>NW_024704744.1:70675670-71123170 GCF_018977255.1 Callorhinchus milii | reverse complement strand
CCTGGAAAAGCAATCTGCCAATCGGCTAACAACCAGGTTCCTACTTGCTGCGAGGTTAAACAGAGTCGTGTGGAGCAAGGAAATTTGCCCAATGTTTCCCTCTTCTGGGAATCGAACCCAGGTCCTCTTGCTTGCGAGCGGAGCGCTCTAACCACTGAGCTACAGGACAGATGTACCATAACAATAAGAACTCTGGGTTATGGCGTTTGCTCCCAGTTGACTCTATCTGCTCTACGTGGTTCCTGCCTATTGTGTTAAAGCTGAAATTGACTAACTTTCCCAAAAGCTTTCTTCTGTTCTCATGAGGGGACTTGAGGTAGAGATCTTTTATCCACAGCTCGGCTTTTACAAACACAATGCACAAGTTGCAGTGCTGTGCCGGAAGGCTGCTTTTGGGGACAACACAATGTTTTTTGTTTCTAAATTAAACTGGAATATTTAATAAAGGCTTTTACATTTAAAAAATGTCTTACAATACTTCATGGCAGCAAATTAAGAGACTTTGCATTTTTAAAAGAACTTGTATGTTTAAAGCACCTTTTTGCTTCCAGGTGTTTTGAAGCACTTCATACTTAATTACAGTCAGTGTAGTAACTGTTTTTGTAGCAGCTAATTGCACAGCAACATTTTAGAAATAGCTATGAGGTGGCTGATCACGGTATCTGAAGGAACGTTGGCCACAAACACGCAATTTTTTTGTGGGATCTCTAACATTTACCTGAAACATTCAGGGCTGATTCTAATTTAACATCCCAACCAAATGACAGATTAGGAATACAAAATAAACTTTTCATAAATTATGAATTTGAAAGATGAGATCTGGATCCTGGTTGAAACCATCTGAAAATATGACAATGAAAATGACATTCACTCGCCTGAAGGAATATCCTTTTCATAAGGGAATATAGCTTTTCTTTGATGTTCTGATAAGAGTACAGAGATAGGCTGAACATAAAAATATGTACCAATTAACAAAGCAAGGAGGTGTCCTTCCATTGTGTCCTTCCACCTCTGAGCCTTGGAACATTTGACTTTTCTGCTGTAATTGTTCTGTAATGAATTTAAATGTTAGTTTTTAAAGCAATTTATGACTTCTCAACTATCACCGACATATATAGAATTACATGGACTGTGCAACAGGGAAACAGGTCATTTGACCCAACTTGTCTGTCCTTGCTAAAACCTCCTAATCTCCCCTTCCAACACCCATTTTATTCCCTTCTCCATCATTGTATGTATTAAGCTTCCTCTGAAAAACATTGATGCTTTCTGCTTCAACCAGGTGGTCTTAGCAAGGTTACATTGTATACCAAGTTGATTATAATAATAATAATCTTTGCATTTGATATAGCGCTTTTTCACGTCTTCTAGACGTCACAAAGCGCTTCACAGAATGTACTGTAAAGTGAATTGACTGTATATTTCTGCGCAAAATGCGGCAGCCAATTGCGCACAGCAATGTCCCACAAACAGTCATGGATTGAAATGACCAATTTTTTTTTCTTGTTTTTTTTCTTGAGGGATTATTATCAGGCGTGTGGAGTAAGGAAACTTGCCCAGGGTTTCATCCTGCCGGGAATCGAACCCAGGTCTCTTGCTTGCGAGCGGAGTGCTCTAACCACTGAGCTACAGGACTTCAGGATTATTATCAATTGTAGAAAACAAATGGCAGGATTTTAAAAACCTTGCCTGAAATAATTAAAGTGAGGTCTTCAAATATATCATGGAGAGGGCAGTAACAACACAAATGTTGAATAAAAAACATAAACTGGCAATTTTATTTCCTTTTATTCCTTTTATTTCCTTTCTGTTTCTAATAGAAGACTGATATTTTGTAAAAATCTAACAATATTGTTATGAGAAGAAGGAGCAAAGGAAATACTGAAACATTAAATTACAGTGTATCATAAGATCCCAATACTGTAGGTTTCAAGAGTAACAGAATTGAAGAAGCTGAAAGGATTGAGCAAAACACTTTGCTGAGATTTAGAAAAGGTAATACAGGAATCAGAGAGTCATGTGAAGGAACAGGTTCTACCAATGATTGACTCATGGTAATGATAATAGAAGTGTTTGAAGTTCGTGGTGTAATTGTAAGGAATTTTAATATATTAGGTGAGAAAACAACAGTCAGTCACAGACAACTTTAACAGTAACAGATGCTTGATGGAATTAATATGGTTGTCTGGAACACGGAAACAGTTGAAGAAATTGAACTGCAATAATAAGAGACAACAGATTGTACTCCCAACAACTTCTGATCGGGAAATATCTTGGGAATTTCCTTGTGTAGGTGGGATGCATAGAACTCTCTGTTTTGGTTCGGATTCTCTTAAGCATGGTGATTGGTTTCTGCAAGTGCCAGACACCATTCTGACCAAAAAAGGATCAACAAATAATGGTTCAATTGCAATTAAAATTACATTCATTACACAGAATCTACAGCATCAAAGCAGGCCATTCAGCCAAGCTAGTCTATGCAGGTGTTTATATTCCACATTAGCCTCTGCCCATCCTCATCCCTTCTCTCTCGCCTCCCCAAATACCCCTCTATTCCTTTCTTTATCATGTATCATGCTTACATCTGGGCTAAAATAGTAATCTTTTTGTTACCTGTGTGTGATAGGATTTGTTTTTATAAAAGGAGAAACCAGAGGATTGCTATTTTTTGGTAATCAGCATCTGACATATCCCACTGATTCCCCACTGAGAGTATTCCACAGTCACCAGAAACTTGTGAAAATGTTAGTGCCTTACCGCTGATATTCTGTTTTGACTGCTGCACTGGTGTTAGTGGTTTTGGTTTTTCTGGCATGAGTATTGATCATACATGTTACGTATGGTGTTACCCCAGTCCACCTCCAAGGTTGAATAATTCTGAAATGTGAAGATGCTTCTTCTGAGTTTCAAATGTCTCTATGCCCTTTGCCCACCCTACCTCTGCAGTCCCCTCCGGCCATTCCCTCAACTCTGTAAATGGGCCTTCTGCACCTTTGACACCCTATTATCGGTGTTTGAGCTTTCAGCTAGCATGTCCTGTTTTCTGGAAATATCTTCCAGCATCCCTCCACCTCACATCCTCCCTCTCTGCTTATAAACAACCACATCTTCAACTGTGTCTTCAGTCAACTCCCTCCTATATCCCCATTTCCCACCTTGCTCCTGTTTCTGCTGATCTCTGTAAACTGCTTTGAGATGGCACCAATTTAAAAGACATTATATAAGTCTTAAGTTATTGATATTGAGTAATAATCTGAGATAAGGAGGAGGAAAGCAGACATATTCCAAAAATGGTTATTTCTAGGTTTAATAGGTAGAGTTATCAGAGGCCCAAAATTCAACCTAGCCCATTAAACCATTTTGTCTTAAAATTTCAGATTGCAAAAATTCTTCAATTCGGTATTATACAGACTAAGTGATAAGTTTCTGGTCCTTTATTGAAGGAGACTCCTGCATAAGAGACATAATCAAAAGATTTGAATGAGACAAAAAACATGAGCAGGAAAGATATCAGAGGATGGAACTGATTTCTTTAATACGTCTCCTGGTCTTTATCATATAACAGGAGAATATGTTGACAAGCATAAGTAGATGAGGAGGATATTGTTTCACTATTGAGTTTGTTGTTCTCTATTTACTGCCAGTAATATTTATGTCTTGATGATTATAGTGAATTAAATAGGAGTAGGTAATTTATACAAAGGAGCAGTTTGGACCTTCAAAGAAAGAACTGTCCTCCATCAAACATTAACATGTTTTGGCCACAAAACTCACTGTCAATCCACTTAACAATATATCCTGTGAAATGCTTTGAGACATCTCAATGACGTGATAACAACAAATTACATTTGAAAAGCGCCTTTCACATCAGAAGAATAAGGCGCTGTCAAAGCAAGGATTATTTGTTTTATATTATAAAAGTTTTTAACCAACCAGTGTCTACTCTTAACGCTTTTAAAAAAAAGCTATTTTCACGCTTAACAGGGTTCCTTACCTACGCGAATTTGCTAATTATGCAGGTCTCAGTCTAGTGTGAATTACTGTATATAGCTTTTTTCAAAATAGTTATGTGCAGTTAAAGGAATATTGTAGAATTAGTGAGGACATTGTGGTCATATAAGCTTTGATGGGGTAGGGGTGAGGAAGGTCTGATCTTGAACTTTATTGTGAAAGGGGAGTTTAAGCATGGAGCCAAAGGTTTGTTGGGGAAGGAGGGGATTTGGAGTAGATATCTAGCCAATCCTAGAATGGGAGAAAGAGAGAAAGAAACAGTTCTGGAGGTTTTGTTATGGTAGGAAAAGAAGACATTTTTGATAACCATTTTTATACCTGAATTCAAAATGTTCCACAACTACGTTTTAAAGTCACATTATTATTCACAATCAATAGCAAGTTCTTCAGCTACCTAGATAATTTTTGTTTCTAAGATATCAGTGAGACATTCATAGAGTTCAATAGCAGTGGTATTTAGCTACCTTTAATAATACTTTATTAAATGATTCATTAAACTATTAAATAATAATAATTCAATAAATCTAATGAATAATAAAAATATTGCATTTCATCACAAAATATACAGTCAATTCACTTTGCAATATATTCTGGAAGCACTTTGAGACATCTCAACATCATGATATAGAGCTATATCAAATGCAAGGATTATTCTTATGAGACTGAAGCCTGGTTAATAATAAGAATGTTTATACAATTTATCTCATAAATAAATGCAATATTTTGCGACGGCTGTCTGCACTTTCAATAAACCTGGCAGCATCTTAGCAATAATTCTTTTCTTTTGAACTTTAAAACACTTTTAGGAAATTAAATCCAACAAAGACAAGGTTAGGAACAGGCCATTTGAGCTTACTGTGTTTGTTTAAGGGCATATACAAGATCCACTCAGTGCCATTCCAATTCCCAGCCTGACCCCTGTTAAAAAATGCCTTGCAACTTTTTGTGCCTTGCTGATCTGGAAATCTGGCCATTTCTTTCCAGAAAGCTTCATTTCCTTTTAATTTCTTTGTTAGTTTAACAAAAAACACTAACCAATGCCAAAACCTGCCTGCAAGTCAAGTTAATAATAACAATCCTTGCATTTGATGTCCAGCTATTGAAGGAGAGACTGAATTTACCCTCCTTCTCATTTCAAAAATACATGGGCTTTGTTTGGTGCATAATAATCGCCTTCAATTAACTTTACAGCATATTCTGTGAAGCTCTTTGAGACATCTAGAAGACATGAAAAGCGCTATATCAAATGCAAGGATTATTATTATTATATTGTGCCTTATCAAGTCTCAAAGCTCTTCACAGAGCTGTGTGTATGAATGAGGTTGGAAAACAAACTATTTGGAGGAATTGTGCCCAAAGAACATAGCCTAAATGTATTATGTTACAAAATGTTGGTGCATTAATCCACTTTCATTGTGATAGCATTTGTATTTTATAAAGCCATGGAAAGCAAAACAGTTTCCTTGTTTTTATTTCAAAAGGCATGGAATACAAAATTAAAGAGGTAACGTTGAATATGTACAGATCCTTATTAAAGCAACAAGTGGAATATTCTGTTTAGTTTAATGGGTTATTATTATTATAATTATTAGAAAGATATAAAACAATGGAAAAGGTTTTCACCAGAGCTTAGAAGATTAGTGGATAAAGAATTTCAAGATTAAGAATTGTTGTGATAGGCTAAATAATCGTAGATATGCCACGTTTCAGTGATGAGAGGACACATATTTAACAACTTGAATTTATATAGCACTGTTCACATAGGATAATGTCTTAAAGTACTTCACAATGAAGTACAATGATTTAAGATCATCACAAAAAGAATTAAAGGGAAATTTAAGGTTGGAAAAAATCTTTGCAATTTGCCACCAATCACTGATAAGACAAAGCCTATGCATTCTTTTAAAAAGAGACTTAGATAGATGATTGAAAAATAGGAATATTAATGGAGTATGGAGAGTGAATAGGAGAATAGGAATGTATTGAATGGTTTATATGGAGAAAGCAGTGTAGACGGTGCAAATGATTTGTTTCTGTGCTGCAATAGTTTAAAATTTTAAACTTATTTTGGGTGATTTCCAGTGACTTTTGGAATCTCAAATGCCATGCACCATTTCTTGTCAAAGAGGACAGACAGGCAATTTCCTTTTAAGCTTCTCTTCTGGTTAATAGGAGGTGAGCACATTTTGCAAAGCTTATCTTATGGATCCAAACCAGCTTCTCTTTTAAAGTAATGCCTGGCATATATATATGTACATTTGTCACAACAGTATTGCAAAATATTAAGAATTATGTTATCTTGCAAAGTTAATTATTGAGGGATGCTAATATGGAGAGAATGGAAGATGTTCCCATTTTTTCCCAATTCAGAATTGGGCACTGCTGGGTCTATGAATAATACAATTGAGATGAAAAGTGAAGCTTCTAAGCAGTCTGAATCCTAATCTTTCAAGGGTACCCATAAGGTGCACCATCGTGACATTTTAAATTCTGTACATCGGCTCCCTTTCTGATGTTTTTCAGAGACTGATATCTTTGTGCTAATTAATGCCAAATTGTGTACAGTTTGTTGCTATGGGCTCACATTGACATTTCATGTTGAATCCTTGCAGACATTAGAGAGAACGACATTTCATCCCATTGTTCTGGGCTGGATTTGAACCCTACTGTAGACGTTAAAAGACAGTACTGCAAACTAATATGCTACCCAAGGACATTTTTTTCATGAAAATTAACCTTAAATCCAAAAATATTCTTTCATTTCAGTCAGTAAGTCCAAAGAGTTCAAGTTAAAAATACTTTCTGTTATGTACATTTGCATTAGGGCACAGCATTGGATTATGTTAGCACACTGCAATCATTTCTCATTCCAGGTCACTCCATTCCAGACTGCGTAAGTGGTATACATACATGGAGATCTCAGTCTGGTTTGAATACTTTCAAAAATAGTGATAAATTTCCACATGTGTCAGACACTTGGTTCAACCAAAAAAAGGTAAACTCCAGCCCCAACTCCCTGTAAATGTCCTTTTGGGTACAGGGGGCAGAAGAGGAGGCAGTGGTCATCTGCCTCACCCCTTCACACTTCCAATGAGTAAAGGCTTTGGGGAGACCTGCTAAAAGTTTTTGATTTTATGAGGGGTTTTGCTAATACTGGTCATGAGCCATTGACTGGGGTACATAAATTTAAGACATTTATCAAAAGAGCAAAGGAAAAGGTTAGGTTTTTTTTTACACAGAGGGTTGTAAGGATTTGGAATGCCTGAATTAAAATAGCAGCTTCATATTAATCAGAATCCATATTAATTTTTCTGAGGGAATAAGATAATATCTAAAAAGGAGAAATATGATGCGATATGCCGAAAAAGCCAGAGAATTGGACGAAATAGCTCTTTCAGAGAGTTATCACAAACATAACGGGCCAAATGGCCTCATTTTGTGTTGAATATTTTTTACCAGTTATATGGTTCTGTCTGAGCTATAAGTGCCTGGTGCAGTTATTTGGTGTTATAATTTTTTTGCAGTTAAAAAACTGAAGACTGAAAGGCCTCAATCTATTAATTCCTCTTAGTCAGTTCATTCACTGTGAAACATTACTAGGACTGTATGTTTTAATGTTTGATACGCACTTTTAAATGAACTGTCAAGTGGACCTTGGCACGTTATGCACGTGAAGTTGCCAATGATGACGCTTCGCGAAGGAAGTGACATTAGCGGCGCTTCTTGTACACAGCATTCTAGAGTGTGACATGAAGGAAGTAACACGAGTGGGTGACCTGATGAGCCTGAGCCCGGCTATTATATAACTATGCTGTAAAATTCTTTCCTGATAGTTCATTCTCTCACGAACTGAAGGCCAGGATATAAATGCTTGTTATTCTACTGCTAGTACAGTGTCATTTAGAATAGGGGGTTTTATGACCATGAAGCAGGCAGGGTTCTACACCGGTTAGTTAGGGTGACCAGTGCTTAGGAAGTGCATTTGTTGCAACAACAACAACTTGCATTTATATAGCAACAACAACAACAAAATTACATTTGTTTAGCGCCTTTCACGCAGGCTCCTGGAGTGCTTGACAGTAGCGGAGTCTGACCCCGAGCCAAGGGGAGAGGGAATGGGGAGGTGCCCGTAAGCACGATCAAAAAGGAAGGTCTTTAGGTGGGATTTGAAAGTGGGGAGGGAGGGGGCAAGGCAGAGGGATTGAAGGAGAGTGTTCCAAAGTTTCGGGACGTAGTGGCTGAAGGCATGGCCACCGATGATAATGTGGAGGGGACAAGGGATAAACAGGAGGTTGGATCTAGCCTGTTAAAAGCTTCATTGACATTTAATTAGTGGCTGTCTAATGTTGATTAAGCTCAATTTTCCCTTAGGAATTGCGCAGAAATGCACATCTGTCAAGTATCACTTCTCCCAACCCATCCGTCTAAGAAATATTCCTTTCAATCTTACAAAAACTATCCAGCAGGATGAATGGCATCTGTTACGTAAGTATAATGGTGCTTTATCAAGATTTCTTTTTGACTACTGCTACCTGTTTTATCCTCTGTCTGTAGCTGCAAACATGTAATAGTTTAGGACCAGAGATGTTTTCATGACTACTATATCAGTGCTGCTCTGCGATTGTCAGCAGGAGGTATCTTTCAAGCAGAGCAAGACATATAGTGTCATTATAATTTCTCCTCTCTGCAAAAAAATCAACCCCTCCATTCTGCATGCTATTCTGCCAAAGGAAGTCATTCAATTCAAGGTTTGCATTTTCTAGATGGAGGTCAAGAGCTCAATATTTTTAGCTACCATTCCTGTTATTTTCTTACTTCTCTCCATTTTGTGTATTGGTGTGGGTTGATATGTGTTATAATTGTATCTCCATCTCTTTCAATAATTACCTTGCCATATATAAGGGCAACTTGTTGTTGTTTGCCCTCTAACGCCCTTATAGAACATCTGCAATTGGGAGCTCACCTTATGGGGAATTAGAATAAAGAGCCTGAGTTCTACGATTACACGATGGGGGCAGATTAGTACTAAGGTAATTCCAAACGTTATTGAAATATAAACAAACTTCTTGAGATTGCAATTGATAGAATGTGTTTATCACAGTGTTGAAGTGCTACAGAAAGTGGATACTTTTAATGGCTTTTCCAAAATGACTAAGAATTTTCCTATTTTATCTACTCAGATTTGAGGAGGATCACTGCTGGTTTTCTGGGCATGGCTGCTGCTGTTCTGCTCTGTGGGTGCATTGTGGCTTCAATCAGCTTTTTCTGGGAAGAAAGTCTCACTCAGCATGTGGCAGGTCTCCTATTCCTAATGGCAGGTCATTTTCCAACACTTCTTTACATGTCTTTACAAGAGATACAATAGCAGTGATTTTCTTTACATTTTTGCTACTTTCAGATTATAGGCAAACAAATATTACTTCTGCAGTTGTGTTATACGAATACTTTTCAGCTATGAGAGTTTTATAAAAAATAATTACGTTCATGAAAGTATCGCTATAAATGTTGAGTTGAGTACACTTTGAAGATACAGCTGAAATTTGGAGATAAAAATTCAACTAGTATTTATATATTTTAGTCAAAAAACAAGACTTATTGGGGTCTAGTTTGCAGTATTTCTAATGGAATTCCATAATAAAGAATAAGAGCCAAGCAAATGGGTTACTGGAAGTACATCCTGCAAGTTGATGGAAATAGGACCTATGAAAATGTCTGTGTGCGTAAATTCTTATTGTCACTAGCATCTAGCAATCCCTGCTACACAATTATGTATGAGGACATTGTTTAAAGATGGTTAAATACCACCTTGCACTCACTGACCAAGCTGACAAATGAAAAATAGCCACTTGGGAAACATACTATTGGGCAATATACTGATAGTGCCAACGGAGCCAAAGTTACTCAGGGTTTCAATGCCTTCAGGAGAGAATCAGAGAGAATATTGGGGCTCTATAACCTCATTCTATAGCCTTGTTCAAACAGTGTGATTCCAGGTTTGACTGATTGCAAGCAGATCTGACTTCTTGGATGATAATCCTGCTAAATCAAACTCTTAATTCCCAATAACAAATTCAATTGTTGGGAGTCCCAAAGCTGCATGCTGTTCCAGATTGCTTTCCTTGGTTGGATGAGTTTTTGACTCTCTCAGCTGGGCAGCAAGATGGAGTATCAAGTGAAGCTGGTGGGAGGGCGATCAGAAAAAGGTAACTGTAATTAGATTGAACCATGCTTCCTGTCATCTAATACAAGAGTGCTTTTGACAGCAGTAACGGAGAAAGCTATGGCACAGATTTGGCACACTCTCCCAGGTGAATTGGGTGGATGATGGAGAGCAGCATTCTTGAAGAGGAAAATGTATTTGCGTATGTGTTCCCACACATAACATACATAGAATCTACAGCAACAAAAGAGACCATTCATCACAACTATTCCGTGCCAGTATTTATAATCTATGTGAGCCTCCACCCATTCCTAATCCCCCTCCCAAGCGTTCCTCTATACCCGCTATTTCCTTCTCTCTCAAGTGCACATTGCTTCCTCTAAAATACATTGATGCTCTCCGACTCAACCACAGCTTCTGGCAATGAGTTCCACATTCAAATCTAAATATGTATTTGGGCTACAGTATAAAGCAAAAAGCAATATTCATATATAAAACTGAATAAGTGAAATCATTTGATTTTTTAATGTTTCCTATCAATTATAAAAAGTGCATACATTTGTTGAACCCACCACTGCAAATTTGTATTCATAAATTTTGTTTGTGTTTCTATTCATAAAAAAAATCATAATTCATGATTAACATTTGTCAACAATTGTGAGTTTTCTGTTATTTGCTCATATAATAACAATGACTTGCATTACGTTGCACCCCTCACACCGGGCAACGTCCTAGATCGCTTGATATATGACACATATAAGGTATGTCAACCTAAAGTTAGCTTTCTGTAATTTGTAACAGATTGTTTCTGGGCTGCTGATTCTTTAAAAAGGAAAAGCTTTCATTGAACTCATTTTTCGTCTATGTTATTTTGTCATAGATTTGTCCCACTGGGTTCTTGTTGAAAAATATGTTGCTTTCTTAGCTGTTAATCATGTGTTTCAGATATAATTAACTGTAGATTCTTTGTGTTTTCAGGAATTTTTTGCACAATTTCTCTTTGCACATTTGCGGCGAGCATTTCCTACGACCTGTCACGCCAACCCAAATTTATCTATGCACTGCCAATTGATGTTGACCATGGGTACAGTTGGTCCATTTTCTGTGCGTGGTGCAGTTTGGGATTAACAATGGTTGCAGGCTGTTTGTGCACCGCCTTTCCATTCCTCAGAAGAACCAAGATCATCCAACAAAAGTCTGCCAGAGACTCCTCTGTGTGAGTGTGTCCTGATGAAATACCGTTTACGTTTATGAGTTGACCACTGCTTCTCAAGCCTGACCTTGTGGTTTTGAGGGCCATGTACAAATATTACATGTATTTCTCCTTAACCTGCACTTGTATTTCTCCTTAAATTCTGAAAAGTTATTTCGACGGCAAAGTTTTCCTAAAGGTGCAATGTCTGTTTGAATGAACTGTAGGGAACAATGCAAAACTATCAAACAGAGAGAAAGTATGCTGTTAAGTAATGTATTAATGAATGTGTTCTCCTTAAAATTAAAACTATTTTATTATTGACCACTGCAGTCTTCCTGTTTTGACATTCTAGGTGAAATGATTTCAAATTGTTGCTCCTGTGGTCTTAGCTGCCTTTAGGATTTTTATTGCGTCACTGTGTATTCAAAAAGGAACTGGAAATATTTTGCTGGGACCAGGCTTAAAATATCTGTTGTATTCTAATTTCTCCGTATTATTACTAAGAGAATATTGCATTATTTTTCTCCTCACAAGAGACATTTAATTTAAACCTGTCAGGTCCAGTATCAATATGCACTTTTACATTCAAAATGTCACCTTAATCAATCTGTGTTGGCTATTTTACTAAGTAATGGCTTTTGTAGGCATATCAGATTGACATAGTGAGTAGCGTATTCTGAAAATACTTTGTGGTCATTTGTTCAGTTCCGTCATGTGACTGCAAGATGTGATTAACTGCTACAGTGCAACTTTTCCATCAATGTGTTACTCTGTCTTCTATCTTTATTCTTTGTTTAAACATGCAGCTTTTCTTTAATAACCCTTGCATTTGATCTGGCGCCTCATCACATCATTGTGGAGTCCTGTAGCTCAGTGGTTAGAGCACTCGCTTTACAAGCGAGAGACCTGAGTTCAATTCCAGGCAGGTCGAAACCTTGGGCAAGTTTCCTTACTCCACACAGCGCCTAATAATAATCCCTCCAAAACCCAAAACAATAATAAATTGGTCATTTTCAATCTACGACTGTTTGTGGGACACTGCTGTGAGCAATTGGCTGCTGCGTTCGCCCACAAATATACAGTCAATTCACTTTACAGTGTGTTCTGTGAAGCGCTTTGGGACGGTCTCCCGATGTGAAAAGTGCTATATCAAATGCAAGGATTATTATTATTATTATTATTCAGATGTCTCAGCGCTTCATAGGATTTTATTGTAAACTGTGGTGACGTTTTATTTTGTAAGCAAATGCCTATTTGATAGTCAAATAAAGAACTTACAACAGATTTGCAGATACCAGCCAAGGATGTTGTATATAGATAATATATACATAGATGATGTACAAAGATACTGTATGTAGTTACTTTGTGTAGATATTGTAAGCAGATACTCCCTGTAGGTGGATATGTTTTCATACATTGTTAGCTAATTACCATATTTTTGGAAAATTTATGCCAACAAATCTGTTACCAAAACCTTTTCCTTCAATAAATATACCCAGCAGCAAAGTTATTTCTTCTTTCGCTAATCATGGATTGTTTTGTGTTGTTCAGTAAGTAACTATTTAACTGAATATGAAGCTATCACCATGAATATGCAATTCACAGCATTAATATTTAGTGAATGAGATTTCTTACATAAAATAAACCTCAAATTGACAATCACTAACAAATGCAACCAAATAGCACTGTACTTACTGCAAATATGTCATAAATAGGAGCTGTGCATGTCTCAATGTAATAACACATACAAGGCTTTTGAGCAAAATAGCATATGTTGTTCTAACAGAACTGCATAACAATTCCATAATTTACTCACGTAAAAGGCTATTCATAAATTTTTTTAAAGTGTAATTTATACTGTTAAAACTACTTGTGTCACTACTTCAAATGAGACAATTTAAGTGAAAATTATGTTTTAAGTCATAAGGCTGCAAGAGGTTGGGGTGAAGAAGGCTCTTCAGCCTATTTGATTTAATCCATTCAGAATATCCACCCTAACGTCCTCCCATCACAGCATTAAGCTGCTTTTCTAATGAATCCAGTGTCCTGGCCTAAACCACGTTTCCTGGCAATCTGGTCCGGTTGTTCATTACTGTCTGAGTAAAGAAGGGTTGAAGCACACTGCTTGACTCAGATGTTAGGACCTAAGGCACTATTATTTTGGGAAAACTGGCTCGAGTCAATGTGGGAAAAGGCCATTTTAAGCTGAGGTAAGCCACATTGATCACACACAACTTTGAAACACTATGTCAATGTGATTGAGGTCAAACATTAGCATAGCTCGAGGGAGACTTTGCCTGTCTGAAGCAACCTTGTGGCTCAATGTTCTGCACAGCAATAATAATAAAAGCTCCACAGGCAGCTGATCAGTGTCTGCAACTGCCAACCTAGTTAAAGGATGGGCAGCATATTTTTTGCCTGTTTTCCACATAATACACAGCTGCAGAAAAATGTTCAATAAATTCTATGATTGCCTGTGTGTGCACGGTTCTGGGCAGACAGTGAACAGCAAGGACTGGGTTCAGTCAGAAAGTGCCAGCAATGGAAACAGCAAGAACCATGCCCCAGAAGATTTCATCAAGAGTGGAGATCCTGCAGATCAGTGTGGTGTACTAATGGTAACTGGAGGGTTACAGACTCAGATTTGTCATTAAAATAGCCAGTTAGAAAGCGCTGCACTTGGCATCCCAATGTGTCCAAAATCATATTAATAAATAAGGAAACAACCCCTACAAGTCCCTGGTCAGTTGCTGATGTAGCAGGTTGCTATAATTGGCCGGGTTAGGGAGGGACAAGCTATCTGGAGGCCGTTGTACGTTTAGACATTGGATCAGGACAGCATCAAGTTCAGCAGTGATGACGGTGCGGTTGAATACCTGACCGGCCATTGACGCTCACTGTCACTCAATTGTCACGGCTCATACAGAAAGCGCAGTGGCTAGGGTTAGGTGCCCGGCACCCACTGAATTGTACCCAGTGAAAGGGAAAAGGATCCAAATGCTTTGCTTTACCCTAAGAGAGAGGTGAGACATTCAGCGAGGAGATAACAAGCCATTCAAAAAGGAAAATTGGTAATGAGGGCTGCATTGTTTTAGATAAATAATACTACTCATCGTTAAGGTCAAGACAGATAGAGAGAGTAACCATCACAGCCTCATACTGAAATATTTCAGAAGTTTTGACTGGGAAAGTTACACCCAACAACAAAATTAATTGCTGTATCAAAGTAGTTGCAAAGTGGGCTGAGATATAGACTCTTCAAACAGCCCCATCTGGTGTTATGGCTGAGTATTACCAGCATGTGCAAGTAAACACTAGCATTGATGTGAATTAAGTGGTAATAAGCATTCACATGGAAATTTCTTTCTTGGAAATGCAATAATCTGACACTCCCTTGCCGAGCTGGGGGAGCGCTGGATTGTTGGAGATGCCATCCTTTGGATGAGGCGTTAAAAAAAACCCATCCCATCTGCCTGTTCAAATGGGCATGGACATGGCACTACTCTAAAATAGAAAGGGGTTTCTCCTGGTGTCCTGACCATTACTGGTCCTTCTCTTTTCAAATAGTATACTGGGATCATTAATGTCGACCTGAAGAACAAGCACATTAGACATCAGTTGGACCATTTCGCCCACAAAATATACAATCAATTCACTTTATAGTATATTCTGTGAAGTGCTTTGAGACGTCTCAAAGACGTGATAAGGCGCTATATGAAATGCAAGGATTATTATTTTATAACATTTCATCCAAAGGATAGCACCTCTGATAATAGCATTATCAGCGGTGCTATCCTTTGGATGAAACATCATAATAAAATAATAACCCTTTATTATAGCCCCCCCACCCCTGGTACTGGAGTGTTGCCCTGGAAATGAATTCAACTCTATCATGTGACTTCAATCCACAACCTTCTTATCCAAAGGTGAGAATGGAACCAGCTGATCCAAGTTGGCACCATCCAGTTACTGAGAAATCTTCATTACAGTGCGCCGAGTGATCAGGTTCCTTTGTAGGAGTGCACAGGCCAAGTTCCCGGTGCTATTGTGAATTGAGAAATAACTTGACCTCAGAATTATTTGCACAGTGGGACGGAAACTGATCAGCTCTTGAGGCTGCTGAGCAGACAACACCTCTGGGGCAAGTAGTCCAGTGGTGCTGATTTGTGGAACCACAACCTATGACAAGAATGTCATCACTGTTCCATAAAATTTCAGGCAACTGTTAGTAAATTTCATGAGTGACAGTTCTTGTAAAATAGGTGAAACGCTGGTCTGTGATCAAGCAGATAGCCTCAGAGACTAACCAGTAGATGGGCATTTATGGCTGTGCAGATGGAGCATTCTCAAAAGCAGTGTAAATCTAACATGATGTCTCACTGATCTCTCAGTGTCTGAGAATGTGCACCACTAAAAGAAAAAAATAACACTTAACTATCACACATACCACACACAAAAAATGTTGCACCCATTCTAGTTTTATTTGTTCTTGCGAATAGCTGATTCTATCTGCTCTGCCACCCCCACCCCACCCCACCCCTGAAAAATATAATTTCCTCCCATTCTGAATCATGCGGTTTTCTTAGTTTAGTTAGACCATGTCTTTGTAAGGCTATATTAAAAACAAAATTCTCCTTTTATAAATTAGCCATCGTGGCATCGTGAAGGGAGTTTCTCCAGGTGTCCTGGACAACATTCCCCCAAGTAAAATTAGTTGTTCATTTCATGGCTGTTTTGGGGCCATTGCTGTGTGCAAATGAGCTGAGGTGTTTGCCTACAAAATACATAATCATTCCACTTATACTTTGCACAAGTTTCCACCCTCCTAATACCCTCTCTTATACCAATTTCCCTCAAGTTTCCACTTAAGTGTGTTGATGCTTTTTGCTTCAACCACAGCTTCCGGTAGTGAGTTCCACATTCTCACCACACTCTGTGTAAAGAAGTTCCTTTTAAAGTTGTGTTTACAGCTACTGACTATCTTACATTTATACATTTATACCCTCTCATTTTAGACTCACTAACAAAGTGGAAATAGACTATTAATGTCCACCTTATCAAATCCTTTCATAATCATAAACATCTCTATCAGACCCCTTTTCAAGCATCTCCAGATTGAAAAGCTCCAATCTGTCCGATCTTTCTTGATTACCGTATCCACTCATCCCTGGTAAAATCCATGTCAATCTGCTCTGCACTCTCCCAATGCTACAATTTCCTTCTTGTATATAAACTGTGAACACAACAGCTGCTGCAGCTAAACTCAAGGTTCTTCATGAGCCTAAAAATCCCACTGAAAAGCTATGAAGATTCACACAATGTTTTTGCTGTCGATGGAATACTCCCAAATCATGTTGTCATCTGGAACTTCTTATTTTTCCATTCCAAGGAACCACAGGGGTTTGCTTCAGTGAACAGTCGATTATGGCTGCATATGCTGTGCAAAAAATACCAGAGAAAAAATGTGACTCTGGTGTGATCGCAGCTCTAGCCTATATAAAGCAGCAAATAATAATATTGTAATGAACAATTAATTCAAAAAGAGTACATTAATATCAAAAGCATAAATCATTTGGAAAACATTTGTCAATAGATATTCAAACAGGACAATCACTGAACTGGCATTTATATCCAAGTTTTTTTTAACAGTTTTTTTTAACACATCAACCCAGTCTGCTATATCTCTTTCAGCTTCAGCTAGTGCTGTACATGTGGGGCGTGTGGGTTAGCAACAAACAAACGCAATACAGTACTTTTTTTTAATATTAAATGCCCAGATCAAACAAATTCTGTTGCAAAACACCTTTACAGTCATGTTCAGTTACAGTGTTGATGGCAGACTTGCTTGCCACTCATTTATTTACTTCACAGGCTGACAGAAATAAATGCAGCAAGACAAATTAATTTAAAATATTTTAAATATGTAGTGTGAAATAATATCATTACAATTGCATATAAAGTGCTCAATTAGGGGAGGGGCATTTGTATCTGTGAATTATTAGAAATCTAATCTTAATGGTTGCAGATCCATTAAATTCAACAACATGCAGAAACTGTTCAGAGCAGCAGTGACATTACATAACCTGGAGGTGGTAGTATCGGTACATAGTGTCTTGTTGGATTGACAGTCAGGATTTAAATTTAGGGCTTTTGGATTCGTTGGTCAAGGGTTCAACTTAAGTTGGTTTTAACTATGGCTTTAAATTTTATGTAACACTCCTTTCATTGAGCACATGCAAGAGAAACCAAACTAACAAACACAATGTGAACTGGATAGAGTTGAAAAATGTATCTTGCCCGCTGGTCTGGGGCAAGTTACTTTTCAGTTTAAGTGAGCGAAAAATAAAAGGAAGTCACAATAACAGAAGTTGATCCCTCCAGCAGTTAAGCAGTTTACAGCATCCCTCCACCTGAAATCCTGCATTGTGATGCTGCACCCGATTCTTTCTGACCATTTACAGTTCTTGCCTACGTTTCGCCCACAAATATACAGTCAATTCACTTTACAGTATATTCCATGAAGCGCTTCGAGATGTCTCAACAATGTGATCAGTCACTATATCAAATGGAAGTATTATTATTATTATTAATTCTTTATTTTCCTCCTTCATAGACGATGCATTGCAAAGATAATAGAACAGTAACTTGTACTAATATTGGTTAATTCAATTAATTCAAAGCACTGCCGCCCGGATACTCACCTGCATAAAACTCCGTACCCCATCACGCCAGTCCATGCCAGGCTCCACTGGCTCCCAATTACCGAATGGATCGATTTCAAGATCCTCTCAATCGTTTTCAAATCCCCCCTCTCCACCACCCGCTGCCTCCGCTCAGCTGGCTCCGGCCTCCTGTTTGTCCCTCATCGCCTCCACTCCATCATTAGCTTCAGTCACTATGCCCCGCAACTCTGGAACTCTCGCCCTCAATCCCTCTATCTTGCCCCCTCACCCCCGCTTTCAAATCCCACCTAAAGACCTTCCTTTTTCATGCTTACGGTCACTCCCCCCTCCTTCTCCACCTGGCTTGGGGTCAGATTCCAGCACTGTCAAGCGCTCCAGGATGCTACCCTGCGTGAAGGGCACTATGTAAATACAAGTCGTTACTGTAATTTATTTCGCTACCTCAAATCCTACAATGTTTTTATGCTTTTCTTGCTAAATTTGGTTCTTTGTGATCCCTTCCAGTTCCTCCTTACTTTTTACTTTGTTGCTGAAAATGCATTGTATGTCTTTTCATGATTTAGTTTCTGTGGTTAAATATCAAGCAAAAAGTATCAATGTATTTAAGAGAAACCTTGATGCATACATGAGGAGAAAGGTATGGGAAGGGAATAGAGAAAAGGGAATAGGAGGGGGATGGACTCATGTGGAGTATAAACCTTGGAACAGTATAGTTTGGTTGATGGCTCACTTTCAGTGCTGTGTTAATCTATGTAATTTTTCATGAGTGAAAATTAAATTTTAGTAAGTTCAAATAAAAATCTTTACAGCACTTGGCAAGTAATTTTAAAATGGTTTCCGAGGACTGGAGCATAGGATTGTACCCGTGCCTGGAGGAGACCAAGGATGTCCTCCCAACACAAACGTTGCTATACAAATGTAATTTTGTATTGCACTGTATTCTCCGTCTGATCAGTCTCAAAACTTATGCACATTACTTTGTGATTGCCCTTGAAATATTTTTGCAGCGTTGTTAAAACAATATTTTGTTGCTGCCCATGCAATCTTATGATTCATGATTATTAAGTTGAATAGTGCTGGCATTATGGATTATGAATTTATACTCAGCTAGTTGCTTATGAATGAAAAAAAGAAAAGGGTTTCACTCCAGCCCAGCATGTATAGGCACTGCGCAAAGCAGACTCACACAAATAGGGCAGAAGATTGCATTTTCAAAGCCTGGTCTGTGTTGTTATAATAATAATAATATTCCTTGCATTTGATATAGCACCTTATCAAGTCTTCGAGACATCTCAAAGCACTTCACACAATATGGAGTCCTGTAGCTCAGTGGTTAGAGCACTCGCTTTGCAAGCAAGAGACCTGAGTTCAATTCCAGGCAGAGGGCGAAACCTTGGGCAAGTTTCCTTACTCCACACAGAGCCTAATAATAATCCCTCCAAAACCAAAAACAATAATAAATTGGTCATTTTCAATCCATGACTGTTTGTGGGACATTGCTGTGCGCAATTGGCTGCCGCGTTTCGCCCACAAATATACAGTCAATTCACTTTACAGTATATTCTGTGAAGCGCTTTGGGACGTCCTCCCGACGTGAAAAGCGCTATATCAAATGCAAGGATTATTATTATTACTGTAAAGTGAATTGACTGTATATTTTGTGGGTGAAAAGCGGCAGACAATTACGCTCAGCAGTATCCCACAAACAGTCGTGGATTGAGTGACCAAATTATTTTTATTTTATATTTTAAAGGAATTATTTATTACCCCTTGAAAAGTGATCCACCACTCAACTAACTGGGTTCCTACTTACTGCGAGGTAAACAGAGGGGTGTGGGGTAAGGAAACTTGCCCAACATTTCGCTCTGCCGGGAATCGAACCCAGGTCCTCTCAATTGGGAGGCGAGTGCTCTCACCACTAAGCTACAGGAATCCTATCTGGGGTTATCTGAGGTTGGAACAGAAGTTGGGTTCCTACAAATTGCCTCAGCACCCTTGATGGAGAAAAATCAGGGTGATCTCCATATTCCACGGCTTGTGGCCATTGAGGATGGAGTTGAGTGTTGACAGCCTGCAGTCACACATGACTTCAGGTGCTATATAAATGCATGTTGTTGTTGTTATCAATTTTGTTCAGATTTGAACTTCTTAAATCATACCCTTAGCTCAATTTTTCTTTATTTTAAAAACAATAGGCGTAAAACGACACAGTGGGCTGAATGGTCTTCTTCAATACTATAAGAAATTCGAAAAAAAAAATGTTCCAAGGGTGTGACGGGGCATAATCTGTCACTACCTTTTATGGTTATTGATGCTCAACCTATGTCTAAACTTTAGAGAGCTAACAAGGGCTAGACTTTCACTCAGGCTTAATTGGTGTTTGTGATAGTGCATTAGTCCTAAGGGATAAATGGGGGCTTGGGAGTATAAGGGAGAATCTGGAGAAGATGGTTGTACAGAAGTAGAGCTGCCTTATTAAATTAAAAAAATTGTTAAAACTGTTATGCAAGTTTTGTTTTTTGGGAGTGACCCACACCCTCCTCCAAAGGGTCAGTAGATTTAAAGTGCTTGAGCAATGGATGTAAAGAGTATCAGAGAATGGAGAGCAAGTGGTGTTCTAAAGTGGCTCTAAACTTGTGATAATTCACCATCTTAAAAACTTGCTAAAGTCATGCTCATGACTAAGGAGACATTCTCTGCTGTTAGGTAAATTTGTGGACCATGCATTATGTTCAAGCTGAACGTGTTAATTTATTTCAGAAGTACAGTAATCCATTGGCCAGCTTAGTCTGCTTGTAGCAGGTGTGGAGCTCAGGAACAGTCAACATGAATTTAGGACTAAGATCACAGTCACAGCTCACCAATCTACTGGAATTTAATTTAGCTGGAGCTTCAGAGGTATTTGACCAAGTTCCAGACATGAAGTTTCCACAGAGGGCTAAGTTTATTGAATTAATGGCATAATAGCTGGTTTGATTGAAAACTGGCTTAGCAATGGGATGCAGATAAATGATGATAAATGATTAAAAACTCCATCTGGGAAAGTAAGAAGTAGAATTCCACAGGACTCTATTGAGTCAGGTGCTGTTCACACTGTTGCAGCATGACTTTGAGAAGACCATTTCCTCTTTTATAACATTTGGCTGATGTTACCAGCCATGTGGTATCTGAATAATAATAATCCCTCCAAAAACAAAACAATAATAAATTGGTCATTTTCAATCCACGACTGTTTGTGGGACGCTGCTGTGCACAATTGGCTGCCGCGTTTCGTCCACAAATATATACTGTTAATTCACTTTACAGTCTATTCTGTGAAGCGCTTTGAGACGTGGAGAAGATGTGAAAAGCACTATATCAAATGTAAGGATTATTATTATTATTATTAGGAATGGCATAAGGATATATAACATTCAAGAATGTTTTAACCAATAAACCAGAGTAGGTTGGAAGACCTGGTTTATTGGTTGGAGTAGGTTCGAATTCAAGATCCTCATCCTCACCTACAAGGCCATTCACGGCCTTGCTCCCTCCTACCTCTCTGACCTACTATCCCCATACTTATCTGCCCGTACCCTCCGTTCCTCTGGCTCCGGTCTGCTCCACATCCCCCGCCCCAACCGCCCTACCATCGGTGTCCAGGCCTTCAGCCTCTCAGCCCCTAGGCTCTGGAACTCTATCCCCCATGCCTTCGCCGCCTCCTCCCTTTCCTCCTTCAAGGCCGGTCTCAAGACCTTTCTCTTTGACCGCGCCTTCAGCTCCCCTCTCTACTCTCTACCCCCTCCTCGCTCCCTCCCTCCCCTCACCCTGACCATTTCCCCCCTGCTCTGGTCCTGACCCAACTGTACAGCGCCTTGGGACGTCCTCCCGACGTGAAAGACGCTCTATAAATGGAATCTTGTTGTTGTTGTTGCTTCTCTGGCCAATTTTGCCAGCAATTTCCTCTTCTTCTGAAGGCTGACCAACTTTCTTTTTGTAGAGTATGGCTTCACAGGTGCTCATCACTCTATGATAATCACGTCCTAATGACCACTGTTGAGGTACGAACCTTCACAGAGAATGGTGGCTAAGGGGGAAAGAGTTTTCCATGCATCAAGGCATACAAACATGCACAGGAGCCCAAGCTGATTTTCCCTTACTTGGGACAGGAAGGTTAATTGTAGCACTCCTAGCATTTAGCCAATTCAGTACAGATTGGCAATCAATTCTGGGGATAATCCTGCTCTGTGTAGTTAACTCCTTGCCATATAAACGCTTTGAGCTATCGGGGGCAGCAGTAGATGAATTTTAATATGAATAACTGCATGTTGGAAATGTAACTGGCAATCCATTCTCTCCTGTTGAAATAAACAATATGCTTTCAAAATGGAAACATTTTTGGTAATTGTGATTTTACAAATTATTGTGCTAACAAAATGATAAACCTCCACCAGCCTGGATCTGTGCCAGAACAGTTCCAAAAAAGGATTTTAATTAAAACATTTCTTGGCTGCTATTTTTCACATGTCAGAATACTCGACATCAACAAATAAAAGAAAGTAAACTTAATTTGGGTTAAGATTATATAGAGATTCAAAAGGAAAATTTATGCAAGAAATTCAATAGCAAATGGTCCCCTTCCAAGTATAACTCTTCATGGATTTTACTTGAACCTGAATTGGAGCAACATGTCAATATTCAATGAATAAATTCCTTGACACCATGTGAATGATCAGGTGAATAGTTTGTGACCAGGCTCTGCTGTTCCCCATCACCGAATGGATTGACTTCAAGATCCTCACACTCGTGTTCAAATCCATTTACTCTCTGGCACTTCCCTACCTCTCCGACCTCCTCACTTCCCAATCCACCACCCGGCACCTCTGCTCAACTGGCACGGCCTCCTGCTTACCCCTCGCACCTTCGGACCCACTATCGGAGGTCGTGCTTTCAGCCACTACGCCCCGAAATTCTGGAACACTCTCCCTCAAATCCCTCCTCCTTGCCCCCCCTCTCCCCTTTTTCAAATTCCACCTGAAAACCTTCCTCTTCGACCATGTTTACGGTCACCCCACCCCCTCTCCCACAGCTTGGAATTAGGCTTCGCCACTGTTAAGCGTGCAAGTTGTTGTTGTTGAATCTGTTTTATTTGAGCACTGTATAGCGCAATATATAACTATTTCTAAATATTAAATTAAGATTAAGAGCCCCTACAAAATGCACAGTCACTAAACTTTAAAGTAAATTGTGTGAAGCGCTGTGAGATGTGCCTTAACAATAATAATGCCATCCCCTTTTTTCTCACCTCGCTCCCTCCCGATAGAGTGCACGCTTCAGAAAGCTTGCAGACAGAAAATCGCTGTTGGGAGAACTGGAGACCCTGAAGCATGGCCTGGGCTTCCCACTCATCCCATCCTCCCAGCAGAAAGTACCCAAACTGCACACAAGGGGCACATTTTGTGATGTGCTAATTAACACCCATGTTCCAATTCATGTCACTTTTACATTATTGACTGTCTATGGAGGCAATCTTACTTCTGGAGCGAACTAGTCAAGTACAGCATGTGGCTTTACAAGCTCTGGATGTCCAGTTGTCTCTGACTTGAGGATGAAAAGTTGGAGCGAGTCGGCTGGATGACATTCTATGTCATTTTGTGTACGTATTGCGTGGACGTCAAGACATTTACACATTTCAGGACTGATGCTAGTTTTTTTTTGCTACCCCTGCTTGCCGATACACGGTAGTGGAAGAAAGCACGGTCAAAGAGATAAGTCGAGGCAGGCTTTGAAAGTGGGGAGAGAGGGGGAGATTCAGAGAGACTCTGGGATGGAGTTCTGGAGAGCGGATTCCGAATGGCTGAAAGTCTCCCCATCGATGGTGGGATAGGACGGGGGGTGGGAACATGAAGCAGGCTGGCGTTTGCTGAGTGAGAGGAGCAGCTGAGTCAATAGAGATGCACCATGTTCTGGAGGTAGGGTGGGGTCGGGCTGGTGATCTTATAACTATTGCGATGACTTGCATTTATATGATGCCTTTCATGCAGGTAGCGTCTCGGAATGCTTAACAATGACGTGGTTTGATACCGAGCCCAGGAGAAAGGGACGATCGAAGATACGGTGGAAGTGGAAAAGTCTTTAGGTGGGATGCGAAGGAGAGCAAAGAGGGGGTATGGCAGAGGGATCGAGGCAGGGAGTTCCAGAAATTGGGGGAGGAGTGGACGAAAGCACGGCCACTGACGGTGGAGCAGAGGGGGTACAGAGACATGCAGCAGACCCGAGCTGGCTGAGCAAAGGGGCGCGGGTTAGAAAAGTGAGCGGTGAGCAGGTTAGGGAAGTGGAGGGCGCGCGTGATTTGCAGATGAGAGTGAGGATCTTGAAATCCATCCCTTCTGCTTACAAGGAGCCGGGGGAGGGGGTGTGGGGGGGGAAGAGGCTGGTAAGCGCCGGGCTTATTGCAAGGCATTCGGACTTAGTCAGGGGCTGTCTGGTGTTTGGTTATCTTTGTGGACTGCAGCTTCAGTTTGCACGGAAATCGCTACTGAACAGTCGTTTCCTTTCTCGACCTCTGATCAGCAACACGCCTCGGAGCCAGTCAGTGCACAGCGCCGTACCGAGTGCGTCAACAACAACAAGATTCCATTTATAGAGCGCCTTTCACGTCGGGAGGACGTCCCAAGGCGCTGTACAGTTGGGTCAGGACCTGAGCATTGGGGGGAGGAAATGGTCAGGGGGAGGGGAGGGAAGGGAGGGAGCGAGGAGGGGGTAGAGAGTCGAGAGGGGAGCTGAAGGCTCGGTCAAAGAGAACCGTGCTGTGTACATCATTGCCGATCAGTCCCCACACCCCCTCCCCCCCTGCCCCCCCCCCCCCACCCCCCACACCACCAGCTCTGGGCCTGTGCGTGTTGGGAGTGAAATAACGTGAAGACCCCAATCCTGGGTGCAGTTTAGCAGAGGCATCTCCCCCCCCCCCACCTCCATCACCCCCCCACCCCCACACCCCCCCCCCCCCACACCCCCCCACTGTGAGCAGATACAGAGAGCGGAGTGGCGTTGCACTGGTGCAGCGCTGGAGAGAGTGAGAGCTCTCGCTCCGCCCTGCGCTTGAATCCGGCTGATGTGTGTGTGTGGGGGGGGGGGGGGGGGGGGATGCGGGAGGGGGGGGATGCGGGGAGGGGGGGGATAGAAACATAGCGGAAAAAGGGCGAGGTTGCAGTGGGCGAGGTGGGTGCAGAGAGCGAGGCCGCTGGTGGTGTGAGTGCTGCTCTGGGGGGAGAGGCAGCGCTGTCAGGCGGCGGCTCTCAGCTTTGTTACACTTCGGTCACATAGTAACCAGACGGCAGCGGCCCGGGAACAGCGGCTCAGCTCAGCCACTGATGCACAGCGCACTCACTCACTCACTCACTCACTGCAACTCACTCACTCACTCACTGCAGCACTCACTCACTCACTCACTGCAGCACTCACTCACTGCAGCACTCACTCACTGCAACTCACTCGCTCGCTGCAGCACTCACTCACTCACTCACTGCAGCACTCACTGCAGCACTCACTCACTCACTCACTGCAGCACTCACTCACTCACGCACTCACTGCAGCACACTCACTCACTCACTCACTGCAGCACAGTCACTCACTCACTCACTGCAGCACAGTCACTCACTCACTGCAGCACACTCACTCACTCACTGCAGCACACTCACTCACTCACTGCAGCTCACTCACTCACTCACGCACTCACGGCAGCACAGTCACTCACTCACTGCAGCACAGTCACTCACTCACTCACTCACTCACTCAATGCAACTCACTCGCTGCAGCTCACTCATTCATTGCAACTGACTCAGCCACTGCAACACACTCTCTCTCTCACACACACAGATATATATATATATATATATACTCACTCACGCCTCCGCAGTGAAGCGCATCAGGTAAGCCAAGAGCTGTGTTTTAACCCCCTGCAATGCACACTCTCTGACTACCTAACACATTGCTTTGGTGCTTGCACTTTTCTCCACCTTTTTTATTCTCTCTCTCTCCCTCTCTCTCTCTGTGAAATCTTATCACCTTTCCCTTCCAAGCACAGTGAGGCGTTTCCAGCAAAGCATCCGTTTCCTATAATTGCTAAACCCCCCCCATCCCCCCTCCCCCCCAAAAAAAGAAGCATTTTGAAATAGCAGGGTTGTTTAATTCAGTTTAAATGATGTGTAAATAAATAGCTGGGCGTGAAACATCTATTAGGAGGTTAGAGGGAAATAAACTATGACCCTGTGCAGTACTGTATGCACATGACATTCTGGTCAGATGGTGAGCTGTCTTGCACACATCCCTGCGCTGCTTGTCACATATTATTCCTAAGCCTGCGGGCTTTTGTAAGACACCGCGGATTATGTTGGTCACGGCTCAGCTCAGCGCTTGACATTGGATGTCTGAACGAAAGCAAAATAATGAAGGTGTCTTGGCGCAAAGTGTCGCAGTCATTCCACGTGCATTCCCTGAGATCTTTCAGTAGCTCCCTATGGAGAAATGCTGGGCTCATTCTCTCTTCTCTGACCTCCCCACCCCGCCCACCCCTCTCACATCTCTCTCCCCCTATAGCGAGCTCAGCTTTTAATTAACCAAAGCAGTTTGAGGCTCGCCGTAAGTGCACTGGCACTATTGCAGCTGTTAAGAGCAATTACACTTCCTCGTGGATACTGCTATAATATTAATATATGGCTATTGCATTTTACAGTACGGTTTGCACTGTTATAGCGCCTCTCAGGTCAGGAGGATGTCTCAGAGTGCTTCACACAGCTGATTGGGCACTCAAGCTGGTGGGTGGGTGGGAAGATGACCAAAAGCATGGTCATAAAGTGGGCATCAAAAGCGAGGAGGCACGGGTGAGGTGGAGAGACTCCGGGACTTTCCTTGAATAGTGACAGATCCACAGCTGCTGTTGATTGCCGTCAGTTAGCAAAACGGTCTGACCGGTAACAACTATTTTGTTGGATCCTCTCGTTCCCTTTCTAACTGGAATGTAGCTTTGCTGTTTTTGCTTTGTTTTTTTGCTTTTGCTCTATTGAAAAGTATTCGTTTTCCCACTTAGCGGTATTTTCTGGATCAAATGTTTCTCTTCGGAACCATTTGCTATTATTCCTTTCCATCAGAAGAGTAGCATCCACTGGTTATTCCTCTAGCTGGGGCTTCGAGAAGGAAAAAAGATTCATCTTAAATGAATACGATACGTTTAATGGTGGCCCTCAGCGAACTGAAATGGTAGAGTTCAGAATTGGTATCATAAGGGAGGAGGAACGCATGGTAGAAAGATGCCCGGGAGACATGAGGTGATTCTTCAGAACAGGCTAGTGGTCATTTTCCAGAGTGTTGTTGGCCACGCAGGAACATAGGTAGATATACTGATGTCGGTTGGAATCATGTCACTCTCAGTCGCCTCTGTTTGGAAAAGTGGTGTAATTGTAGGAATGTCCTTATTGCTTTGCGTTTGATACAAAATCTAGAACTGGGCCCACACAAAATAAATGTCTTCAGATTGAAGGTTCTGTGCACACAGGTTATTATATTCGGGGAGAAAAATGTTCTATTTGGTTTGTGAGTATTTTTAAAATTTAAGTTTTCATTCACTGGCTGATTCTCTGTGGAAAGCAGAAGTGAATGTTTTTTTCAATACATTTTGAGGAGAAGTACTTCATGAGTATTACATCTGCTTCCAATGTTGGAGGTGCCCAAGCTACACTACTGATTTAATGGAAGGTTCTAAGTATCAATTTTAACTCTTGGTGTACACCATTTTTGTCCGTCCAACAACAATAACTTACATTTACATCGCACCCTTCATTCAGGAGAGCATGTTGGAGCAAGAGCCCTACAGTGGTAGGGTTGGTCGCTGAGAAAGGGGTAGGAGAAACTGCTCAACTGTTCAACTGCTCAACGGGATTCGTGGAATTAGTGACCTCCTGCCATCTGTTTTTCTGAATCTGGCCTCACTCTTTTTGTTCACTGGTTCTCTGCAATGCCAGTTGTAAGAGCACATTTACAGCTTGCTTGCTGCTTCGATTAATCCACAGGTCTCTTGATTTATGCTCTGCATATCATTCCTAATCTGTTGGCATAGCTAATGGGTTAACTAGGTTTTAGCCATCCAAGGAATGTAAAGATTTATATTAATGTCTTACCCTTTTCCTTCCAGGGGCCTGAGACATTAGAAAAAAAGTCACTTCTCGAAAGGAAGTTAGAATTTCTACATTATTTTTTGAAAGCAAGGCTTTCATTGGGTGCCTGCCTGCAGTGACTCAACTTAGCCTGGTGTGTGCTGCAGGGTGGTTCAAGGACGTCTTCTGAGGGAAGTAGCCTGAACGTTTCGTATTGAATGGCACAGTAGAAAAATTCACCCGAGTGAAGGCTGAATGTAACAAGTGCAAACATGGCTACGCCGCGACAGTTTGGGAGATCCACCAGGGACATTGCCAATGTGATGCAGAAATTGCAAGGTAGGTTCAGTTATATTGTACATCCTTGTTTCCAGCTTACCTTATCTTAAATAAAAAGGAAGCTTCTTTTTGCTGTTTTGGCACTTTGGGCACCGTTTATATATTTCCATCTCTTACAATGAGTTCATATCCTGGAATAGTGTGTATGGACGCTAATATAAAAAAAGTATATGATGACACATATCCCTTAATTTGATATAACTCCTTTCACATCAGGAGGACGTAATTTGCTGCATTTTCCTTTTCTCATATTGATTGAGAAACTGTTGCACGTTTACACTGACATTAGAGTGACCTAACGATGCTTGAGGAAAATTTGCTTACTCTCTCCATCACAGCCTTTTTTTTTAAAAAAGCCTCTCAAGCCATTGTCACCCCAGTAGAAGATGAATAAATCCATAATCTAGATTTACATTGAAACTTGCGATGGCTTGTGCTGAAAGCTCTAGGTTGCAGGAATAGATAGTGTATCTTTCACAATTGGACTTGAATTGCCTGGATTGAATCACTGGCAATAGCCACAGCATTCATCTTGTTGCAATATTACCGAGTGAAGGACACACATGCATTGCTCAGAATAGATTTTGTGCCCAGAAGGTTTGCACTTTGCCTCCAACCTTGTTTGTTAAGGAAGCTAGAGAAGTGGCAAACTAGGAGGTGGCTTACTGAATAGTAAGCTTGAGTTTGAAAAAGATTGTTATTTGATTTCAAGGTGTTGCTTTGTCAACAGGAAATCTATTGTCTTACTTGAAGGATGATCTAATTTACCATTGAGGAATTTCACATATTCAGAACTTGTTTTTTTAATAAAAGCAAAACAAATTATACTGGTTCTCTTGCGACCCATCGTAGGCTAACAATTTGAATGATAACAATTTATACAATTTATACTGTAAAAACATTTTCCTTGTAAAATATCTCAAAGTGCCTTACAGCATGAGATTAGTTAGGGAATACAAGTCAGGTTAACTGGGAGAGATCCTATCCTGAATCTAATATCCCAAACAGCATGTATGCCACTGAGCACATGCTTTTAGATTAATAATAGAGAAGTACTGTATTTAGATATCTGCTGTAACTTTGAATAATGTGCCTAACTAGTTATTTTCTTCTTCCTAGAATGAGGTAAAGATATAATGCTAGATATGTCTCCATTTCCCCAAGATCAATTGGTTCACCAGGTTGAAGGTGCTTTAACACATTGCTCATTTCCAGCAGCAGTCCTGAATATTGAAGGCACTCAGTTTGTAGAATTGTTTATTTAAAAAAAAGCCAGCTTCCCTCTGTATGTGTAGAAGGAAGGGATTTGTATCAGAGAGGGAAATAAAAAGAGAGAGAGACAGAGTGTGTACATTGGGAAACTAGGCACTTGGATGGAAAACTATCCCTCTCACTATGTGCCAGGCTGTTTAAAACTATGAAAAATTATTTCACAGACTCTCCAAGGTGATGGATAAGCCATTGAGAGATCACAGCAGTTTTGCTGATTTGATTATTTCTATTAGCATTATCGATTGCCCTTGAGTACACAGCACTCCACAATAAGAGCACAGGAAGTGTTGTGTTATGACTATGAGGGAGAAGCTTCTGCCCATCGGATAAGTTCTGATAATGTTGAAGAACATCTTTATTGAGGATAGATTGCACTCTTGCTGTGTCTCCAAAACCACTTAACAGCATGGCAATATGCGTGGCTAATAATATACAATTCTTGTTTTTGATGCAGTGGCTTATCATGTTGTAGAGACGTCTCAAAGCGCTTCACAGGATATAATGTAAAGCATAGTGCCTGTGTGTATTTTGTGAGTGAAAACAACAGCCAATTTGTACACAGCAATGTCCCCACAAGCAGCCATTAAGTCAGTGACCAATTTAGGAGATCATTGGCCAGGACACTGGGAGAAACTCCCTTCTGTTTTGAAATGGTGCCATTGGAAACTATAACTTCCACCAGGTCAGGCAGACAGAACCTCGGTTTGACATCTTGTCTGAACGATGGTAGATCCATAATACAGCAGCTCCCAGCACTGCAGCCTAGTTTATGCGAGTTTACTACAACAACAACAAATTGCATTTATATAGCGCCCTCCACGTGGGGTAGCATCCAGGAGTTTAAAGCCCTAACATGGGGAATAAACTCACAGCCTTGGGAATTTCTCCCAGTATCCTGGCCAACAATCCCCAAAATAAAATTAGTGACTCACATAATGGCTTGGATGGAAAACTATTCCTCCAAGTGAGACATTGCTGTGAACAAATTGGCTACTGAATTAACCTACAAAATATATAGTCACTGCTCTTTGTGGTATAACCTGTGAAGCATGTCAAGATATCCTTCCGATGTGAAAGGTGGTATTATCAACTTTTTTTTATATATATCTATCCTGCTGTTGGGCCGAAGGGAATGTTGGTGCAATAGTGACCGTTATTAAACAGACTGAGTCAATAGTCCAGATATAGCTATCTCGCCCTTCCACTGCCCCAGGCACTTTCTGTGAAACCAATTGTAGAGGCTGTGTCAATTTTCCAATTTTGGTGGTGGTTTTTGTAGGAAGGAAACGTTTGCATGTTGCCTTCATAGATTTGCAGCAACATTCATGTTTTCCGATGTGAGGGGCACAATGTAACAACAAGTTGTTATTGTTTGTTGTGTTTGTTGTTGTTTGTTCTCTCTTGCTGCTTGTTTAGATGTGAAATGTTACTATCTGGACAGTGACCTCGTGAGCCCGAATCTGGCCAAAATATCAGGCTCTTGTTTCTGAGATGTGAAAGCAACTTGCAGTTCTTGAATCGTAAGATTCATGTTGTTGGGGCACCAACCAATTTGTTTGGCCCTTCAGGAAAGAATGGATCTGTTTAAAGAATTTAATTTATTGCTGTAAAATGTGCGCTAATCTCCAGGAAGCCGTATGGGAACTGTGTGAGCTTCATTACTTTCAAATGAAACAGGCTTACAATTCTGAACATGTAGAAAGGCAAAGTGTTGACCATTGTTGATACTGTACAGCCTATCCCCAAGGTCATTGGACCCAAGTAAACATTGTAGTCCACTTGAGACTTTGCAGCTGTGAGTAAAATATGTTCTGTAGTTTTTATTGCCAAAGAGCGTAAGCCCAATTCTGAGTTAAGATGCCTTCTAAAGATGATGGGGGTGAAAAATCAATGCTGCAGAAAGCAGTAATGATGTTGGATCCTCCCGCTGGGAAAATCGTCACCTGATGTAAGTGTTGCTTGTGACGGGTCTGCATCTCAGACTGAGATTTCAGCTAAAATGAGATGTCACATCAGAGCTGAAATCTCATGAGTTAGAGCGACATTCCAGCGCCTTGGGACGTGAAAGGCACTATACAGATGTAATTTGTTGTAGTTGAACAGCGGATCTCCTGCCCAAAATGGAGTTAAGGTCAAGAAATGGTAAGGGGTTAGTTGCATTACCGCACATGCATATTATATGCAGGAAGTGACACTGACTTCATCCCACAAATAAAGGAGAATAGCAGTACAATGAGGCTGCCCTGTAGCTTTTGAAAATAAAACACTCACACTAGATTCCTCTTACAGTATCTAACGTTGCACTGTCCAAAGGCTCGTAACTGTGGTGAGCAGTCCAGCTTCAGATTTAAATCTGCAACAGCACATTCTTTTGTGCATTAGTTGATGGAGAGTGTGGTGAGGCTTTCACAAGCTATTAATTTGCTATTTGACTAAATTCCTTTTGCTGGGAAAACTGCAAACAAAGCAGTGTGTTGTTACTAGGCAATGTTTCTAAAATTGATCAAAAGATCATGCATTCCTGTTAATAACTTTGTAAAGATTTTTTTCCCCCCTGAGAGATTATGATACAGCTGTAAATCTTTGATTTTGCTACCAACAACAACAACAACAAAATTACATTTATAGAGCGCCTTTCACGTCGGGAGTTCCAGAGTGTGGGAGCAGAGAGGCTGAAAGCCTGGCCACCGATGGTAGGGCAGGTCAGGCGAGAGACATGGGGAGACACCATTATACATCATCAATCTGTACTCACAAAATGATATAAAAGATCCTAAAGGGTAGGATAATGTGCTATGTTTTTCTATCAATGTGCTACAGAGTTAGTGAAATAATGCCATAATTTTGTCAATGTAGGAGATAATTGAGCTAAAAAGAATTGGAGCTTCCTCTTTGACCATGCCTTTGATCATTTTTTCCCCTCCCCGCCCAACTGGGCTCCCATCCCCAGTTCGGGTGCCGTGCCAGGACTGTTAAGTGCCTTGGGTCCCCTCCCGATATGAAAGCGCTATATGAATCTAAAATTGTATTGAATATACACTGATTTGGCCTGGGGTTCTGCTGGATCATACTGATCTGAAGGTTTTTTTTTTCCATTCAAGATTGAAAGAGGGAAAAAAAATATTCCTTTTCATTTTAATGTACTAACATTCCTCTCAGCATGTTTTAAATCTTTTAAATCTTTTGGCAGCATATAGTTTTGCTCCCTTGTTGAGGTACTACACAGATATAAAGATTTCTTTTGTTGCAGATTTTCTCTCAGGAAAGGGAAACTGAAAGAGAAATGAGTGTTGGCAGAAGGTGACTTTGATTAAATTGGTTTTGCAGCAGTTCCTGCTGGCAAGTAAATGGATATTTCTGGACAGAACCAGTATGTGACTAAATGACTCTTCTATTAATAACTTTCTTAATCCAAAAGTTTGTACCAAACATAAATGAATTAAAAATTTTGCTTTTAATTGCAGAGCAATTAGATCCTTACGCTCAGCATGTTCACCTACATAATACACAGTCACGATACTTTACATTAAATTTTGTGAAGCTCTTTGGGACACCTGCCGATGTGAAAGGTGCTATATCAAATGCAAAGATTATTATTTTTGTATTGCTATTCTTCCAGGCTTCGATGACTTTGCTGTCTGTACATATTTCATAATTGTACAACGATAACTTGCATTTCTATAGTGCCTTCACTTAGGATAACGTTTCAGAGCACTTTACAAAGATGGGGTTGGAGCTGGGGAAAGGGGGTGAAAGGTGAGATGGAAGTGACCATTGGCACGGTTGAAGAATTAGGTTTTAAGTGGGGGAATGAAAGACAGATCGAGAGGAGACGAGATGGAAAGCTAGAGATATGGACATCCAGAAGTTAGGGGAACAGTATTTGAAGGCTCAGAAATCAATGGTGGTGTGGTATGACTGGGGGTTGCACTATAAGCTGGACTATTTGCTAAGCTAATTGTGGAATATAAAGTCTTAAGCTGTTATCTGTTTTATTTTTGTATTCACTCTGGAAGGCAGATTTTATTTGTACAGTGATTGATCATCCCGTGCATTATCAGATTGAAATTGTGGCTAAAATAGCATTTCTCTACTCTGCCGTAGTTGGTAATGTGTGTGTGTTTGCTTACAGAAAACATCTCAGATTCTTGACAATATAAATGTGTAAGACTACATGATTTACAGTTTAAAATTAAGAGGGGACATCGTTTTTACAAATGTCATTGTCTGTGGGAAGGAAGTAAAGACTGATAAATGCTGGTGTGTGTTTTTGTTTCTTGAGAGTAAACTTTCATTTTTCTAATTCCTTCTGTCTCTCAAAGCTGCATACCAACCATGCTCTGGAACACAGACAAGTGATCTGTTCCCAGTTATGTTTTTAGTCGAAAAAGCACATTTCACCAGCTTCAATATTTAGCCTTTTGTTATGAACATGAATAGCATGAATAATGCATAAATTGGCATATTTAAACATGATGTACAAACTATAAATGGATTGTTTAGTTACCTTCTGCTCTTTCATCACCTGTGTCAGATTGTCTTCGGATTGCATTCAGTCTCAGCACTTATCACATCCTCATACAGATAGAAGGTCCATTGCTTACCTGTTAAGCAGTCACACTGCGTAGCTCTCTAAACTGTTCAAGTGCTCCCCTGGCTGCCAAGCAGCTTCTTCCTCCTTCCATGAATTTCAATTTTTTTTACCACCCAAAGATTTACCATGCTAAGATTTGGCTGTCATTATGTTAAACTCTTTTAACTGTACGTATACACAGACACACACACCTGGAGCAAACACATTTCAAAATGGTGACATTGTTTTTTGCATAAGTCTACGTTAAGCATATCTTCTTCAACTTCTAAATGATGTTGCTGGGTAATGCAGATGTTTGTTTCAGGAAGACTTGCCAGTTCATCAGTGAGCTTTCAGTCGATGGCAGTGATGCCTCTGCTGTGTGTCCAATGTCTTAACTTGTTTCTGGTGCAATAAGGGATGTTGTAAAATATTACAATAATAATAATTTTTGCATTTGCATAATGCCTTATCACGTTTTATTTATAAACAATACTTTATAAATAAATAATCAAGTTGTGAGGGCATCTCAAAGTGCTCTGCAAAATAGGACTTTGAGACATCCTCCCGACGTAATCATTATAAAGTATTATAAGGTACAGTGACTGTTTATTTTGTAGGTGAAAGTTGCGCACAGTAATGTTCCATAACAACCATAAAGTGAATGAATACATTTTCTTTGGGGATTGTTGACAGGACAACTGTGGAGAAACTCCCTTCTCTTTTCAGATAGTTCAATGGGATCTTTAACGTCCAGTTCAACAGGCAGACAGGATCTTTTTGCATGTCTCATTTGAAGGACGGCATCCCCAACAAGGCAGTGCTCCTGCAACACTGCATTGAAATGTTAGCTTCGACTTGTGAGGATTGAACCTTCTTGACTTGGAACTTGAACTCACAACCTCTGTCTCAGAGGCGACAATGCTACCAACTGAGCACTGGATACTGAAAAGGAACTTGTATCTGGTGACAAATATTATGGCTAAGTATGTAGTCAGATTCCATTTATAAAGCGCCTTTCACGTCAGGTGGACGTCCCAAGGCGCTGTACAGTTGGGTCAGGACCCGAGCAGTGGGGAAATGGTCAGGGTGAGGGGAGGGAAGGGAGGGAGCGAGGAGGGGGTAGAGAGTCGAGAGGGGAGCTGAAGGCACAGTCAAAGAGAAAAGTCTTGAGACCGGCCTTGAAGGAGGAAAGGGAGGAGGCGGCGAAGGCACTGGGGGATAGAGTTCCAGAGCCTCGGGGCTGAGAGGCTGAAGGCCCGACCACCGATGGTAGGGCGGTTGGGGCGGGGGATGTGGAGCAGACTGGAGCCAGAGGAACGGAGGGTACGGGCAGGTAGGTAGGGGGATAGTAGGTCGGAGAGGTAGGAGAGAGCAAGGCCGTGAATGGCCTTGTAGGTGAGGATGAGGATCTTGAATTCGTAATATTTCACTTGGAAGCAAAAATGTTACTGCACGCTTTACAACAAAACCAACAGGGAATACGTGATGTAGACCGAAGTGTGCAAAATAGCTAAATGTAGTCATTTGCTCTGTGGATGAAAAATGAATTCGATGAGTAGTTTTTTTTTAATTTAGAATGACACTGGTGAAGAATTGGAGCAATCAAGAACCCCAGGCATTGAATCTCTCTCCTGGGTCCCCTTGTCCCTGGTTACTTGAGCTGAATTGCTATTAGGCGCTCCCTAGTGAGGTTATGGTATGGGGCAGCTCTGTGTTGCATTGCACGAGAGGTTAACATAACTGTGGTTGCTGCGTCTTCAAGAGGAAGAAGAGGCACAGATGCAAACTGCCAGTGCGTGAATTGTGCTGACTGCCTCCCTCTAATATCTTCACATTACGAGCCTGACTGCACTGGACAACATGATTCCTCTCTGCTCACTGTCTGCCTCTTGCTTATTTTTTTAATTTCACTCACTGATAGTACTACAATTAATAGATTTACAATGCAGTTGATAGAGTACGCCTGGCTGACCAACAGTATAAAATTGTTCTTTTTTGTACTGTTGGTCGCCCTCCTATCCATACCCTTACTCCCACCCCCCTCATCCCCTCCTGATCCCAACCACCAGCTCGGGTGCGGATCCATGACTGCAGTACCTTGGGATGTTCTCCTAATGTGAAAGACGCTATACAAATGTTGACAGAACAACAACAACAAATTGCTTTTATATAGCAACTTTCACATTGGGAGGATGTCCCAAGGTGCTACATTGCAAGGTCACAGGCACAAGAGACATTCAAAGGAATCTGTGCAAATTGAGGTCGAAAGTGTAAGGAATGGCAAATTAAATTTAATATGGCAAATTCTATGGTGTTGGTGAAACAGTGGATGAATGTCTTGGCAAAGCTGAGGTATGTGCACACATTTGCACTGCCCTTTGAATGGTTTCATGTGGGTCTTTTCAAGAGAACATTTAGTTCTTTGGCTGCATTTAATATGTTAAAGAGGGAAATAACATGAGGATAAATACCAATTGAAACAGGTTACTGGGAAGGATAGTTGAGGCATCTGGATTCCTTTAAAAAGCTGCTTGATCATGTAATAGGAGGATGGTAGGATGAGTATTCTGGAAGGATGAAATCACATGATCCAAAGGGTCTTCTTCATCTGACCCTCTCTTGTGATCCAGTAAAACCCAGATAGTGAAGGAACTCTTCTGGCTATTTTGATCTATGATTTTTTATTTATTGTGGATTTAACCATGATAACAATCATCTGCACTAGTTGATATTGCACCTTATCACATCGTTGAGGCATCTCAAAGCCTTCACAGGATATACTGTAAAGCGATGTGACTAGGTGGGTGACATTTTTGTGGGTACTTGATTCCATTGCACATTTTAGAAGGCCTCTTCTGGGTTTACGCCAATTTGGCGAGCCTTACTTCAACTAAGTGACAGTACTCGTGAACCCACTTTTCACATGCGAGCCGAGTCAGTGAGGGTTGGCAAGAAGTTGACCGTAGGATTGTATTGTAGTTAAAGTTGATCCTCTCGTCACCCTGTATCCAGATAAGGGCATTTAATAACAAATAACCCTTGCATTTGATGTATCCTGTTTAACGTCGGGAGGACATCTCAAAGCACTTCACAGGATATATTGTAAAGTGTAGGAATTGTGTATTTGTAGATGGTGGCAGCAAGTTTGTGCACAGCAATGTTCTACAAACAGCCATGAGGAGACTAACCAATTTTATTTGGAGGATTGTTGGCCAGGACACCAGGAGAAACTCCTTTCTATTTTCAACTCATGCCACCTGAACAGGCAGATTGTTTAATGTCTCATCTGAAGGATAGCACCTCCAACAATTTGGACATTTCAAAGCTTAAACTTATGAGTTCGAAATCCCAAAGAGAGGCTTGAATCCTCAGACTCGGGCGAGACTACTGTCATCTGAGCCAAATTGGTCAGCAGAGATCACTGGTACTGATCAGGACCTGTTTTCTCTCTCCCCACACCCCCCTACCGCCCCCAAAAAAGATATGGAGGTCAGTGATAGCAGTCTACCTGCCACCTCAGCTGAGATAAGCTAACTCAGAGGAGGGATCTCAAATGCTAAGATTATTATGAGGGATCAAACATGGGACATTTCTGCTTAGTGTGACTTATTTTCGCCACAGCCCAGTGACTTATCAAATCCACCATCAATGGGGTTACTCATTCTTCTTCTGCTTCAGCTTCTGCATGTGAAAGGATATATTTGGTGATTTAAAAAAAAATGTGCTGAGCTGCGGGATGTCATTGCTTGGAACGTGGATAGACCACAGTCTTTTATGAACATCATCCAATGCCGTCATCAATGTTTCTCCAGTTAAGAATATTGCAGGCTCGGCACAATGCAAATCTCTGGATACGTTTCACCTATAGTGTGCAATTTTCCCCCTTCCTGTATTGACTATCTTTGTAGCCTTTCTGAGTGAGCTTCCTTATCCAGTGTGAATACATGAGCATGTTTTTCCATCTGTACGTCCATGCCCAATTGGAATTGGATTGAGACTCACAGGTGAGTCTGGGCGAACCGTCTAATAAATAACGTTGGCTACTCACTTCATGGCAGTTTGTGTATATGCAAATTGGCTTTTGATTTGCCTGCAGAATACATAGTCGCTCCATTTGACAGTAAATCCTGTCGAGTGCTTTGAGGCATCCTCGTAAAAGGTACTACATCAAACGTAAGGACTATTGCATTATTTAGTTTGACTCCAGCAGAGAGGAGCATTTCCCTTATTGGTTTTTATCCTCTGTGTTGAGTTTCAATAGGTGATAACAACAACAACTTGCATTTATGCAGTACCTTTCACATGGGGCAGTGTTTTGGAGCGCTTATGACGAATAACTATGCAAGATGAAGGAGAATTTTTCAAGTGGTTCAAAATGGAGGAAACAAATGACTCATTTGCTGGGTGCCCTTCTGCTGGTATATGCTGCACTTAATATTAAGAATGATTCATACATTTTATCAGATATTTACCAGATTACTGCAGTGGAACTGATATTAAAATATCTCCAGAATCTGCATCAACTAATGTTAATCCCGGGGTGTAATCTGTATCCAGGAATGAGCTGGATATGTTTGCTGCTCTGTGACCATTGCATTGTTAATTTTTACATTGTATCTTTTCACTTGTTTTCATACAGTGTCTTGTTTCTTCAAAATAAGATGACTTATCAGGTGAATTTCTATTCAGACAATGCTAGTATCACAATAATAATTATCATTATTAGTTCGCCTACAAAAATACACAGTCACTACACTTTACTGTCTATCCTGTGAATTTCTTTGAGACGTCCTCCAGACATGAAAGGCGTTATTTCAAATTAAAGGATTATTATACATAATAATTATAATTGATCCTTGAAGTTGATGTTGTTGCTTTTATGTCAGGAGAATGTCTGAAAGCACTTCACAAGATTCATCGTGAATGTATGCAAATACCTAATGTTGGAATTGGAATTGTAACCCCCCCCCCCCAACCTCAATAACTGCTTACATTGCACGGAGGTATGTGAGATGTGACCAAATGGATTTGTGAAGCGTATTGTGACAACAAAACTAATGCTCCTAACCTACTTGTGTGTTTTTTTAAACTCAGTAAAAATGCATGAATGTGATCAGGTGTCACATTTTTTTGCAGCATCCCTACAATGCCGATGTGATACATTTGTGTTTTTTTTAGAAATCTGTTTGTGGTTACACAGCTAAAAAAAAGTACCAAAGACTGGTTCTTATATACTGCATTTTTTTAAAAAAAAGGCCTTGTGCAATCATTTTTCCCCGTATTTTTTAATGTGATGAAGCAATTCCACTGACAGTTACAGCTTGTGGTAAGAAAGCACGCAAACTAAGGATGTGCAAACCAGCCATCATGTGCCACCTCCTTTGTGGTAAATGACAGTGTAAAAACTGCGCGTTTCCTCTTTTCTCTTGAAGACGTTGGGGTTACAGAACCACTGATACCAGCGAACCTCTTTCTGGTCTCTTATTCAAGTGGTCATCCCGTATAGAACCTTACAGCACAGAAAAAGACCACTCTATCAGCATGTCTGTGCTGGTTAATCTATTCAGTCCCATTTATCCTTGCCAATCACTCGTTGTTAAATCTTCGTCTGAAAGCTTGTATTAATCCTGACTCAACCACTGCACCTAGCAGGGCATTCCAGGCCGAGGGCGAAACCTTGGGCAAGTTTCCTTACTCCACACACCTAATAATAATCCCTCCAAAACCAAAAACAATAATTGGTCATTTTCAATCTGCGACTGTTTGTGGGACATCGCTGTGCGCAATTGGTTGCCACGTTCGCCACAAATGATTCTCCTGACGTGAAAAGCGCTATATCAAATGCAAGGATTATTATTATTATTCCACATCCTAACAACTCGCTGTCTAAGTAAATTCCTCCTTTATTCCCCTTTTGATACTTTGTTAACTATTTCAAATTAACACCCTCTAGTCATTGACTCACCAACCAGTGGAATAAATTTCTCCTGCTCTTTTCTATCAAAACTCCTTCATAATTATAATAAAGACCTCCATTGGGTCTTCCCTTGAGCTTCTGTGTTGGGGTTTGTGTCTGCATTGGGAGGCTATTTAATCATGGAGGACATCACAGCTGAGCCTGATCTTATCTCAATCTCCACATGTGCATCAGGGAATCAAAGCAAAGATGTTGGTTTTGTTTTATGCAAATTTTGTGACAGCTAATCCTAATTGGCTGAATATAATAATAATAATAATACTTGCATTTGATATAGCGCTTTTCATGTCTTCTCGACATCTCAGAGCGCTTCGCAGAATATGCTATAAAGTGAATTGACTGTATATTTGTGGGCGAACGCGGCAGCCAATTGCGCACAGCAGTGTCCCACAAACAGTCGTGGATTGAAAGTGACCAATTTATTATTGTTTTGTTTTGGAGGGATTATTATTAGGCTCTGTGTGGAGTAAGGAAACTTGCCCAAGGTTTCGCCCTGCCTGGAATTGAACCCCGGTGTCTCGCTTGCAAGGTGATATTTATGTACGAGAGAAATGAGGACTATGGAAAGCAGTGTTGTGATGGAGGAGGCAGTCAATTGACAGCATCATATACCAGTGATTTATAAACATATTATGGTCTACCAAATGAACTTGTGTGTTCTAGAGTTCCTTTGCAATGTCCTTCACTATGAAGCCTTGTGCTGCAGACAATCTGGATAAATTTAATAGATCTGGGTCATCAGTTAACTACAAAGTGGTTAAGTTATCGTTGGGGATTCTTCACTTCTCTTTTGGCCTCAATGTGGCCTGCATAGAAGTAAAATTCTGTACATTCCTGCAGCACATCCAAAGTGTCCTGAATGTTTTTTGGGGCTGCTTTTGGAAGTGTGTGCTTACATATGGGAGGGCTATCTGTGTCTGTCGGTATTTGACCTACATGTACATCAGTCTGTTCACAATTGTATGGAAAGCTTCCAACAATGTCTTAGCACTTCAAAAATATGCGGTACGTATCAGGAGGACACAGTTGTTGGTTGGTGTAGAATGAGGGATGAGGGAAAGTCGATCAAAGTCCGCCTTTCTTCTTCTGGGCCCATAATAAGGCTAAGCCCATAATAAGGCTATGAAAGGCGGGAGGAATTTCAGCAACAAATTACTTCCAACTGAAAACTCTTCCTTCTTGCAACAGATCACATATACTGGGAAATATATATTCACTGTTTCAGATGCAAATTTTACCCAAGTGTTCCTTGGCCTTAATAACCCTAACCGATAACTTGGTACTGGTAGGAAAAAGCTTCTTAACCACCATCTTCATGTCAGAAGATTACTATTGCATGGTATGGTGATGGGTTTCCGCATGTGCCAGACACCCGGCTGACGACAAAATTGACTAGTTTTTCACAGTAGTGTGAAAAGTGCCTTTTTATTGTTTTTTTATTCAGAGTGCCTTTTTATTGTTTTTTTCTTGATCCTAAGTCTACAAAGTGTTGCAATGTATAATCCCTTGAATTTTCATCCTGACAGCGAGATTCTTTACATTCATACTCCAAAATACAACTTACAAATACTTCTGGGGACAATTACAACTTAAGATGCTTAAATATTTTCACCAGTTCTCGCAAAAGGGAGTTGCTCTTATAATAATAATAACTATAGTAATAAAAAATAATTGATTTGAATAATGAGAATCCTTGCATTTGATATAGTGCCTTTCAAGTTGGGAGGCTGTCTCAAAACGCTTCACAGGATTTACTGTAAAGTGCAGCGACTGTATTTTGCAGGGGAACTTTTTCACTATGCATAACCATATGGTGCATTTGTAAATGTTTTAGTCCTGGATTCTCCTTAAACCCTATATTTAATTTTCCAGGTGCACTCAACTAGATGAATTGAATTTAATTGTAGTTAATTTACTGTAACAGCATCACTAATAAATGCTTATGCTAAGTCGCAATCCTTCTGTTAAACTACTATCCTGGATGAGATCTTTTGTAGCAAAACAAAAAACTATTAGGATTAACATTGCATTTAGAGCTTTGCGTGCATGAGAGGTTTCAGCTTGCTCTATATTGTTCTACAAAACCCAACCCAGATTATAAGATCAAACGTATTTTGTCTTCAGTGGCAATGTAGTGCAGTACAGTTGCCTAATGACAGCATGGACTAAAGCAGCAATTGGAAGTATTTGAACTACTTTTTGGCAAACAAAATAACACATTGTGAATGTAACTAGGACAACCACACAATAGTTTAGATTCCAATTACCATAGTGTATTGCTAGCTGTGTTTGTATCACGTGCTTCCTTTTCAGAATTCCAGTAGCATAGCAATTTTATAGCAAATTCATTTTTAGTAAAGCTAGTAGCTAACACTCATTTTGTACTCTCAAAGGGGAAATTAAAAATGATTAAATTTATCAATCAAGCTGAAGCCTAACTCCATTTCAAAGGTGTTCAGGCCTCTCCAGGATGCTGGTTTCATCTCAAGGCTAATAAGCCTCCACATATTGTCCATAATTTTCCTCCCACCTGCTTTGTCAGCCCAAATTTGTTGTACGTAACCCTATTCCTGTACTTGTAATGCAGTCACAATTTCTTACTCCTTTGAAAACTCTTTTTAGTAAGTAATAATTCTCCTTCAAGCTACATATTCAGCTTTTATTTACTGTTTAAATATCTTCTCATATTCCAGCATTTCCCCCATTGATTTTAAGACAATATTCTTTCTCTCACTCACTGTGCCTCTATTCACTCTATCTCTCCACTTTCTATCTTCAATTGACCTATCTAGCGCCCAAAATCCTTCTCCTTAAAAACCTCGAGATAAGATTTCTTGCGCCATCGATCTGACTAATAAATACTTAAAAACATCATAGTTTTTTTTTTCGAAATTTCGTTTATTTTCTTTTCTTCCCCCAGCTTGTCTAACTCCATATTTCAAAAATATTTATTATATTTCTTTTATGCTGTTTGCTCTGTTAGGAGTTAGTCAAATGGAGTGAGTTAGCAGTAACGAGACATGGAGTGGGAAGCCTGGCTTAGTGTAGCACTCTTGCCTCTGAGTTAAGACCTATGTCAGGATTTGGAATCACATGGCCTAAGATGACACTCCAATGCAGTGCTGGAGGCGCGGTACAATGTCGGAGGTGCCGTTCTTCGGATGAGACATTAAACTGAGCTTCCGTCTGTCTGTTTAGGTGAATGTTAAAGATGCCATGGCACTTTTCGAAAAGAGAAGGGAGTTTCTTCTGGTGTCCTGGCCAACAAATCCCTCAATCCACTTTACCATATAACCTGTGAAGTACTTTGAGACGTCTTGATGACAATGTTAAGGCGCTATATCAAATTCACAAATTATTATTACTGTGAAAAAACTCTTGATTTCAGAGCTTTGTTGACTTTGACTTAGATGTGAATGGGGCTATTTGACTTTCCAAAAGTGCAGAACGAGAACTGAAAGGCAATGAGTAATTTAGATGATTTGAGAAACCAATAGCAAGAAGAGTTTCTCTTTGAAATCTGAATCCAGCTTTAATTTTTAAGAAGATCTGTGAGTCTTGTGTAATTTGCTGAAGTCACTTTTGCTGGTACAATAATAAGCAGTGGATATGCAATGCTTGGGCTCTTTGTATAATTATCAGGTCAGCATTAGCTTCCTTCTCTCTAGCTACTCTAAAAAATAGCTGTTCAATTTACAACTTGAAAGAACTCGAATTTTCACATGATACGTCTATCCTTCCGATAATATTACTAAACTTAACTCCTGTCTGTCTGTTCAGGGGATGTCTCCCCAAGCCTTCCCCCACCTTCCTCTCGGACATCTCCATCCTCCTATCAACCCTCTCCCTCTGCTCTGAATGCCTCCTTATCTTAGGCGACTCCAACCTCCACTTCACCCCCTCCTGCTCTACCTTTCCCTCCTCATCCATTCCCCCACCCACAACCGTGGCCACCCCCTTGACTTCGTGATCACCTGGGGCCTCACCGTCTCGGACATCACCATCGTCGATAAAGCCATCTCGGACCACCACTTCATCTCCCTCAACACCTTGGTACCCCTTCCCCTTTCACAACCCTCCACCATTACATACCGTCCATGGAAATTTTTTTTGTCCCTCTCCACTGCCCTGGAGTCATCTGAACTCCTACACCTCTGGTTCTCCCTGACCGATCTCCCCTCCTCACTCTCCTTTCTCCGCAATTCCCTCTCCTCCATTCTAGACTTCCTTGCCCCCCTCACCTCCCAAACTACCTCATACTCCCGTAAATACCCCTAGTACACCAGGCATCTCCGTTCCCTCAAGGCACAAGTGCGAGCTGCCGAACGCGCCTGGACCAAATCCAAACTCATGGTCCATCGGCAGATTTGGCTTCACCACACCAAGACCTACCGCTGTGCTCTCCGGCAAATCCTCCTTCTACTCCAAGGTTATCTTGGAGGCAAAGGACAACCCCAGGCTTCTCTTTTCCACCACAAACCGTCTCCTCCATCCACCTTCCCATACCTCGCCCATCCTCTCCTCAAACTCCAACTGTTAAGAGATGCTGGACTTCCTCGAATCTAAAATCGAGGGGATATGTTCAGCCACCTCAGCCCCGTCCACAGCCACCACATCACCTCTCCCTCATGACCCACCCCCCACCCATAACCCCTTATACTCCTTCGACCCTATCTCTCCCACCTCCCTCACCACGACTGTTCACAAACTCAAACCCACCATCTGCTCCCTCGATCCCATCCCCACCTCTCTCCTCATCTCCCAGCTCCACCTTCTGGCCCCTCTCCTGTCCAATGTCATCAACCTCTCCTTGTCCACCGGTTCAGTTCCCACCCCCCTAAAAACAGTTGTCATCACCGCCATCTGGAAAAAACCTTCCCTGGATCCATCCCTCCTTTCCAGCTACCAGCCCATTTCTAATCTCCCATTCCTCTCCAAGGTCCTGGAACAATTTGTCGCGTCCCAGCTCCACTCCTTTCTCTCTCGCCATTCCTTCTTTGAACCCCTCCAATTCGGCTTCCACCCTGCCCACAGCACGGAAACAGCCCTGGTCAAAGTCACCAATGACATTCTGAACATCTGTGATCAGGGCTCCCTCTGCCTCCTTGTCCTCCTTGACCTCTCTGCCGCCTTCGACACTGTCGACCACTCCATCCTCATGCACCGCTCTCCGCTTTACTCAATCTTCATGGACCTGACCTTGTCTGGTTCGATTCCTATCTTTCTCACCGTCTCCACTTTGTTGCCTCTAACGTTTTTTCCTCCAGCCCCTGCACTGTCACATCTGGCGTCCCCCAGGGCTCTGTCCTTGGCCCTCTCCTCCTTAATATCTACATGCTCCCACTTGGTGACGTCATCCGCAGACATGGGGTCAACTTCCACATGTATGCGGATGACACCCAACTCTATCTTTCTGCCTCCACCCTCAATTCCAAGACCACTGCTGTCCTGACAGACTGCCTGTCAGACATCGAGTCCTGGATGAGGGCAAATTTCCTGCAGTTGAATGTGAACAAGACTGAGGTCCTCCTGATTGGCTTCCGCCAGTGCCTCAGCACCTCAGGCTCTGGTAACATCACCCTCCATGGTTGCACACTTCAACTCACCGAGCCAGTCAGGAACCTAGGTGTCTTGTTAGACCTTCATCTGCCTTTTCTTCCCCACATTCAAGCCACTCTGCAGCCCGTGTCCTCTCCCGGACCAAACTCCGTGGCCCCATCTCCCCCACTCTCGCCCGACTCCATTGGCTCCCTATCCTTCAGAGGATCCAGTTCAAGATTGTGGTCCTCACATACAAAGCCCTCGATGGCTTTGGCCCACCCTACCTCTGCGACCTCCTAACCCCCTACCAACCCGCCCGTTCCCTGGCCTGCTCCATGTCCCCCAACCCTGCTGCATCAAATACAAGGATTATTATTATTATTATTATTATTGCCAAACTATCTTATCGGAACAAAAATAGAAAACGATCTTTCTGATTGATACATTTGTCACAATTTGAAGTGAATTATTTTACAAGTGCGTGAGCGCATATGATTGGGAGAGAGAGAATTTTGGTATTTGCTACTCATCTTGAGTTGGAGGCTGGCGAGAGTGTTGTGAATGCCCCTTGGGATATACTTATTAATGCAGACTTGAGATCATTTCTGCTAAGTAGGTGTGAACCTTCAATATTCTCCAGGCAAGATAATTGTAGCATGTTCTTTAATACATTAGGAGAGCTATTTTGAGAAATCTCCTACTATGCAACAAAATGAAACTCATTATAGATCCTGACCACTTCCCCTCCCCCCGAAGGTTCCAGCACCCTGCTGTACGGTGAGGTGCTATTACCAAGCAAACAAGAACTTTTTGGAAACAGGTGGGAAGAATTACAGCCCCCCTCCTCCCCCCCCCATCTGGTCTTCAATTCTATTTAGGGCACCTGGAGGGTGATCCGAGAGAAGGGTGGTACCCGGAAATGCATTTTAAGGATGGATGGTACCTTACGGTGTAGTCCTGACTTATAGCTCTAGATGAACCCACAACAAGAACCTTGGAGTGTTTAACAGTGATAGAGCTTGATGCCGAGCCGAAGAGAGGGGGTAGGTGACTATTGGCACAGTCGAAGAGGAAGGTCTTCACAATTTTCTGATCCAGAGTTGAAGTGCTGCCAACTGTGCCAAGTCAATTCCTTAATATTCTTACTGACCAATTCTCTATCTCTGTTTCTCGTGAATAAATCTGTTGACTAAATCTGTCGTTTGCAGAAGGAGCCCATTCAATATTCTGTCAATCTTGACGTGCTCTTTCAAATTATCTTTGAAACTGGGCTGTTCAGTGCAGTGGAAAGATGTTTGGTGAGGAGGATCCCAAGAAGAAGGTTACTTTTCTTGGATCAATTTGCCAGTGGTCTGTTTTATCTAAAGGATTTGTTCTCTTTGCACACGTTTTCCCCCTCCCTGTGCAGTAATTAAAGTTGTTGTACAGTCTTAACCTTTCTTGCGACCGTGAAATTCCTTGTCTCTCTGGACCCTCCCTTCCTGTAAAATGTGTAATGTTTTGTTTTAAAACTCAAGCTTGGATTTGCCCGATCACTGATTCTTGACGTTTAGCAAAAGAGTTTAGAGCACATTTAATATGATATATAGAAATGCTTGCAGACCAGGAAGGCCAAGGTTCAATGTGCGATCTGTGTTGACCTGAGTGATCTCAGCAAGGATGATAGTAGGGAGCTCCAACTGGTCACTGGTCTATGCTCCTGTATTTCTGAATCACAGCAAGAATAGTGTCCATCTGAGGAGATAATGCTGTCACTTAGAAGGCAAAGCAGGGCTACTGGAATTTCAGCTACTTGGAACAAGCCACAAGCAATACTTTTTTTTTAACCTGGATTGGGAACCTGGTCAACAATTTTTTTCCCTTCCTGGATTAATGGATGCTGAGGCTGTCATCCAGGCTGAGATCAACTAAGCCAGCATAGACCCAACCCTGTTATCTGCCTGGACTGAGTGGTTCTTTATCCTTGGTGCTTTGCCCATTGTCCCAATGTAATCGGCTCTACTCTTGAATTCACTGGTTGTTGAAGACTGTATGGATTAATGATTATCCCTGTTTTATCTTCCACAGAGAAATATTATTGTTTTTAGATATCTAATAGAAGCTTATTTTGAAAATAAGCTTTGATTAAAATCGCTTTCTGCTCTGAGCTAGGAAAAGCAGGCTGTCCTGTCCTGATTCACATTATTATGGCATTTTATAGTTAATGTGGAGAAAGTAAGCCTTGCATATGATAGATAGATAGAAATTCTGCAGATTAACACAGATATTCTTTTTTAATCTCAAGTTCTTGATTTTACGTACCTGATTTAATGTATGATTTTGGTAGTAAATTTGCTTTATGCCAATAATCATTGTTTTTATTTGCATTTCTTATGTCCTGGGTTCGAATTGGAGTTCAGGAATGTAAAGGTGTCAAGATCATCTTACGATTTTGCTATCCAATTCTACATATTTTATAAACTCTTCCATCAAACGGCACCGGTGCCATTTTCTCCCTGTGCTTTGCCATATGTTTACCTGTTCAAATTGGATGTGTTTCACTACACCACACAACATTGCTGACACTTTAATAGTTTAAACCACATTAGCTCAATTATTGCTTATACTCGTTTGTTGCATTTTAGGAGCTACACTTCTAAGTGAAACTTATTTTTTTATTATGTTAAAAAGCTTTTGTGTCAATGTGCAGCTCCTGCAAATTTCTCAGAATCTTTTTTCTTTCTCTCTCACATTGTTCTTTCACATCCTCTCGTATCTCTTTTGCACATCTCTCTAGTTGGCATGACACACTCTCTCACTCTTGACACATCTTTCACTCTCTCACACATCTAGCTTACACACATTTCTCTCACATCTCTGTCACACAAGACACTTGCAAATCTCTCGCACATTTCTATTTTTCTCTCTCTCTCTCCCCTTTCCTCTCACTTGCCTCTTTGCCCAGAACCACGAGGGTGAGGACAGAACCAATTAACTTTGCCGATAAGTTTCAGCCAATCATTTCTAACAACTAAACCCCTTCCATATTTTTCTTTGTATCTTGGCGTACCTTTTCATATCAAAGTGACTCTTAACGATAATGAAATATTCACCCTGCATCCTTGTTGTTCCTACCTTCAGACAGGAATTGCCACAGTTTCCATGACATTATTGTAATTGTTCAGTAATTCACCATTCGTACTCTGGATTGAAAATAACAGTGTGATCCAGCAGTATACTTAATGTGTTATTAGCTGAGTTTTTGCTCTTGTGGTTTTTTTTGTTTTATTTTGGCTTGCTGCATTTTCATCCTGCTCCCTCCTGAAGAGACTGTCTGACTGCTTTGAGGGACCATATGCACACATGCACAGTTGTCCTCTGGTGCCTCGCCACAGAAGCCTTGTGTGAGCTGAGAGAGTCCACGAGGCATTGATTTCTGGATTTCTCTGAGTCGCTCCTTATCCACCTAATCTTTTATTATTACCAAGGATAGTTTTTGCCCTCCCTAAGGATAAAATGTTCGAGACTGTGCTCCAGATGTGGTCTGATCAGCATTCCATACGGCATTAGCAGTATATCTTTGCTATGTGACACCTTATGCTTTGAGGATCTCAGTACTTGCCAAGAACAGCTTGTGAGTACTAGATGTAGGATATTGGTGAACAGATGATGAAAATCAGAGTACTGGCATCGAAACCAACATCAGGGGGCATTACAAGGCTTTAAGCTGGTTAAAAGCACTCTCAGGTAAACGAAAATTCAGCAACTTTCATTATTATAATAATCCTTGCATTTGATATAGTGCCTTATCACATCGTTGACACATCTCAAAGTGCTTCATAGGATATACTGTAAAGTGGATTGACTGAGTATTCTGTGGGCGAAACACGGCTGTAAACTATTAGTCATTTTGAGATGGTTACTGAAATCACGGGGAATAGATGACTATGGAAAATGTGGCAGGTATACAGTTGTAGAATTTTATGATTTAATTGAGACTTGATTATGTTGCTGCATTTTGGATATATTTGTTGTCATGTGATTACATGAAAATATGATCATTCACCCACTCTCGTTGGCACAAAACCATCACTTTCATCCGTCGAAGCTCTTGAATATTGTATACTGTCTCTTTGATTTTTTTAATTTAATTTTTATGGGGGAAGGGAAAACTCAGGTTCGTTACCACTTTTTATTTGTGGTACTTTCATTACAGAACTCATGGCAAACATTGGGCAAGTTTCCTTACTCCACATGCCTCTGTTCAGCTAGCAGTAAGTAGGGACCCAGTTATTAGTCGATTGGAGGATCACTTTTCTGGGCAAAATAATCCCTTCAAAGAAAAATACATAATTGGCCACTCAATCCACGACTGTTTGTGGGACACTGAAAATGTTAATGGGTGTGAATGAGATTGGGTGTGCATCTTATTGGTTTTGCTGATTGCTTTTATTTATGTGGCAAAGTTATTTAAAAGACTTGAAGTGGAGATCCCTGGAGTATTTTTGTGGTGTAACTAATCCTATGAATGGAGCAATGAAAACATTGCAGGGTCATGGCTGAAGGCTGGAGTTTCCTTCATTTATATCTTCACGACAGGCACAAATAGCAGAACTAATATATTATTCACAGAATAGTGAGCATGCACTGAAGAACTCTGTTGCCATGCCAATGCAACCTGATTTGTATGGTGGGATTGTGGGCGTCAGTAGTGAGGGGGCATGGGGTTGGGGGGGAAGGTGAATACCGAGAATAGTAAAACTAACAGAATGGAGTCTTCAGGAGATGGTTACTATAGCGACAAGTAGAAGAATAATGTAGTTTACGTGGAAGTTTCCTTGGTAAAACGCACTATTTATGTATGGTTGCTGTACAGTTTGCATGAGAAATTAATCATTGTAAGGCATTGACTGCTGTAAGGTGGTTGGAAGCGCATTCAAGAGACAAATTAATAAGTGGTGGCAAAATTAGAGGTAAAACAAAAAATTATGTTGCTTTGTGACAATGTTTAAACCCTATACTTGAGGAAAACGTGTAGATAATATGAGGGTTGCTCCACGAGGGAGGGCACCTGTGTGTGCTATCTTCAGAGGGAAGACTTTGTACAGGAAATTCTCCTTTCAGGCTACAGTTCCCCAGAGGTTAAGCTCATTGAGTTTAGTTAAATTAGTTTAGCTTACTCTGTGTGGTAACAGTTGGTGACTATAAAGGGAGCTGGGCCAGACTTATGGGGTAGAGGCCAGTCAATCAGTAAGAGATCCGGGGAGCAGTTAGCCTGAGACCCTGGTGGGTTGTGCACTTCTTCGAGTCTCCACCTTTTTACAGTGGGACAGAGTATGTAGTTAGATGATTTAAAGTTGGCACGTGTGTTTTGAAAGTAGATATTCAGATTGTGATGATTGCTGTTAAACTGCAGGAGCTGATTATTCTGAAGCCTGAGTGAAGAAGTGCTCTGATGGTGTGATTGTGAGCCCCGCGGCCCAGGGAGGTTGTGGGTTTGGCAGCTGGCTTGTGTTGAGCTGCTTGACATTGGCAAGTTGGCAGTCAAAGTGTGAGAATTGGACTGGGGGTCTCTTTAGACGAAGGGGCGAGGGGAAGATTTTGCCGTCACTCCTGCTTCAGGATTGGTATCTGCTGTGATACTTAAACATTTTGCTGCTTTCAGCAGGTGAGTGGGAGTTTTTTTTTCTCTTTTAAACTCAAAGGAATGAACCCATTGACTTGTGATGAGTGGCATCATGCCATGAATGGGTTGCTTGTAGTCTTTTACAGGGAGTGGCTTTTAGGCTATTGTTAGATATAGATTTTAATGTTTCCCTTTAGGCAACTGAAAGGAAAATATATTTTGCCTTTTACTAAATCTCGACAATGGAGATAAAATATTTATCTTTTTGATGAACGGGTTTGCATAGAATAGTGTTTTTCACCATTTGTTTTGTCAAGGGCCATAATCTCAAGCAGAACCTTGCTCAATACTGGAATGTTTCAGTTCCATTCTCCCATCTCTTCCCTCCCACCCCCTTCTGTCTCATGATCACAAAAATGTTGTGGACTGTGCCAGTTCTCAGTTTTCAATTCCTTTGCTTGTTTTGTGCAACACAGATGGATAAGGCCATAAATAATTGAATATAGAGTCTAGGCTTAATGTGCAGAAGAATGAAATACAAAAAAAAAGAAGAAATGTTAGATTTATATAAAACTTTATGCAACATTTGCAACACTGTGTACAGTTCTGGCACCATACTACAAAAAGGCTACCATGATAATGAAAAGAGTGCACCACTTACTAAGACTTACTAAGATGTTGTCAGCGTTGAAATGAAAACATTTGAGAGGAATCGGATGTGTTTAAAATTATGAATGAGTTTGATAAGGTAAACATAAATAGACTGTTTCCTCTTGTTGGCTGGCCCATTGATGGATCTAAAAGAGAATTTAGGAAGAACGTCTTTATTCAGAGAATGTTAGAACAAGGAATGAGGAAAATACAAATGTAAGTGCATGCACAAACATCATAATTCTGCCAGACTCAAGTGAGGAAGAAAAGAGAAAAGGAAGAAAGGCAATGAAAGTAAATCCAATTTTCCAGGATGGCTCAGCAAGTTTATTCAATGAGTAGCTGAATCCAATCATCTGGTAAGGTCTCACTTTGACCCATGGTCTTTTCTGAGTTAACTCATTTCACTCTGGTCACGATAGTTGGGCTCAGCTTCCCCTTATTAGGGAGGAGAAATTCAGTCAGGGATTTTCCTTCTTGTTTCCTTCCAGAGATGATTCCCCTCCAGTTGGAAAGTACATGTGTGGATGCCTTGTGAAGGTGCATTGAGCTCAGCCATGATACACCTGTAGTTGAATATGAAGATTCACATTCAAAGGTCATGAGGTACTGGATAGTGAAAAATAATGAAAATGCACACCAGCTGAAGGAACAACAATAACTTGCCCTTATATAGCGCCCTCCATGCAGGGTAGCATCTCAGAGCACTTAACAGTGGCGGAGCCTGACTCCGAGCCAGGGGGAGGTGGGAGATGACTGTAAGCAGGGTCGAAGAGGAAAGTTTTCCGGTGTGACTTGAAAGAGGGGAGAGAGGAGGCAAGGCCTTTCGCCTCAGATGGTGGGGTGGAGGGTGTGAGGGATGAGCAGGAGACTGGTGCCAGTCGAACGGAGGCACTGGGTGGTGGATTGGGGAATGAGGAGGTCGGAGAGGTAGGGAGGTGCCAGGGAATGAATGGATTTGAACACGAGTGTGAGGAAAATAGCTAAGGTGATGAGAGGAGGGGAGAAAATTAGCAAGAGAGAGAAAAGTATATCCGTTTGTTTATATTGAAGTTGTGAACAAGTTGGAAAAAATAAACCGATTGAAATGAGCTCTGAAGATGTGTTGCATTTCAGTAAGTGCATGCAATCTTTAAATTGCAATTTAAGTCAAAAGACTGTTTTTTCACAAGAAGACGAGCAAGGGGGAGAATTGCATCCTGCTGAATGCTGTCCAGCCATGAATGTTGCAAACACTGACTGAACAACTTGGTAACGTGACACAAAACCTGCAGGAATACATTCTTGTGAAGCTTAATTTAAAATTCCATCTGGATAACTGTACTTAGTTTATTGTAATAGATGTTCAGTTAAAATACAAAAGGTATATATATATTATAAAACCTAATATATTTTTAAATAATCCATATCTTGTTTTAGCCAGCAGTCACGCTGACCTTAAGTAATGAGGTGAATGTAGTTATAGGGTTGGGAAAATAAATGTACAGTAAAAATGTCTGTTGGATGTTAAGGTTTTGCCTTGAAGGTAATCTCTGGTGTCTAATTTAAACATTCTTCAGGCAGTGACTCAATGCTTTGTCATTCCTCTGCAGTCCACTCTTGGAGTGTGTGTGCGTGTATGTGTGTGTGCATCGCGGCTGCTGTGTAAATAGCTCTTTATGTCCCGTTTGTCAGAGGGTTGGATTATCGCAGTTTGTTACCCTGGCTGATTAGCACAGCAATGCTGTGCCTTTCCTGTTTCCTGGATTCTTGACATGACAGTTTAATGTATGCAACTTGGCCCGTGCTCTGGTAATACAATTTTTCCGTCGAGCATGTGTTGTGAGAGAAATCTTTGATTGAATGTTAAAATGGTAGGCGACTGTGTGGGAGCGGGTGAATAATGGTAATCATTAAATTCCTGTGACATTCAGATTGAGGATGGACAGGAAGAAGGGGGAAGGAAATGGTCACGGCTACTTAAGCCTGCGCCACAGTTAGTGTTAATTAAGGATCACGTTGCAATTCAAGTGTGGAATAACCAGGCTTTTCCATGCAGAATCTGACTCTCGCTGGGATCTGTAGAGTCTGAGGAGAATCGGTTCATTGTGAGATGCGTCACTTATAATGGCTAGCTGCAAAACAATCTCTGGCAAAAGGGTCACCTCACTGAATTTGGTGACCGGATTCTTTCAGTATGTCCAGGGTGAGTTGTCAAAAGTGAGCTTGACTTGTTGCTATTTGCAAATTAATGGGTGGTTTAAGCTTTGATATGTTGTCGCCGGGAATGTTTGGAGGCTTCGACAGAATGTGTAATAAGCACAGATCTCTGTCTTCCTTTGTGAATTATCAGTAGAGCTGATTACAGTAGAGTATTAACCTGTTCACGAACGTTGCGTTTCATATGTTTGTGATGCTGAAGATCACAAGGATGGTAAAGATATGCTAAGCGATGAGGGAGGTTTTTCTTAAGTGAAAGGCTCATTCATCCTCCACACTGCAGAACTCGTGCAGAGCACTGCTTGGTTACCTCGGTTGCCATAGCTGGATGAGCAGCGAGTAACTATGTGGATTTTGCTGGTTAAACTCAGCAGTATTTCAACATGCATTCTGAGGTCCCCAAGCCTGGGTTCCCACCAACCTGCACCTAATACTCTCCAGAATTAGGTAAGCGGGGTGTGTTTCTCTGAGGAGAGAGTGCGTATTCCATTCCTGACATGAGAATTTCCATATGTAGGTGGCAAACGTGGAATTCTGTTTGGGATACTCTAAGCCATGGTGATGAACTTTTGCTCGTGTCAGACACCTGGCTGATGAAAAAAAAACTATGGTTATGGAAACAGCCAGCAATTAAATTGGTGGTGGAGGGTAATGTTGGGACTGTGATACCTGTTTGCCCATTGGTATTTGCATGGCATAGTTGGATGTCACCTACATGTTTTCCTCCCTCCCCACCCTCACTTATCACTGAAGTTGCACCTTTGTTTTTCCTGCCATGATCTGTGAACGTGATCTTCCTGTAGATTTTGTTAATGGATTTTCCTCCCCAATGACGACCTGGCTCAATCTAACCAATTGGCATGTTCCCAATGTCAACAGACTCACAGTAATCCGCTGAAGTAGAAGCCTGCAAAGAACACAGACCACTCCAACTCAGTACCACACCACAGCCAAGCACAACCTGATGTTAGCTTGGTACAAATAAGTCCAGCTGGGCCTTGTCTTAACTGTATCAGATGGCGATCAGCTTTGTTGCTCTGGTACCGAGTCTCTACCTTCTATGCACTCACTCAGTGCACTCAGTTGCTTTCAGTGTTTGCGCATGAGTTGTCAAATTGCTTCTGATTTTCCTTGTTAGGTTTTTGTTCGTATTCAGTGCCTGAGATCTCATTTTGAATGCGGGTAGCCAGACTGAGAAGAAGCCACCTGTTCGCATCTGCAACTGTATCTGTATCAGTTACAGGGCAGATATTCTTATTAATTCTACAGCACCTATGATTCACCATTAAGGCTTGGCTTATGCCAACCTGCACCGAATACTTTCCGGAATTAGGTAAGCAGGATGTGTCCCTCCAGGGAGAGAATGTGCAATCCGTTCCAACAATCCATCTCTGGGATTTCCATGTATAGGTGGGATGCATTGAACTCTCAGTTTGTTTTGGTGATGGGTTTCCGTGTGACCCCCCAAAAATCCCTAATTTCTGACGTGGGTGAGATGCAGCCTCCACAATACTTGTGTGATGTGTTCAGTTTACACTTTCTGTGGCAGGAAGTGAGATGCAAAAGTGGAAGGCAACCAGGCACCACTATTTCTGCAGCCTCTGCCTCTGGCTTGCAGTTTGTGTCAGTTCTGCAGATGCATGAGTTCTCATACAAGGGATAATGTCACTTTCCTGTTGAGGTTACCACATGTGTTGTGGGATGACATCAGCAAAATAAGCTTGATGTTGGTGGCAGTGTAGTTATTGGGGGGTTTCAGAGGCAACAGGTCCAGAAACCATTGAAAGACACATGGGCAAAGTATGAAAATCTTGCATCTTGCAGTGCTATTGGTGGAAGCAGCTAAAAGTATTATTAATGTCAACATCTCTAGAGTACAATTGTGTTGGTTTTCTGTTCTGTTTCGTTTCCATCTGAGGGAGGCTGGCAACTTATTGCTGATTTAATGGTAGTTTTGTTGTGACAACTTGGGTTGATGCTCAAAGCTATTCAACATCAAATGCTCATATCTAGCAGGAAGAAAGGACCCATCTTGTTTGCCCAAGGTGGATTCAAACGCAGGCCCCAGAAATCAACAGAATTTATGTTGTGTCAACCTACTTATTAATAATAAAACGTATACTTGATCTAGTCTGTTTTGAGAGCCTTTTAAGTCTCAAAGTTCTTCACAGGATTTACTTTAATGTGTTGTGATATAATTTGCAAGCAAGTGCATCAGCCAATTTGCACGTGGCAATGTCTCACAAACAGCTATGGAAGTGACTGACCAATTTTATCTGGGGCATTGCTGGCCAGGACACAGGGAGAGACTCCTTCCTCTTTTTGAATAGTGCTATCCATCTGAATATCTGTATGAATGGGCAAATGGGACCTCGGTTTTGTATCTCGCTAGAGGATGACCCTCCAACAACTTAGCACTCCCTGAGGACTGCATTGTAGTTTTTTCATTGATTGCAACCCAATTTTTAAAGCTTTGTGAATTCAAAGTCTTGACGCGGGGCTTGAGCCCACAACCTTCTGACTCAGAAGCAAGGGTGCTGCCAGCAGAGATGCGCTGACGTACATTTCTTTTGTCAAGTGTCAGTGGAAATCTTTTAAAAGTTATGTTTGTGATGTGAATGGTTGAAATGAGAGGAATATAATGATACTGAGGGAGTGGAGGAAGAGTTTATCGTGCTCATTCTGCCTCTTCTCTGAGCAGTTTGCTTTTCTATTGCGAGTGTTTTCTTTTGCGTGAGCATGAACACTGATTGAAGTTGCAACATTTTCCTTTAACATTCATCTCATGTTTTTTCTGTTTGTGCAAAGCTGGGCTGTTTGCACCATTTGAAAGTCTCACTGTGCAGCAGTGCTGAGCTCTGGGTAGATTCCCTTTATTCATTTGTCACCCAGTGAATACATATAAGGAATTGTATTTGTTGGTGATGTGTCTGAAGCAAGTAGTTGGGTAGATTTTCATTCCATTCTGATGGTTTGATTAATTTGAAGATTATGTAATCGAGAGAGTCAGAGTTTGAATTACCCTGCTGCTTTTAAAATTATGTTAGACTCCATGAAAAAGCAATAATATTTGCTGAATTTTGAAGTCTTGTGTACAGAAATACCGGTTATTGACAAAATCTATTAGTTTCACTGAGAGAAAAATTTGCGCTTGTTATCTTATATTTGATTATGTCTAAACGTTGAAGTGCTTTGCACAATGAGTTATTTTGAAGTATGGTGACTGACGCAGTGGTGACGCACATAGAGCAACAAGATGAATGATCAGTTAATATTTTTGGTGCATTTGGATAAGTGAACGTAATATTGGTGAGAACAGTAAGAGAACACCCCGCTTTTCTTCCTAATAGTGCTGCTGATGTAATATCCAAGTGAACCATCAGACAATTTAACATCAATCGCCACTGCAGTGCTAGGCTGGAGTATGAAATCCAGGGGCAAGTGTGCATTTCTTGTGCTTATGTGAGAAGAATTTATCATCTGAGACTTGCAGGTAACCTCTCCTAACATTTATTTGTTCTGTCTGTTTTCCAGATGAGCAAGAAGCTGTGCAGAAGAGAACTTTCACCAAGTGGATCAATTCTCATTTGGCCAAGGTAAGGAGATGCTTCATTTCCTTATTACATTTGCGGCATTATTTTACTTACAATACAATTTACATTTATTTAGCGCCTTCACTTAAGGAGGACGTCTCAAAGTGCTGGTTTCTACCGAGATGGCTTAATTTCACTTGTTTTAATCCATTTGCCTTTAATACTATACTGAGGAAACCACACTTTTGCCAATTTACTTTTAAAGGAAAATGCCTTTATGAACAAACCTCTTGAAACTTTTCTGGTTTTATTTGAAGAGTAAGAACAACTGGGGTCATTCATCACCATGATGTGATGGCCAATTATGCTTCTGTATTACGTGTGTTAACAAATGAATCACACAATGGTTGGTTCAACTCTTCACGACAACTGGAATCCTTCAAAGAGTTTTAACAATCAGACTGTCAATCCTTCTTGTTTAAGCCTCCTTTCTCGTCATACTTTTTGACTCCTCTTCTCCATAAAGCACTGACTTGTGCTGGGATATAGTGCCACAAAGTCTTACTGCCCTTTCGCATCTCACACAACTTCCTACTGTTCGTGTCTGGATCCAGATGGTGAGTGCTGTTAGCTTATTACAGTGGGAGAAGAGAGAAGAGAAAGTGCAGCTGAGCCAACACACACTTTCCAATAGGGGACATTGGACATCAATTTTCCTCCCCCTTCTCACAGTTAAACATTACCTGTTCTCAAAATCTATAAATGTAACATTCGTATCAACGACTGAACAAAATATAGCCACTGACCCAGATTCCTGGTCCATTTTTAAAATTGGTGCTTAACCTAATTCAGTATTGTTTTGTGAGAAGCACAGTTGAGGAAATTGAGAATTGGAACGTTATCCAAATCTTTAACTTTGGAATCACAAACATGAAGGATTATGAAATATTGTGTGCAGATTGCAGCAGTAATGTACAAAGCTTGAAGCTGCTGATTTGGGTAATGGACCGTCATCCTTTTAGCTTTAAATTGATCAAATTTGGTTAAATTCGGAAGTGTATGAATTAATTTGGAGTCTGATCAAAAGTTGGGAGCTTGATCCTTGTTAAGTGATGGTGGTGAAAATGTAAGGTAGATTGCACACATGCGTCAACAAAGCAGCGTGAAAAGCGTCGCTATGACAACAGCTGCTGGCATAGATCACCGTAGAAAATACAGAGACTGCACAGAAAACAAGGAAAGATCTTTGAATAGAAGATTGTGTGTTGCATGAGGTCAGCGCAGTGCTGTTTTATTTCTTGGATTTGCATTAAATCTAGTTGTTGCCCCATTGCTACCCTAGTTGAGGTCAGCTAACTCTACACATTGCTGTTTTGACTGTATGGCTGAGTGCCACACCTTTTCTTCGTCCAATTCATTTTTAAGTTTGTGGATGATGTCCAACTAGGGGGAATGGCAGGGTGAAGAAGAGGGCAGGAAAAATAATGTTTTTTTTCCTGGCTCCACAAATTTCACTGGGATTCCCAGTTGATGGAAATGGAAAGCTTACGTAACATTCTGCGTTATATGCCAATTATTCTATGCTTTGATTTCTTATTTGTTTTAGGTTCTGGCTATCATTGGGTGGATGTAAAGGGATTGTTCCTATTACAAAGAAAAGTGATTTTTTTTGTCTTATTTCCCCTCCTAATCCAAATTTGTTCCCATATTCAAATTAATTGGCTGCTCATCTCATTGTTTAAAGGACTTTGCAGGCTGTACATCAGCTGATGCATTTTGTCTGTAGGACAGCATTCACTTAATTTCTTAAACCTTTATATTTTGTAAAGTACTTTGAGCAGTTTTGAAAAGTGCAATATAATTGCAAGTTATTTATCAAGCACAAAATTATCTACAATTGCACTGTATAAGAAATGCCTGAGTTGACTTGTTTAGCAAATTAAATTTTCAGTTAATATTTCCTTGGATATTGTAACAGTAGCTGCAGACTGCACTCTAAACCTCTGACTTTCCTTGAGGGTCTTGAGGTGGTCATTAAATAGAGAGAACAAATACGTCACAGGATGACCCTGCCGGCTCTCGACTCAGAAAGCAGAGATGTTTTTCAATTCCACAACTGTCTTGATGCCTGTTCTTCAATGATGAGGAGAAATTCCTCCTGGAGATTCATTTAATCCACTGACGTAACATTTTAGAGTGTCCAGAATTTGGCAATGCCTTAAGTACAGCCTTAATTTTCAAGCTGTAAGTTTTTTTTATTACAGAGAACTAAATTCAAGGTTAAGACTGAATGAATAATTTGCCGAATTCTAGATGCTCTAAAATGCTACATAACTGTAAACCCCGGTGAATTTTCACTCAACTTGCTGCTTTCTGCATTTTGTACAGTCCAAATGCTTCCAATTTGTTTTTCTGCCCATTCACTTCTTCCTCTTTCACATCCTCCCATGCTTTTGGGGGATGTGAAAAAGAAAATGCACAACATAGGGATATAAATTCCACCTGAGATTAGATTTACTTTATTAACGTAGCATTTCAGTGAGAGCAAAATTTGGCAAATTGAATTTGATGCAGAACTGTTTGATATTTTTGTATGTATGTTGCGTATACCAATAAGTGACAAATTACTGAACCCATTGTAACTAAGTGTTCCCTGAGATACCATAGTCTTTATATATCTCCTCTTGGTGTAATTCATAGGTGACAGCAACACAGATCTGTCAAAGATTTTCTTGGGCTGGAATAAATACTCTCCGAGCCCAACTGTATGTTCTGTTTCTACAACATTAATACTTACTTTATTTATAAAATCTACATTCTCAAGAGAAAGACAAGGTAGTCTAGTACCGCACCGCCCTTGACATTGTGTGCGGTCTGGAATGCCCCCCGATATTGTAGAAAATATCAATTATTGCACAGATAGCTGAGAGATCGTTGAGAATAACCATGTTTGTTTTTCAAATTTACATTTAGAGCTTTCATTCTGAAAGCAAAGTAAAATATTATGAATTTAAATTGCAATGGTGTTATAAATCCAATTAATTTAATTATGAATCCTTTCATTCAAACCTAAGTGCCGTTGTTCTATGCTCAGTCTAAATCAAATTGGCTGCTTTTCTCATTTGCCTCTGTGCACTTTAAAGACCCTGGATTATCCCACCCCACCACTACTGCCAATGACTCCACATTTTAACTATTGTAATTTCTTACCCCCTCAATGTTCTCTAACCAAAAGCAAATGTTTACAAGTCTCTCTTCATATCTGGAGCTCCAAGTGCCAGAATTATCCTTGTTACTCTTTGGTACAGGGCAAACAAAGCAGAAATGCTCTGAAATGTGTTGAGCCGAAAATTTAAAGGTGAACTAAAAAGAGGAAAATTTACATTTGTTGGGCACTTGTCCCAATGCACTATAGGAAAAAGGGACAGAGTGATTAAATGTGTTAACAAAAAAGGGAGATGGGGGAGATGAGCTGCAAAGAAACTAAACGGCAGATGCCCAAGTTTTCTGGTGTCATTTTTGACTCAATTGGTAGTACATTTGCCTCTGAATCAGTAGGCTGTGGATTCAAGCCTGACACTTTATATAATAATAATAATCATATTCCTTGCATTTGATATAGCGCTTTTCATGTCTTCTAGACGTCTCAAAGCGCTTCACAGATTACGCTGTTAAGTGAATTTACTGTATATTTGTGGGTGAAACGCAGCAGCCAGTTGCGCACAGCAGTGCCCCACAAACAGTGATGGATTGAGTGGCCAAATTATTTTTATTCTATATTTTATTTTTGAAGGAATTATTTATGACCCCTGGAAAAGCGATTCCACCCACCCCAGGGAATGAATGTTGTATCATCATAGGTGTTGCCCTTTGATGAGGTTAAACCAAGGCCTGGTCTACCTGTTAAAGATATTAAAGATCAAGCCACTGTATCTTGTAGCCCTGGCCAACAATCCTCCAGATACAATAAAAATTTATGTTTACATAGCGCCTTTCATGTTGAGAGGATGTCATAAGGCACTTGACAGTCTTAGCTCGGCACCTGTAGTGGGCTTTGGGAGCAGGGTGGGGAGGGGAAAGATGACTGAAGGCATGGTCAAAGAAGAAGGTTTTGAGACAGATCTTAAGAGGGAGTGGGCAGGAGTCAGAGGGACTCTGGGATGGAGTTCGAAAGAGTGGAAACAGGTAGGCTGGCAGCCCGACAGCCGATGGAGGAGTCTGTAGGGCATGGGACATGTAGCAGGCCAGTGGCTTCTGAGTGAAAGGAGCGGCCAGGCCGGTATGGTTTGAGGAGGTCGCAATGGTAGGATGGGGCAAGACCATGGAAGGATTTGAAGGTGAGGATGAGGATCTTGAACTTTATCCACTGGGAGCCAATGAAGCTGGATGAGATTGGGGTGATAGGCTCGTCGAGCCCAGTGCAGAAAGGACACAGGCTGCAGAGTTTTGGATACTTCAGATATATAATTGATCATTCACTTTGTGGGTGTTGTGGAACATTGCTGTGTGCAAATTGGCTGCTTTGTTTATTTATAACTACAGTCACTGCACCCACAGAGAAATCTCTCAAGTCCTTTGATGTGATAAGGCATTATATCAAATGCCAGGTTTATTATTAATTCTTTCAATATTGTTACAGCAAGTGGGTAGTTAAGGAGGAAGTTTAAAAAGAAGGAACTCCAATGGAGGTGAAACTGGAGACAAATAGGAAGCAGGTGTACTTGCTGGATGGAGTGGAGCCTGCCATAGGGGAAGTTGGAAGAGGATTTGGTTGACTCATCACTCAGTTTGTCCAAACAGTGTGAAGTGGCAACATAAGGCGAACTAATCAGTTGAGGTCAGATCTCCAACGATCTTGCTCAACCTGTACAATAGTCTGGATAGACGGTTCCTCAACGGCTGTATACACTTCTGTTCACTGTTACATAAAGAACTTACTTGCCTTATCTCAGAGAAAATCAGGGGAAGGAATGCAGAGTGCAAAAGTTTTGTTCCTAGTGGTAGAGATATGAAGAATAGGTGGTGGTTTTTTTTAAGTCTTTCAAAGAGATAACATGGAGGGTATGAAGGTATATAAGATACTTGGTGAGATAGAGAAATAATAATATAATAATAATAATCCTTGCATTTGATAATAGCGCTTTTCACGTCTTCTTGACGCCTCAAAGCGCTTCACCGAATATGCTGTAAAGTGAATTGACTATGTTTGTGGGTGAAACGCCCACTTTGTGGAAGAAAGTTAGATTTGTGCCATATTTGTGGGAGGAAGTTAATATGGAACAATATTTTCACAAATCCAAAGGGAGCAAGACACACAAATAAGAGGAATTAGTTATTTACTCAAATTCACAATTGTAATGTATTCCATGGAAGGGTGATTGAGGCAAGGATATTGGATTCAATTAAGAAACAGCTTAATGCTGTAATTGGAAGATGCATTTACAAAAGGCAGACATGAGTGAACACAATTAAACAGTAATGATCAAACTCAAAGTCTCCGAAGGCTCAGTTAACTGATGGTAGGTTAGGCTTGCTTGAAATAACAAGCTGCAATGTACTTTATTTGGGGATCTGCAGTTTTCCTTTCCTCTGTGTGAAGATAAAATGACCAGATTCTTAATGGGGAATCCTGGAGCCTCTCGAAATGCAGAACTGAAAACCCTATTTCACTATGATGAAATATAATGTTATATATAAATAAAATAAAACTACAATGTTTTGAAACATCAAGATAAGTTATCAGCGTGTTCCATGCACATTTTAGGTTCTCTGTGATCCATGCCTTCAAACAAATTTATTATAGTTTAATTTTGCACAGCAATCAGACATCTAACCATTTGATCTGACACTCGGGGAATGATATCAACTGTAAATACTAGGTAACTCCTTTTTTTCCCCCCAAGATCATCCTCTCCACAGCCCAGACTTTCATTCATGCTTTTGTTACCTTTGGGACTATATTTGTGCAAATCGTTGCTCTTTACCTTCTATGAGCTCCAAAACTATGGAGAGCATGTTCTCCTCCGACCAGACTCTGCACACCCATCACCCCATCCTCACACTGCTCCACCGACTCCCAGTACCCTGACTTCATGATTCTTATTCATCCTATCTAAAAGATGCTTACATCAATGCAAGATTGTCTCCTGATTCATAATCCACTAAACCAGTCGTTCTCCTGAACTCGCACTAATGTGGCTATTCTTTGTGTGTGACGAGTTAGCTAGTTGTTGGCTTGGGTACCATGGGAGTAAGCAGTATCACAGCTGAGGCAGAACATGCACTTTATCTTCTTATGAAGACACTTTTCAAGCAGGGATACCAGATGCTGGCGAGGAGCAAGGATTCTGGCTTAATTTCTCCTCCCAAGCCTAGGACGGTGGAGGCTGAGTGCAGCAACCCTGTGACTTGAGTGTGGATCAGATATTAGGCCTGGTCTGTGAAAGCACTAGACAGTTTGTTTACTGACTGGAGAACGAAGGCACAAATCTAAGTTCACCAATAAAAAAAAAGTAATATCATACGTGCTTGTGTGAGAGTTTTGACCTATTCAATGTGCTCTTGATAAACTATAAATGTGATCAATAAAAATAATAATTCTTGATATGATAAATGATTACTGATAGGATACATACCCTGGTTGGGTAAGTTTCATCTGCATTGTTTGAAGATTTTTATATGCTTTTATTTATCTCAAAATAAATTGAGCGATAATGTGTTCAAGACAGAAATGCTCAATAGCTATCAACGTAGTGAGGTTAACAGAGTTTCATGGAAAAGTCATTCATGCCTGGGACTATATCTAAATGCAAGGATTATTCTTTCAATGGAATAACTTCCAAAGTTACCCCAGCCTTGGATGTCAATCTGTTCAGGGCTGCTGCCACCCAAAAAGAACCAAATGCCCTTGTCTGTCTGTGGTGGGGGCACAATAGGATTAGGCTTTTTTTTCTGAGTTAATGAATAAATGCTGACTTCACATCTGTTTTTTAAAAAAAATTTTTTTAAGGGATTATTAATTATCGTGTAATTATAGTTTCTGTTATAAAATTAGAAATTCTAATTGTGTTTTATCGAGATCAGCCTACTTGCTGGATCCTGGTGAGCCTCAGGCCTATTGAAGCTCAAGTTGCCAACTTTTATAATATATAGTGATAATCCTTCTCAAAGTGCTTCACAGAATATACTGTAAAGTGAATTGACTTTATATTTTGTTGGTGAAACGCGGCAATGGAAAGAATTGGGCCAGGGAATGGGCACAAACGGTAAAAGGAAGTTGGGGGATGGGGGAAGAGAAGGAGAGAATAACCTCTGTGAAACCATTGCTCTCAGCACTGAGCGTATTGGAGAGGGTGGATTTGAAAGATTTAAAAAAAATAATAGCCCACTGAATGGCTGAAGGACAAAATTGAAGTGCTGATTAGAAACCCAGTCAGATGGCAGGTTCAGCAAAATGTTCTATTGATTTCTCGCATGTGTTCTTGAAACATTTTAAAAGATACTTTTTTTCAATACGGAAACTGATCCTTTGAAACAGAATGAGAACCCGAGTCATATTTTGTGTTACAAGATTATATAGAAAAAAGCTGTTGCCCTGCACTTTCACTTACCGCGGCTCGCTTAATAGTTTCTGAAAGCTCCCAAGAGCCGTTTTTTTTTATTGCAAGTATTCCTTATAAAATAATTAAATATTGGAGAACAGGTTTCAGGAAGGTATACACCATAATATTTAACAACATAGGAATGAACAGGAGTGGGGCAATCTGTCATGGAGCCTGATCTGGCATTACATCGCTGGGAACTCCTCTTTAATTCTGTTTTCCTGCCAGTTCTCCACATGGTGGATATTATCTTATTCCCAAGTACAGTAGCTATCGATCTCTAAACTGGGACTGACTGTCAGTTTTCAGTATCAAACTCAACAACTAACCATTCTTCTTGTGTGAGACTAGAATGGGTTTGGACAGAATATTCAACCGTATGATTTTCCAAGCAATGAGCAGAATATTCAGAAGCATGGTTTGTACTGGTAGCAAAGAATCACCTAAGTAACACTGAAAAACTGCATTGCCAATGAGCTCTCCTGTACCCCCGTCAACCCAGTCCTTGCCAGATTTTGCTCACTTCTGCCACCTGCTCTCGCCGCCTCGATTCGCTCAGCCGGCTTACGCCTTCTGCACTTCCTTTAACCCCCACCAAAATTGCCAATCGTGCTTTCGGCCCCAAATGCCCCAATTCTCTGGAACTCCCTGCCTCAATCCCTCTTCCTTGCCCTCTCTTTGCCCATCTTCAGACTACACTCAAAGACTTTCCTATTCGACTGTGCCTGTGGTCACCTCCATTTTCTCCCCGGTTCGGTGTCAAGCTTATTATCTTATTATCTCATTGCTAAGCCCAGCGAGAAGGGGCTATATAAATGCAAGTTGTTGTTGTAAAAATGTTTTGCCAGATTCTGCATAAACGTCATCAATGCCACCGGCATCCATTTAAAAATGTCAATGTTACAGCTCGAACAATGGGAAAATAAGCATTGTAAACAGATATTGTTACAGTAACATTGTTTGGTTTCCTCCTCTGACCCACAGTTAAATAGCTGGGAAAACATATTTCACATTGTTAAATGTTGCTCAGTTTGTTAACTTACTTCATCGTAGCAGTTGAAAGTCTGTGTGTATGTACGTCCTTCCCTTGAGCTTTGCCAGTTTCTGCATGACTAACACAATCTTCAGCAGTTGTCATAGGGCTACATCAATGTCCATTGTTCAGTGCTTGTAGGTCTATGAAAATTGCTTCAGTGAGAATAAGGAAAGTTCATCGAGAATGGTTAGATGTAGATTGTTCATTGTGCTGTGTTGTGAGGTCCGTGTGAAGGTGTAAAGGTAACTTCTCCCTCCCTTTCCACCTTTCAGTCCCTGAACAATGTGATCATGATTGCCCCAGCGGTCCGTTATAGCTACGTCATATATACATCACACACATGTTGCATGCATCAATGTCTAGTCCACTCTACAAGAGTGATAAACTGTATACTGCAATCCACTTGCTTTTACCTTTTGATCAAGGGTAAAAAAAAATGTGGCAGACTAAAGGATGTGGCAGACTGTTCTATGATCTTACTATCCTATCTTACTACCTCATAGCTTAATGGTTAGAGCGCTTGCCTTGCAAGCGAGAGGACCTGGGTTTGATTCCCGGGTGAGGTAAAACTTTAGGTAAGTTTTTGTACTCCACACGCCTCTACTTACTAAGCAGTAAGTAGGAACTCGATTGGTAGTCGGTTGACGGATTGCTTTCTAGGGGTAATAATCCCTTAAAACATATTAATAATAATTTGGTCACTCAATGCACGACTGTTTGTGGGACACTGCTATGTGCATTTGGCTGCCGCATTTTGCCCACAAAACACACAGTCACTGCACTTTACAATATATCCCGTGAAGTGCTTTGAGACGACTTAACAACATGATAAGGCGCTATATCAAATGCAAGGATTATTATTATTATGAGTCTGGTATAAGTCAATTAAGTTGTGGAATACCAGGAGGTTCATTGTTTGATCTATTTACTCCCTGAACATCTGGTTATTGTTAACAATTGTGGAATATAGTTTTTATTTTGAGTAGATTCCTAAATCCCCCCCTCCCCAGTCTCACTGTAATGGCTCTGAATAAGTGCATTAGATAATATATTACTTTAAACATTTTTTTCCTGTTTTTAAAGTTTAGGATTCATAGCATTTTGAAAGTCATTTATTCAGCAGAGTTGTGCTTGTTTTAAGAAATAAGTGATCCTTCAAAGGGTTGTGTGGAGACGTACATAATGTTTTACAAGTCAAACACCTCGGTTTCCAAGAGATCAACTATTTAAACTGTGTTTTGTTTCAGCGCAATCCGCCTATTGTGGTCAATGACCTGTTTATAGACATTAAAGATGGGGTCATGCTACTTGCCCTGTTGGAGGTTCTGTCTGGACAGAAACTGGTAAGTGTAATATTTTAAAATTTGCAGGGCTATGGGGAGAGTACGGGGGAATGGGATTGAATTGGATAGCTCTTTTCAAAGAACTGGCACAGACACGATGGGCCGAATGGCCTCCTTTTGTGCTGTAGAATTCTATGATTCTATGAAATAAGTAATGAAGTCACAGTGGTTTACGCTGAGGACCCTTATTTGAACAACCAAGGGTAATTTTACAAGTAATTTTAAGAGGAATGTTGTGACTGATTTATTTATTTCCTAATTGAGCAGGGCACCAGGAGAAATAAACGTTAAATTTAGTGGTCAATACCGGACAATCCACAACAGATTACAACCAAGGCATTCTGAGCATTAGATTTCCATTAGTGATTTCAAAGTGTGCATTGAGGTTATTTCTGGAATGAAACCGGCTAAAAGTAAACCACTTGCCAGTGCAAGATTGTCTGATATATTGTTGGGGTGGAGTGGTTCCTGTGTCACGGTGTTGTGATCCTGATGGCTTCGTTCAGGAATCATTCCAATTGCGTTGGCTGATCGAATTACAGCCTTGCAACCAAAAGGAGAATCGGTGAATAAAAAGAGTACTCGAGTTGCTTTTATGGACTTTACATAGAAATAGAGAGAGATGTAGTGTAACTCTACAAACATTTAAATATACCCTTGGTAGCTCTTTATTGTGGGGAATGTGCAATTCAATTTAATTCTGTTGCGCTTTTGAATGTTTCAGCCTGGAGAGCAGGGCCGCAAGCTAAAGCGCATCCACTGGGTGAGCAACATTGGCACTGCCTTGAAGTTTCTGGAGGGTCGACGGGTAAGAGTCCATGTCAGCTCTCTTTGTTTTACCTTCTGATATCAAAAGGTTGCGCATTACGTAAGGTTGGAATTTATCCGATAACGTCACCAGCACTCGGCATGAGACAGCAAAAAAATTTTTACAGAAACGGTTTTATGTGATTTCAAAGGTGTTCTGAATGATCAGACCAGTCACTGGCAGCAGAATCATCCCACTCTGCTCCCACCTGTTAACCCTGCAAGTCAAAGCCCTACGCTGCGTTGTCAAAGTCCCATCCTTCAGATGAGACATCAAACTGAGGTCCCATCTGACTTTTCGTCTGCATGTTAAACATCCCTTGGCACTATTCAAAACGAGAAGGGAGCCAACAGCTAAAAATTGATCATTAACTTTAAGACTATTTGTGGGAATTGCAGTGCGCAAATTGGCTGCCACATTTGCCTAGAAATACACAAATTACACTTTATAATAAAACCCGTAAAGCACTTTGAGACGTCTCAACAACGTGATAAGGCGCTATATTGAATGCTAGGATTATTATTACAAGCCAAGGTATATTCAGCTATGTTGGTTGTGGCTAGAACTCAGCAACCTGACCATGAAATTACATTTAGAACTCAAGCATATCTAAATAATTAAAACAACTTCAGTGAAAGGTTTGCACAATGAATGAACCACTGTGACTAACCTAATGCAATTGCTTTTTAATCTGCTTTTTCTGCTGGCACGATTCAGTCTATGTACAGAGGATCACCGGTCAGTAGAATTTTAACATTTATTAGTGATTCAAAGATGTGAATTATTTTCACAAGTTTCCTGTGTTTCTGTTTTGTCCCCTAATTTTTCTGCAAACCAGATGTCATGATTGAGGCTGGGGTTTGGTGTTTGGCTGTTTCTCGGCTGAGAAAGGGGCTGAAAAGACCGGTTCAAAAAATGGAAAGCAAAATGCCGTTTTTTTTTGTGAATTCTACAGTTCAGTCCACAGCAGTTGTGAACAGAAGTTGCTATTAGTTTAACAATGTTCGGTTTGCAAATAGTATAATTTTCAACCCCATTGTTTGTAGAAGATATTCTTGATCATTTGAAGTACAAACACAAACAAAAGGTTTTTTTGAGAAAAGCCCCAAAATTGGGCAATTTAGAAATCACTTTGACCACTTAAATGGACAATATTCCCAACTTTACTGCTTGTTTTACTGTGTGTTTCTTGACATCTCACTCATACTTGATAGAAAATAAATTGTTTTCAGGAGAGTTTGAAGTTATTCAGCGATCTGAATAATGTTGAATACTTCTAAGTTTTTGTGTGCCATCCCCTATTTTACTTTAACACGGCTGTGTTTTTCTTACAGATCAAACTGGTGAACATTAATTCGACTGATATTGTCGATGGCCGTCCGTCAATTGTGCTTGGTTTGATGTGGACCATCATTTTGTACTTCCAGGTTATACTCTGCCCAAATATTACACCAATTTGATTAAAAATATGTTGCCAACTAACTCTATACAGTATTTCTTTTTTGATTGATTTTTTTGTTTATTTGCAGATTGAAGAATTGACAAGCAATCTGACATTACTTTCGTCACTGTCCAGCAGTACCTCCTCTGTGGACAGCCAGGTCAACTCTGAAACTGCAAGTCCACCATCCAAGAGGAAGGTTGTCACTCCGTTTAAAGGAAATGCCAAGAAGGCGCTTCTGAAATGGGTGCAGTACACAGCAGGAAAGTAAGTCTTACTCCAATAAACACACAATAAATTTAGGATGTGATCAGTACTGTTGACTAAGGATCAAACAAATTGTAGATTACCTGGGTTCTTCAAAGTAAAGTTAGAATCATAGAAAGTTACAGGGCAGAAACATGCCATTTGGCCCATTAACTCTCTGCTCGCTGGTGTTTTTTCTTCAGATTAGCCACCTAATCTAATCCTATTCTCCTGCTCATTCTCCCACACCCTGAAATATTCCTCTTTATCAGATGACTGATTCCCTTTTAAAAGAGAGATCATGGACTCTGCTGCATTGACAGTACGTGGCAGGGAATCCCATGTTCTAACCACTTCCTGTGTAAATAAATTGTTTCTAATCTCCTAATTTATGATGTTCAGGCCAAAATAATTAATGGGACAATAATAGACTGTGAAACTAATTAGCTTGAAACTATTTTACTCCATATTATTGTTCATTTCTATAATTAGCTCCAAAGCAATTGCATATATTGGAAATTCATTGAATAGTTAGGTGCTGGGACATAGGAATATACATAATAATAATTAATAATAATAATAAACCATAGCACTTTATCATATTGTTGAAACGTTTCAAAGCACTGTACCGTAAAGTGTTAGCTGCTGCAGATACAGCAGCTGATTTGCACACAGCAATGTCCCACAAACAGACATAAAATGAATGACTAATTTTATCTGGGGGGACTGTCAGCCAAAACACTGGGAGAAACTTTGCTTTTCAAATAGTGCCATGGGATTTTTAACATGCACCTGAGCAGGCAGATGGGACTTTGATTTAATGTCTCATCCGATGGATGCACATTGAATAATGCAGTGCTCCCCGAGCATTGCACAGGAGTGTCAGCCTGGACGAGGAACTCAAAGTCCCAATAAATCTCTGACTGAGAGGTGAGAGTTCTACTAATTAAGCCAACTGACACCTACTTGCTTAAAGAAGAACTTCCCGTGTTTCTCATCCCAAAGCAAATACTGCTCATCTCTCACACGCATCAATTGACAACTTTGCTAAATTGCTGCCCAATTTCCTCTTGAAGTTGCTGATAATTGGCCTATGGTCTCTCTTGTCCAGCCTAAATTTTAGAATCAACATCTCTGCTATTTCCTGAAACCTTCTCCACAACATATCGATCTTGTTAAAAGTTGCTAATTTAGCTTGTTATTTCCCAGGAAGTATTTATGTTTGAACGCAATGGGTGGGGAAGGGAGGGGTCTACTGATTGATGCATTTCTCACTGGTTTCCTTTCTGTTTTGAAGGCGGGCGGGGATTGAAGTGAAAGATTTCGGTCCGAGCTGGAGGAGTGGTTTTGCCTTTCACTCGGTTATTCACGCTATTCGACCAGACTTAACAGACTTAGAAAAGGTCAAGAGTCGCTCGAACAGGGAAAACCTGGATAATGCTTTCACCATTGCTGAATCTGAACTGGGAATTCCAAGGCTCTTGGAAGTTGAAGGTATCTGGTTGGCGTCTGTTGACTCAATCTAGAATTTTTCCACTTGAAATTCATATAATTCATATTTAATTGTCTTGGGATATCTTCTTGACGTAGAAAGCGTTATGTAAATTTGTAACGTATATCATTTTGATTCTATCGATATTGGTCAGGAATCCGTGAGTAACAGTTTCCATGAGTTCTCATTAGAACGCTTTTTAGAATTATGGGCCTAAAATTTCACCCAGCCTGTGAAACCATTTTGTCTTAAGATGCGCAGAATTGTGAAATGTTAAATTCACTCAATTTCGAAGCCAGTTCTTTCCAATTTTCCAGCTGTGGAAAGTTTACTTCCAAACCAAGCCTGAATTTAAGAATTTTCCCCAATTCTGTACCATCTCGTCGGATGAAATGCGCTCATGGGCTAAGGCTTGATAGGAAATTTGGGCCACAAATGCCTGTAGCTATAAAACAAAGCTACTCATGGGCAATAGAAAATTGTGGCTGCACTTTCCCCACGGAATCTGCTATAAATACCCTCCTCTGCTACAAACCGCTGTAAAAGAAGTTTCTGGCCTACAGGCCACTTGCTGTTTACCTGACGTCACTGTGGGCGGAACGCCACAAGCTCCAGATGTGCTGTGTCACAAGTGGGAAATGGGCTTCACTCGGAGGCCCCGCTGTTGTGATTGTCTGTGTGTGTTTGTGAGTGTCTGAGTGTCTCTGTGTTTGTGAGTGTGTTTGTGTATGACTCTCTGTGTGTGAGTATGTATGTGTTTCTCTCTGTGTGTTTGTGAGTGTCTGTGTGTGTCTTAAGTTTCTCTCTGTGTTTGTGATGACCTACTCTGCCTTCCTCCATCTCTGCAACATCGCCCGGCTCTGCCACTGTCTCTCACACCGCAGGCCGCCAAAACCCTCATACACGCCTTCATTACATCGAGGCTCGACTATGCAAACTCACTGCTTGTCGGCCTCCCCAACTCCTCCCTCCACAGGCTGCAGATCAGCCAGAACTCTGCAGCCTGTGTCCTCTCCCACACTAGGCTCTGCGACCCTATCACCTCCATCCTCGCCCAACTCCACTGGCTTCCCATCACCCAAAGGATACAGTTCAAGATCCTGGTCTTCACCTTCAAAGCCCTCCATGGTCTTGCTCCCCCCCTACCTCTGTGACCTCCTAAGCCTCTACCATCTTGCTCGCTCCCTCTGGTCAGCGGGCTCTGGCCTGCTTCACGTCCCCCGCCTCACTCGACCCACTATTGGCGGCCGGGCCTTCCGCCACACTGCCCCCACTCTCTGGAACTCCTCCCGTCCCTTCGTCTCACCCCCTCCCTTGCCACCTTCAAGACCCACCTTAAAACTCTCCTCTTCGTTCGTGCTTTCGATCTTCCTGTGACACCCTGCCCCCCAGCTCGGGTCCGTAACTCTGTCTGTCCAGCGCCTTGGGACATCCTCCTAATGTGAAAGGCGCTTTACAAATGTAATTTTGTTGTTTCTGTGATTGCCTGTGCGTGTGACTCCATGTGTTTGTGAGTGTCTGTGTGTGTTTCTGTGTGTGTGTGTGTCTCTCACTGTGTGTGTGTCTGTTTTGTGAGTATCTGTGTGTGTGTGTGTGTATGTGTGTGAGTGTATGTATATGTCTGTGTCTCTGTGTTTGTGAGTGTCTGTGTCTCTCTGTGTTTGTGAGTGTGTGCATGTGTCGCTATGTGTCTGTGTGTGGGTCTATGTGTTTGTGAGTATGTGTGTCTCTATATTTGTGAGTGTCTGTTTGTGTGTGTCTCTCACTGTGTGAGTCTCTCTACGTGTTTGTGAGTGTCTGTGTATCTCTCTGTATGTGTTTGTGAGTGTCTGTGTGTCGCTCTCTCTGTGTTTGAGTGTGTCTATGTGAGTTTGTGTGTGTGTCTCTCTCCATGTGTTTGTGAGTGTCTGTGTGAGTGTGTCTCTCTCCTCTGTATGTGTTTGTGAATGTCTCTCTGTGAGTCCGTCTGTGTGTCTCTCTCCTCTGTGTGTATGTGTGTGAGTGTGTCTGCGTGTGTTTCTTCTATATGTGTGTCTGTTTCTGATTGTCTCTGTGTGAATGTGTATGTGTCTCTCCTCTGTCTGTGCTTGTGTATATATCTCTATGTCTATTAGTGTGTGTGTGTATATCTCAGTGTCTATGAGTGTGTGTAACTCTCTCTGTGAGAATGTGTCTGTGAGTGTGTGTCTCTCTCTGTGTCTGTGTGCGGTGCTGTCCCTGAGAAGCAGGAGGTAATGAGCTCCTGTGGCCTCACTGGTGTCTCTTCCACCCCAACAAGAAAAAATGTCCACCCAGTTTATGTTCAAGAAGTAACTTGAATTTTTTTTGCAACAATCTAATATGTGTTATTTCCTTATGTTTAGTTTTGATCAATAAAGTGAAAAAATGTAGGTTGGCAGTAAAATGTACCTCAATAGCACCAATCACCCACCCCCTCCAGTTTTCTGTAAAGCTTGCCAAACATTTCCCTGCAATTTTCCACAAATATTTCTGCACTTTTCTATTGGCCCAGCTCTTGGGTAAATGCACACACAATTGATGTTGCTAATTTCCAACCCCAGATGTTAATCCATCCATCGTTTCTTATTGCCTGTTAACATTGCTTAAATGGAGTAAAGAACAGTGTATTGCTGCTTTTCTGCCCTCGGCAGCTGCGTATTTGTTATAGCTGGTGATTTCTTCATCTGCCACATTTAGTGCTTTCACCACACTTCACAGAGTGGAATTTCAGGCCCATAATTCTTAAACATTGGCAAGGATGAATTAGACAAAATGTGCTGTTTCCATGCTATATCACACATTGTAACTCTATGAAATATTTTACACCCATTCTCATTTCCATGAATATCTCAATCTGTGCATCATATACCCACAAACCACATTCCATTTTTTAAAACATTTCTTTAGTTTTGATTTATTTTGTAACACTGTTTTATTCACAAATGAAAATTGATTCATTTATTTGTGTCAGCCTGGCTCAGTGGTACCACTCGGGTCTTGGAATCAGATCTTTAAAGCAGACACTCCAATGCAGTGCTGGGCATGTTTTATTGTCGGAGGTGCTCGCCCTTCATTAAGTTGAAAACCATTTGAAAAGAGAAAGGAGTTTCTTTTGGTGTCCTGGCCCCAATAAAATTGGTCACTCACTCAATGGCTGCTTGTGGGATGCTCTGTGCACAGACAACCATCAGCGGTCGGGCCCTCAGCCTTTCTGCCCCCAATGTTTGGAACTCCATTCCACATTCCCTTCACCTCGCTCCCTCCCTTGCCTCATTGAAGGCACGTCTCAAGACCATCCTCTTCGATTGTGCCTTCGGCCACCCTCCTACCCTTCCTGCCCTCCACCCTCCCTGATTCCAGAGCCCTCCCCAATTCCAGCTCTCTCCCCCTGCTCGGGTCCAAATGCTTGACATATCAGCACCTTGAGACGTCTTCCTGAAGTGAAAGGCGTTGTGCAAATGTTATTTTGTATTGTATCTCTTCGATTTGCTCCTGTTTCTCTTCTTGGCTGGCTAGGCCTCCAATTACATTCCGCTTAGTTGACATGCTGCTCCACCTTCATTAGAACAGGGAGAGCCAATTTACAGTGAGTTCAGCGAAGCTGCCTGTTCCTCTCCATTCCCACGATCACAGTGAACCAGTAGCATGCCTCATTTTGTGTGTGTGTGTGTGTTGGTGGGAGAGAGGAAAAAGGCTGTGATTGATAAAACCTGTCCAGATAGTAACCCCAGATGCGTGACTTCCTTCCTTGCCGTATGTAAAGCAAGCAGATGATATCTACAAATGTGTGCACATACTCATTTCAGTGCTGAATTGCACTAAGATACTGCTGCAACACAACTGCAGTGTTGTCATTCCAGGGCTGTGCTATAGTTAGGCTTGTTACGGTTGGAGGAGAGGGAGATGATGATCTTTACCTCTGACCAAGCCTTCAGTTTCTTATTGAAACAATACTTTCTTTCCAGATGTTGATGTTGATAAACCAGATGAAAAATCGATCATGACCTATGTAGCTCAGTTCTTGAAGCACTATCCAGACCCTAAGGGCACAAATGATGGCGTGGAAGAAGATGTAAGTCTTTTAGTTTTTCTGTTTCCCCTCACCGTGTTTCTTCATTAGATATAGTAGGTCAAGGAAACAGAAAAAGAAACAGTCCAAGGCAAATGCATCATCCTCGTTTGCCCTATCCAGTATTTTAACTAGCTCCTTACTGTAGCAGCGGTGACCAAAGAAAAAGACATTTCCCTTCTTAGTATGAAGCCAACAAGATCATGACTGTGTCTGCCAATCTGACTATTCCACATAGTTTACCTGGCGTGGGGCCGCTTCTGATAAACCTGGTTTTCCAGTAGAGCAGTTCGCTGAATGGATTGGCTGAATGCTAGGCTTGCATTGGGGTGTGATGTGAATCCTAGAACGCTGCAGTGCTGGGTCTGAGACAGNAAAAAAAAGCTGCCTACAATGTGCCAATGATATCAAACAATTGTGTGTATTAGGCTTCAGAATTTAATAATGCACCATTGATTACTGTATATGAATTGTGTGGGCATACACGCATGACCTACCCAGGTCTGCTTAAAAGTTGTGAAAACAGGAATTTTATGAAATCCCTGAAATTTTCAGGAAAATTGTGAAATCATGAAATCACTGAAATTAGGAGTCAGGGATTTTGTGAGAAAGTGATCCCAGCAGCGGACAGGGGCAGAGGGGATCCCAGGAATATCCTTGGTGTTATCATTAATAGAGATTTAGTCAATAATCAGTACAGGATAGCAGTGAATGCCAGCTTCCTGAGGGGTCACTATTCCAGGAACCAATTTGAGCTGCTCAACCAGGAGATGTCATTGTCACTCTGTGAAGCTGTCAGTACACAATCTGTTTGTGGTGGACAAGGCTTTACGAAGTGTAACTACGGTCAGAAGAAATGTCAGACCAACCGTTGTAAATGCTTCAAAGCAAAGCTAAAATGTAACTCCCGGTGCCATTGAAGCCTCACTTGTGTTACCAAATGAACATTTGACTCATCAGTGAGTGAAATGTGACATGAAGTTTATGGTGAAAAAATATTAATTTTCATAATGTGTATATTTATTCGTTGATAATGCTAACAAGTGTCAAGGAAGGTTATCAATATAATGAAGTGATCACTTTTTCATGAAGTCTCTGACTCCTAATTTCAGTGACTTCTTGGTTTCCGAATTTTACTGACAATTGGTTTCACAACTTTACTGAAGATATATATATATCCATGCATACGAGTGGTGTAATACTGAATATCATTTGGTGTATTTATACGTATGCATTGGGGGTGGTGTTGAAAATACAATGATTGATTAATGGCCCAGAGTAGCTAATGAAGAATTAGTCATTAATAATCTAACAATGCTATTATTTATCGATATTTGTGTTGTTCTGTTACTTGCCCAGCGAGAGGACGGAATAATGCAGAGGGAACTGAAGGCCTGGCTGGAACAATTCGAAAGGGACCTTAAAAGGGTTCAAGTAAGCGAAGCAAGTCTGCAAGAACGATACCTGGTGAGCTATTATCCATGCAGTCCTCTCACATGACAGATGCCTTTTAAGCTGGAAGCAGGATGGTTCTCATCCTCCACTGGACAAATAATGAGCTGATGGTGTTCTGTTTACCAGAGGAAAAATTATGTAGAATCATAATACACTTACCTGGGTTAAAGGACAAGGTGAAGGCTTTCTGCCATTGTGAGCGCTCCAATTTCTTAACCAGCTGAGATTAGCTAACTAGACTAGAAATATAGCTCAATGCTAAACTATGTTGGGGGGGGGGGGCGAGGAAAGGGATGAAATGTCCGTACTCAGAATGTGAATTGTATATGTTTGAAATCTTATTCAAAGGATTTTCCTCAGTTTTACGTCGCAGATTCCTAGAACCATTAGTACTGATCTCCCATGTTCACTTCAAGGCTTTAGACACAGCTGAGAGTAATAATAATACTTGCATTTGATATAATGCTTTGCATGTCTTCTAGAGTATTGGGGAAAGAAGAGAAGGGATGAAATAGAATTGTGTGTATATGGGTGGGGGGCAATGTTGTGAATAATCTTTTTAAGAAATTTGTTTTTGTTTAAAGAGAAACTGTATGGGCAGCTGCATGTTTATTAGTTTGGTGTCTATTTTAGCTATGCTTTAACCTGGCCTATGTTACCTTTGTCCCAGATGTTTAGAGGTTTTCGAGCACAATATGACATGAAGAAGAAGTCGACTGAGACCCTAATTCAACCGTTACAGAAAGATGGGAAGCTGTTGTTGGATCAGGTCATGGTGAAGCAAGCGTGGGAGAGAGTTACTGCTAGAGTATGTTCCAAATGGCTAACCCTACCACTTTATTGTCTGCTGCACTCTCCAGGAGTTTCCTTTCTGTTCACTCAGTTAAGAGCATCTCTCTATTGCGAGAGGCAGAACTTTGCCGCTCATGATAATTTTAGAATTTTTAACTTTTTTTGAGGTCATTGTTCATATTTTCACCTGATTTAAGTTTTCATGACCTGGATTTTCTGCTGCCAAGTCATGTTGTTCCCTTATATTATACTCTAAGCTAAAACTGGCAATAGTACCTATCCACTGTATGAATGGCATATGTATGATCATAAAATTGATAAGAAAAGCACATTTTTTATTTTTTGGGGGTGGGGGTAGATTGCAGATACAGCTTTGAGTTGGGGTCTGTAACTAGGACCTGTGCTTTTTCTGTGTAGTCTGCATGATCATGGCCTTTGATTTCTTGTTAACTTAGCAGAAAGCTGCTATCTCAATATCAGGCAGTTTAAGACTGTGATCCACTAACCTGAAATCCAGTCCAGTGAATCAGACCCAATTTCTCTGACTCACTAAGGGTTTGCTTCCAGCCCATTCAATGTGACAGTCATTGTATGGAGTCCAAATTTAACCCCACTGTGTCTTATGAATTATTTGTCCACCCTCCAGTTCTGCTCTCATGATCTAAGTCAGATATCCTGGGTAAGTCTACCTGTCTATGCCTCTCATTGTTTTAAGAATTAGAAGCACACCGCACACTCAACCTAATTGGGAGGGAACCAGATAAATAAGTACAAGAGTCAACTACAGCGGTATAGGTAAATGGGTCTGAAAGGATTACTCTTAAAAGAGCCAGCACAGACAGATGGCCCTTCTTCTGTGCTGTAAATTTGTATGGTTCTAATTAGACGAAATCCCACAAATTTTGAATGGAAGAAGTTGACTGAAATAACCAATACATTCTAATTCAAAGTTAAAATTCTCAAGGTCTGTTACAGTCAAGTGGCTTCACAGAGCTTTGACTTTCCAGAATCATTCTGGTTGCTCTTCTCTGAACCCTCCCAACACGTCAATATTCTCTTAAAGTTAAAGAGTGCAAAATTCCAAACATGGCCTCAATGCTGATCTATGCAGAGTTAGTTCCTACCGACTTGTAGTCAAATGATCTCAAGATGCTTCTCATAGTTATTAACTGGAAACCTGATCACTAATCACAGCCACAGATGGATAGTGGTGATAAGTATGTGCTATCTGGGAAAGCGCATTTCATTTTAATGATTGGTTTTGGAGTTTTCAACTTACTGGGAAATAACTGTTATTTATCTTTCCTAGCTTCAAGAATGGCACATTCAACTGGACAAATCACTCCCTGCTCCCCTGGGGACCATAGGCGGCTGGCTGCACAGGGCAGAGGCTATTCTTGCAGAAGAAATTGTAATACAGGAAGCCCACGACGAAACAGCCAACATCATCCAAAGGAAATTGGAGCAACATAAGGTAAAACCTCTGCTCACTGGATTTGTTAGATTGGGTTTGTGCTTTTTGTGTATGTTAGTCTGGCTCAGTTGGTAGCACTCTTGTTTCTGAGTCAGAAGGTTGTGGGTTCAAGCCTCACTTCGGGACTTGGAACTCATATTGTCTAAACTGACGCATAAGTGCAGTGCCAGGTTGCGCTGCATTGTTGGAGGTGCTGATCTTCGGATAAGATGCTACATCGAGTCCCCACTTGGTTTGTTCAATTGGACGTTAAAGATCCCATGGCATTATTCAAAAAGAGAAGCAAGATTCTTCTGTTGTTTTCACAGGGTTTTTCTGTAAAGTGTAATGACTGTATTTTATAAGCAAATGTAGCAGCCTATTTGCACACAACTATGTCCCGTGAAGTGAATGACCAATTTTATCTGAGGGATTGTTGGATAGGACACGAGAGAAGCTTCCTTCTATTTAGTGCCATGGGATCTTTAACATCCCCCTGAATAGGCAGACGGACCTCGGTTTATCATTTGGCATTCTTCGAATGAATGCAGCACATCCACAGCAATGTATTAGTGTCAGCCTAGATTATGTGAGTTTAACATCCTAGCATGGGGCTTAAAATCACAACTTGCTGATTCAAAGGTGAGAGTGCTACCAATTGAGTGTAGCTGCTTGGCTATGGTGAGAGTCTGTGTACAGCCTCTGGAGTTCATAGGTTAATTGGTCAATTTGTCTTTTGCTTCCTGATACTTAGGATGTGATGAAGGTTTTAGAGAGTCATCGACAGGCATTCCATCAGATCCACAGGGCAGGAGCTGTAAACAGGATCCCCATCCCACCTGAGCAACTGGAAGATATGGCAAAAAGGTATGTGGGTGATTATTTTCATAAGATCATGAGAGATTAGGATTGCCATTTGATCTGTTAGGATATATTAATAGATCTAATTTGCAGTATTTCTTAACAATGTTCTTTAATAAGGAATCTTGCTAGAATTCCCTTCTGCCCATGGGAACTCTTCTCTGATTGTAAAGTAAAAGTAAAACTGTTTTTCATCTGGAATTATCTCTCTAAATGCCAGAAAAAAAAGAGGGTCATTGACATTACTACCTTGATGTCTCTCGATGGGAGATTCCTAGCTTCACTGATGGCGAAGTGCAGTGAGGGATTTGGTAAAGTTGACACTAACGTTTTGCCAGTATCAAGAAATCTATTCTAGGTTGTTGCAACCCGTCTCTGCGCAAAATTAAAATAGAACCACTGGAAATCCACAAAGAGGCATTATAATCGGCATGCAAAACAGATAAACGCTTCACACCTTAAATTCCTTATTTTTTTGGCGATTTCTGCTGTTGCTTTAAATTCATTTCCTACTTTCACAGATTTCATTTCATTACAACTGCATCCACACTCCATTTAACCAGACTGGATTTTCTGGAGTTGAAGCATCGTCTCCAGGCATTCCAGGTTCTCACCGAGACCAAACTCAAATCCTGGATCATCAAGTATGGCAGAAGGGAATCTGTGGAAGTCATCCTGCAAAATTATATTGTGAGAAGCATTTTGGTGTAATTAATTGTAGTTGAATTTAGTTTTTAAAATCATTGTTTAGTTGCATGTGAAATGGGACTTGGTCAGAATCATGTACAAACTAATGCATGAATTTTCTCTTTCCAGTGCTTTGTTGAAGAAAATAAATTTTTCGAGCACTATGAGATTACCTTCCAGTCCCTGAAGCAGGCAGCTGATTTGTATTCACAAATTGAAGATTCAGGTAACAGATCTGATGCTAAAGCATGTAGCTTGTCAGTTTAAAAAGGATTTACCTTCCAATATTTTACAGATTGAATTAATCAACAATAATCCTTGCATTTGATATAGCACGTTATCACATCATTGTGACGTCTCAGAGCGCTTCACAGAATATACTGAATATTTTGAATTTATATTTATATTTTGTATATCGTGAATTGACTGTATAATTAAAGTCTAACTCTTATGTTTTGATTCTTTATTCTGAACATCACTCCTACATTTTATATTTGAAGCTGAAGAGCGGGAAGGCATCAATAAGTTCCTGAATGAATCAGTGGTGCAGTGGCGGAATCTATCTGTGGAGGTGCGTAGTGTCAGAAGTATGCTTGAGGAGGTCCTGACCAACTGGGACAAGTATAGCGGCACTGTGGTGGGTCTGCAGGCCTGGCTTGAAGATGCAGAGAAGACGCTGAACAAACCAGAGACTGCCAAGAGGGTAAATTCATTTATTTTTCTTGAATCTGCAGGAATATATTGAGGCCTCAAATAAATACTATCTTGGCTATGTTTTTGCAAATAGGAAAACGTGCAGGCTAATAATTAATAAAGCAATACTGCACATGATCTATGTGGTGAACTTGGGTTTATCCAAGTCTGTAAGAGAGTGGGTTTAAGAGGAAGTACGTCCTATGCATTCTGAGGGGCAAATGTCAGTGAGCATCTAATGGCTGAAGACATGTCTTTGCTCCAACACTACTCTGCTGGGAGCCCAGAGGAGGAAATTAGGAGCATTTTGCACTGTGGGTTACCACCCACTAGGCATTTGGTTCAGATCTTCCAAACTTTGTTAACGTAAGGATCCTTAGAGCCAACAGAGAGACCCTAGGAGATTTTCATCCCATCAGTCAAGACAGGACCTGAACCCAGGTCCTATACCTGGACTGTTGGTGTCTAACACACTACCTTACCATCTTTCTTTCGTAAGTGAATCGGGTGCTCTTATTGTGATCCACTTATGAAAGGAAGATGTTAAGGTATTGTGGTAGACGCCAGCATTGACAAATGTAAATTTGTTGTTGTAGGATCCATTGAATGATCTGTTCTCATGCTGACAAATTCTCAATACTTCATGTATAATGCATTTAATATTCCTTTCTTATGTTCCTTTGCATTTGCATTGAAGGAGTTCTTCAGGCACCTGCCACATTGGATCCAACAGCACACAGTTATGAATGATGCAGGCAATTTCCTCATTGAGACGTGTGATGAGTTGGTTTCCAGGGACCTTAAACAACAACTGCTGCTATTGAACGGACGCTGGAGAGATCTTTTTGTGAAAGTGAAACATGTATGTAACTTTAGCTCTATTTTCCTCCTTTGCAAAGCAAATATTAGAGGAAATATTTCCATTGAAAGCTCATAGCACAGTGTAAGAGCAATCCAATTGCAAGGCTTTGCGCATATGTGTTCAGGGAAGAGAAGCCTCCAGTACCGGTGACTGGAACAAGCTGCATGTTTTAGGTCTGAGAGTGGAGCATTTTGCACTGGGGCTTAATCGCAGACTATCGTCTAAAGAGGCCTTTAAAGCTCATCTTTCAAAGGATATCACTTAACTTTTCTCCTGATATACAAAGTGTATATGAACCATTTCCCTCCCCACTGATTGCTCTGGTGGAAGCAAACGCTTTTGTTGATTAGATTGCTGTAATTAATTGTATGAAAATGCAGACACTGCAGGTTGGTTAATTTAACTCAACAATGCCACCAGTGCCTTAATCTGGATCATGATCCTTATTCTTGGCAGCACAAGAGTGTCTCGAATGAACTCTGTAAACCTGTCCTTGCTTTGTACACATAAACCAAATTTAATTTGCCTCCTGCTCCACTCCTCACCCAGAATCCGTATGGAGTGGTGGAAACTATAAGCATTTTGATCTCTTGTCACTTTCCCATCCTACAGTCCCATTACTCAAGGCGCATACACTTTTGAGTTATTGGATCCAATGTAGTTTTGAACATCATGTCACCGACATACAATAAAATGCAATTTACATTTATATAGCACCTTTCATGGTGGGAGCACGTCTCAAAGTGTTTGACATTACTGGCTGGGCATCTGAACTGGGGGTGGGAGGAGAAAGATGACTGAAGGTGTGGTCAAAGAGGTAGGCCTTGAGACAGATGTTGAACGAGGCGAGGGAGGGAGTGGAGGGATGGAGTTCCAGAGAAGGGGGGAAACTTGACAGAAACAGCAATGACAAATATTTTTGACCATTTACATTATTTGAATTGGATGTATTCTGAGAATGTTACTCCCCTCAGGCCGCCCACCCACACCACCCTCAGAAAAAAAACCCTGGCCTTATTGACATTCCACTGTGAAGAAAAGTTTTTTTTAAGAGTACACGACTATCTTTTATGGTTATCTTATGACAATTTGAGGTTTGTGATCCTTTCTTTGTTGACAGTATGCCCGGGCAGATGAAGTGGACAAATTGAAGAAGGAATATCTGGATGGAATTACTGCTCTGAAAACCTTTGTAGACACCGCAATTGAAAAACAAGTTGCATCTCTGGAAGTGTCTTTCCCGAATATCAAGACTTACATTCAGGAAATGGAGGTAGCGCTGTGATTTTTAATAGCTGAGGATAGGATTACTGACAAAAAAAATTGATGAACGTAATTTAAATCAAGCAGATGAAAAAAAATGACCAATTGGAGATTGTTTTTAAAAATACTCCATCCTAAAATATTTACCAATTGATGATGATGATAATGATAGTAAATTATATATAGATCGATATATTAATAGTAATCTTTGCATTTGATACAACTCCTTTCATGTCGGGAGGATGTCGCAAAGAGATTTAAAGGATTTACTGTAAAGATTTACAGGATTGACTGTATTTCACACTTCCATTTACAGTGCATGTATATACAATGACCTGCTGACAGATTGGCAGTTCATTTTCATTTCTGCTTTTCACAACCAAATTAGTAATACACATTGCACAATTTTTAGCTTTATTTTCTCCCTCTCATTAAAGACAGTTGACGTACATTGAGATATGGTTATATGGACACCAGTTTGTCCTCTGTTGTCATGCCCATTCTTTATGTGTGACTTTAGAGGGTGACAGTTGCAGGCTGCGTAATGTAGGCAATCATGATAAAGTGATTCTGTCCACATCTGGTGTCAACACATGTTCAAGCAGCGGGCGCTCTGGGGTAGTTGATTATTTTTTCTCTTTCTCCTCGCTACCAGTACACTGAAGTCAATTGTAGGACCCCATACAGCCATACTAACTGAGATCAACTAATTCATCTTACACGAAGGATCAAACACCGACAAACTATTTATCTCCAATGAAAAATATGCCATAACTCTTCCCTTTGGCTACAATTGTTCTGGTTAAACATTGTACATAGGTTTACGTTTACATCCCATCATCAATCCTGCACATCATCTGCTCTAATTTCAAAGAGGATTTTTCTTTATACTCTGTTGGTTATAAATCACAATGACAGTGTTTGTGTTCCTGATATGCGACACAGGTAATAAAACAAAAGGTGCCTGTAATGGAAGCCCACTACAAATTGGTCTCCAAGACAGCCCAGCAGCTAACAAAGGACACGCCACAGGATGAAGTAACACAGATGTTGGCTACGATGTCAAACATTAAAGATCAGCTGATAAAAGTAAGAAAGTTCTAACGCTGATCTGCAAGTGAAAGTTTAGCTCATTCAGAATTATCCTTTCAATGAAGACCCATTATTCATTGGTAGTGTATATGTTTGACATTCTCCAGCTAAGGAATCAGGTAGGTGTCTTACTTGCAATTTAATAATAATAATAATCCTTGCATTTGATATAGCGTTTTTTACATCTTCTTGACGTCCCAAAGCGCTTCACAGAATATACTGTAAAGTGAATTGACTGTATATTTGTGGGCGAACGCGGCAGCCAATTGCGCACAGCAATGTCCCACAAACAGTCATGGATTGAAAATGAGCAATTTATTATTGTTTTTTTTGGAGGGATTATTATTAGGCGTGTGGGGTAAGGAAACTTGCCCAAGGTTTCGCCCTCTGCCTGGAATTGAACTCAGGTCTCTCACTTGCAAAGCGAGTGCTCTAACCACTGAGCTACAGGATACTGAATTAAGGGATGCTTTATGGGTTCAAGATGACTAGGCACTAAGGAGATTTAGACTACCCAACTTAATTTCTTGTAGGGCTCTTATCACTGATCAACCATGATCTAATAGAATGGTTGAACATGTTACTCCTGTTCCTATTTCATCCCATTAGTTTTAGCTGGATTCAGGTCAGTCCCCTGAGATGAAAGGATTTTGTGCTAGCTTCTTGTGCCTTGCATATTTATAAACAGATGCATTTTCATTAAAAAAAATTGTTCTCTGCAAAGGTTAGAGAACGCTGCCAGAGTTTGCTCCTCGAAGCTCAGCAGTTACTGACACCTTTGGAAAAACTGGAGACTGAAATGACAGATTTCCACGAGTCATTTAACCGAAGCAATCAGATCATTTCTTGCGAAAATGAAGAGAGCCAGTCAATGGAAAGCTTGAAGAAGAAGCATCAGGTTGGTGACGAAACACAGCAATCTCCCTCTTGCATAGCACCATTTGATAACGTACACCTGAAACTAAGAATTGTATTTGTGTTTGCAGGAACTGACATCTTGTCAAGAAATCTGCAAAAATGCCGTGATTCTGGTTGAAAAGAATATGGAGGTTGTACAGAAACTGTTAAATGGCAGCAAAGTAATGAAGCACCTGGATGCGACTGTGCTTCAAAAGAAGCTCCTTCAGATACAGACTGGTTTTCAGGTAGAGCTTTAGCACTGCTCTGCATATGTTATTGCATGCAGCAAGGTGCCACTGTATTTTGGGATTGTTTGGTTAGGAAAATAACATTTCAGCCCTTGGGTTTGTTTATGAGAATTATTTGAAAAGGGATATAAATAAAAATCAAATATTTTTCTGATGGGAGAGGGAATTTTTATTAAAAAAAGTGACACGGGTAAGTCAGTGCCTGAACATACAATTTTTGAATGCAACAATTACTACTGGTGAGGATGAGGGATGGAGTTCCAGAGAGCGGGGGAAACTTGACGGAAACAGCAATGACAAAGGCAAATATTTTTGACCATTTGCATTGTTTGAATTGGATGTATTAAAATCCCATGGCTTGTCCATTGTAAGTGCTAGGTCATATCTCAATGTTAATTTGTCATTAGAACATGATGGAGAAGGGAGCGAAGTGGAAAAAGCAAATGGAAGCAAACAGCAGCCTAATGAAGAGATTTGAGGACTGCAGGAAAGAACTGGAAATGATCTTGGCGACTGCACACAGAGTGCTGCAAGAAAAGGGCAACCCGGAACAGCTTTTAGGAAAACACACGGTACGAGCACTGAAACTATTCCAAGTGAAATGCCTGAGATTGAAATTTAACACCAGTGTCCAGGATTAACTGGGGCCTTTAATTTCATGGTTGTTTTGTTAGTGCCATGGTGTATAAAATAGCTGTAAAGCAGGAATATGGATTTAGCAGTGCACAGTTGAACCATTTGATTCTAACACATGTGGTCCCTGTGTCTTTTCAATACTGTAGCAACAAAACACGCATTGCGCAGGTTTTAATTCCAACCATGAGATTGCGTAACTGAGTGAGCTCTGCAATTTTTGACTGGTACAAAGGTGCAGGATGCAACAAAGTGTTAGTCCTCATCTAAGTCTATAACCAGTTTAGTGCAGCCTGGCTAGGAGATGTGTGCTGTTAAATCAGTGGATAATCATTAATTATTTGTTCACAGTCTTGTCCAAAGCCTGGACATATTTGGCCATGTTACTGCCAAATGCATAAGAATATAAGAAAGCATGGAATGAGAAGACCATTCTTTCCACAGTGCCAGTCATAATCTGCTGTATCGTGGGTCAGAATGTTGATGTCGTTTTTCTATATTTTTAAAAATAATTTTCAGGAGACCGACTTCAAAATGAAGGTTGTAGTTAAGACTTTACCAACTTTGGAGACTTGTTATTCCTACTTAAATAGAGTAAATCTAGACCCAGGTGAAATTTCCTCCCCAAGAAGCTCAAGTTGCGTGCATGTACTTAATGTAGAAGAAAGTCATCATCATTTATTTTACCTACTGTTATACTTGAATGACTGACAATAGAGGAAAGTGACTATCAATCTGCCGGCTCCTACACTGAAAAACAGAATGTGTGACAATCATGATAATATGTGTACATTATTGATGGTTTCCATCACTGTTTATCAGGATTTCTGTGCCAAGTTGGATCAGAGAGTACTGAACTCTTTTCTGAAGGCCTGTGATGAGCTCACAGACATCCTGCCTGAGCAAGAGCAGCAGAGTCTGCAGGAAACTGTCCGCAACCTACACAAACAGTGGAAGGTTAGTACTGAGTAATAACACTTGGAGCAGATGTTAGCACAGAGGAGACCAACTGGGCTGACCTCCAGTGATAGAAGGATGAGCTATGAAAGTTAGATAAGATAGATTTATTTCAGCCTTGAAATAAATGTTTTGAAGGGAAGCGTAGAGAGAGATATGAATTGCTAAATGTGATAGAGAGAGTACGTCATCAGGACAAGAGAGCTTTGATTCAGGGTTGTGAAGACGAATTGTAAAGGATTGTGATGCAAAAGTTTAAGGCACATCCTTACCCAGAGAGTCATTAAAACCTGGAAGTGGTTACCAAGGAGGCTGAGACCAGGATTTTTGACTTTGTTAAGAGACTGTTTTATGCTCTAATAGGAATCAGGATGATTAATATTGTGGATGGATGAATCAAATGCATCAAAATGTTGTCTTGAACCCAACCTTTCTTGTGCAAGGGGACATTTGCCACCATTATTAAATGGGTTAATTCTATGTTTACTGTGCATTAAAGTTCCTCTCCTTGCACTGTTATTTGATTTCAAGGATAATATCACAAGTGTCATCTGATACCACTGGGCTCTTCATAATATTTTCTATGCTGAATTGCTGTGGTTGATTTTGCTGTGTGTAAGCAAACCAAATCACCTATCTATGTCTCGCTGCATTTTTTTAATGTCGTCCTCTGTGTTGACACTTCCTCCTAGTTTTGTGTCATCCGTGAATTTAGATATATTAACTTCGATGTCCTCATCTAGATCGTTGATGTAGATGGTAAATAGCTGAGGCCCAAGGACTGATCCTTGTGGCACTCCACTAGTCACATCCCGCCAATCTGAAAAGGACTCATTCATCCCTACTCTTTGTTTCCTACCCGTTAACCATTCCCCAATCCACGTTAATATGCTCCCCCCAATTCCATGGGCCCTTATCTTTTGGACGAACCTTTTATGCGGCACCTTATCGAATGCCTTCTGGAAGTCCAAATAGACCACATCCACTGATTCACCCATATCTAGTTTACTCAAAACAAGTATGGAAAACCATTAAAAACGACCTCGCATTTGACCTTATGTAAATGGAATATTTGGAGCTAACTCAGTGGATTTGCTGAGTGGCCTGCACCTTTCCTCTGATGATTGCATTGCTTGTTCTATGGTTGCAGCATGTTCAGGCCGAAGCTCCCTACTATTTGCTGCGTCTTCAGATCGAGGTGGCAAGAAACAAACTTATCGCAACAATGGAAGAGTGTAAATCAGAACTGGATCGGGAAAGAAAATGCTTAAACAACACAAGCAGTGAGCAGCTTGTTAGGCAGCACAGGGTAAGCAGCTTTAAAAAAAAACGGTCACACTAAACCTTGAGAAAGTATTTTTGTTGATGAATATTTGGCTCAAATAGTAACTCAGCTGTGCCTTGAATGCTGTTTGAATGCAGCAGGTTTTAGTAACATCTGGGAAAGTCCAATAACATCAGGAGACTGGAAGAAAGAGATCTGCTTTTTAATTCTTATTTATTTTTGCGCTGTTTCATTATATGCAATTTTTTAAGACTACAAATTGAAATTCATAATGAGGAGGCCTAATTTGTGATGTTTCTTAACAGGATTGCTAAATACATAATCAGCGTATAAATACAGAATGCTTCTGGTAACCAGATATTTGCACACTGATCTGTGGAAACTGCGATCCAGTGCAATACTTTTCCAGAGCAGAACACCTGGGGATAAACAGGAATTATAGCAAGATTCTTTCTTAATTAATGCTGTTAAGAAATACTGCAAATTAGATGCCAATATTTCTTAAGCAAGTTGGTTACTGGTGTGGCTGCCATTTTAAATAGCAGTCATCATCCTTGCATTTGTTACAGAAATTATATATATATTCTGTGAAGCGCTTTGAGATGTCTTGAAGATGTGATAGGATGCTATATCAAATGCAAGGATTATTATTATTATAAACATGACAGGAGCCAGTTTTGCCACATCTCTAAAATTGCCCCCCTCTAAATGCTGCCAGGTTCAAAATCAGGTATGGATCTGTATCGAACTTGTCAGTCTTCTACTGAGGGGTACGGGGATGAGGTGGGGCAGTGAGATTGAATGAACATCTTGCTAAGAGAGCACGTGCAGACTTGATGGGCCAAATGGTTGTCTTCTTTGCTGCAAACATCTGATTCTATTTTCACTGGATGTACACAATGTAAAAAAGTAACTGCATTCTTTCAGGATTTTTTCAGTGAGAAAGGAAAACACCAGTGGTGTGTGAAACGGGTTCAGGTGATTGGAGAGCTCTGCCAGAAACTCCCATCCGGTCGAGAGAATGAAGCTGTCAGAGAAAAACAGGAAGTGGACAAAAAATCTCTGAGAGACCTTAAAAGCCTCATTGCCGCAACCTACGAAATGTTACTAGACCAACCAGATAAATGGAAGGAATACACGTCCAGGTACTAGTCACATACAAAATAAGTCTGCGTACAATTCTTTTCTGCGTACTGATCCTTTGCGTTCAAGAGACAATATAATAATGCTGTTAATATAGAAGACAATATATGAGTCGTTATATTGCTCATCAATATTGTAAGATTGTGTCATGGCTCTTTCCTGTCCTGTAGCTGTTAAAAATGCCTTTGAAATTAGAGCGCAGAAAAGAGGGTAACCACTGGAGCCAACTGCTCCACAGTCTTAATCAATAACCTATGTCATTTGGAGTGATACTGTCACTCTAGAAGTGCCAGGCTTCTCTTTCTCTGCCTTTCTGTGTGTTTGTAGCCATGACAATTTGTTTTTCTCTTTCACACTGTGACACTCTTTTTCTCTCTGACTTTCCTTTCTCAAACTAAAATGGGAGGAAAACTGATTTTGATTTTCATGCAAACTGCTGGCTGTTTGTAGCTATTCCTCCAGCCAGCCACACTGATAATGAGCTGTCAGGGTGCGAGAAGGTACTTTGACGTTCACAGATCACTTTTAGCCTCTTTCAGAGTCTGGCTACCGAAGCATAAATGGACATGTGTCAGAACCACCTGTGCTGCAGTCCTGACGGACCTGCGGATGTAAAACCTGTTTCTGTCAGATGTGATAGAAACCTGATGTTCTGGTTTGCTCCTCCTTCATAACCTTAAGAGCAACAACAATAACTTGCATTTATATAGCGTTCCCCCCATAGGATAAAGTCACTTATCCCAACTGCACTTGGAGCACTTTACAATGAGGGAGTTGACTGTTGAGTAAGGGAAAAGAAAGAGGGAAGTGATCATTGGCATGGTTGAAAAGGATTTAAGGCAGGATGATGACACAGAGAGAGCAAGAGACAAAGGGGTAGAGATCGGTAATTCCAGTGAATAAGGGTGTAGTGACTCTCCCAATGATGTTCAGAATAGTCCAGGGTGGTTGCTCAGTGCCCTCTGTGAATTTATGGTTTCTGTTTACTAATCCTGAACTTAAAGATACTCCCTCACAACCGTTGATATTTCTTCACTTCTGCAGATATTCTGATCTGTCAAATTGGGTGTCGGCAAAGGACACAGAGCTGACTGCGATCAAACATGAAGCCAGGAATCACAACAAGTATGGAGAGTTGAAATCTGGACTGGAGGTTTGTTGACTACACAATGATCTTGAAAAGATAAAAGACTCATGAAATGTTAGATAAATTGGAAAGTATCAAACTTCTTAAAAAGTATGACTCATGCCGGCACTTTGAAGAATGTTGATCTTTGAAAGAATATTTAGACAATAATCAAATTTTTGAGATTTGGAAAGCTATCAGTATTCGTTATTGGTTTAGTTTCCCAGTGGCTCCTGCTTTGCCATCAGCTCTAACAGTCGTATGGCAAATGGAATGCCACCATTAAGTGCTGATAAAGATTTTAGGGCAAGATCCCACAATTCTTTATAATACTCGACTCCTTTCCACTGCGGTGGAAATGCACACCTGATACATTGGGGAAGCAGGGGCAATAGAGCCAAGCCCTTTCTTGTCTGAGCTCCAAGTTCACATACAGGCACTTTGTATCAGAGGTGAACGGATAGCGTTCAAGAAGGGAAATTGGCTAATTTTTCTCTCTCTTCATTCTCCCCCTCTCCCCAGTCCAGAGGCCAATTATTTTACTACACTATCTGTTCCGGTCAGATCAGCTAACTCAGCACAGAACAGGAATTGAACTGGCTCTTCCATGGTGTGTAAGGTTCAATTCCACTTTGAACCATGCCTTTATCAATAGAACCTCTGGGGAAGTTGAGCGTTATTAGTTGAACCAAGAACTGTCACCGTCTTTCCCGAAAGATTAAATCATAGTTTCCAGTGGAGTTGACTGATTCTGGAAGAAGCCCTTTTGTTAAACAGTCTGGCATATACAATGAGACTGATATCTGTAAGCAGGCCTGTCTGTGTCTTTTTGTTTAGGGAATTGAGCAGAACACCAGCAAAAAGAAGGCAAAGCTTAACTGGCTGAAATCCAAACTCGCTGCACTGACAGAGGTCTCCTCTGAGAATGAGGTGAAAAAGCATGATGAAGCCCTGTCCAAACTAACAGCTGAATTCAATGAATTCCAAACACACATTGCTGAGGTGAGAGATGAGTCAAATAATTCCTATTTCCTCTCAAGTAGTCCTGGAATGCAATGTATGTGACTGAGCCTTCAGACACGATATCTGTCCTTTGGAATTCTTTTCCAATAACATTTAGCTTTGCTGCTTCACTTGTTGACTTCAAAATATCCTAAAAACATATCACTTCAGCCATGCCTTTGGTCTGTATTTTTTATTTCCCTCCGCAAGTGATAGTGACCATTACATTGTCAAATGCTTTGTGACATTTTTGTATGGAAGAAGTGCAATATAAATGCAAATTATTGTTGTTTTTAAAGCAAACAAATAGAAAGTCTTATAAATAGATTACAAAATAGCTTCCTACAAAATACATTATTAATAATAATTTATATTAATTTATATCCTGAATAATATTTCCAGGCATGCCCTTGACCTCTTCACAGCAGCATGACACATAATTATAGCTGTGGAATTAGAGGTTTTCACTGGGCCTTGGTCACTAGAAGGAAGTGTCGTCCACTATCTAACTGGTCAATTCCTTCCACTGTCCTCGAAGCAATGAATTGTATTTTTGAATTACTTATTTTTGGGTCCATCCTGAAATTTAAGCATTGATGTAGAAGGGAAATTAAAATGTAAATTGCAGTGCACCATTGCACCCAGACTTGCAATCTGTTTGGTGCATTCGTCCAGGAAGGGCAATTGAAGCCCAATTGAAGTTCTGTTTAAATTTGCAGTTATCAAATTATTGCTTTGCAAAATCACACACTCTTCAGTTAGTTTCAGGAAAATTAATGCCCCTTCAGAGGTATAATTCAAAGTGTTTATGTATCATCTGTTTTCAGTGAAATCACAACTCTGGAAAAAGAACAATGTGAAAATTAGAAAGAGCAAGCATTCATATATCCGAGGGGCATACGTGTATAATAAAACATTTTCTGGAAGCGGGTTCTGAATTTTCATATCACAACATAAATTTTATATTCAATCTTACATGCGACTGAACAATGAGCAGCATATTCAAGTCCTTTATCATTGATGTGCTGTGTCTCCTCAGACCGAAAAAATGCTGTCATCTGTTGGTGAAAGCATCCATCGGAGAGATAAAGTTCGGAGTGCCCTGGAGGCTCTTATTAACTCTCAAAAACAACTGCAAGCTGAGGTTGACAGCATCCTGGATTCAGACAGTCTGGAAGAGGCACAGCAACTCAGACTACCTCATCAGGTACAGATACCAGTGCAAAAAGTCATTTTAATATGTTTTGCTTAGAACCTAAGATTGACTTCTTTAAGCTGGCTACATATAATTCCCTGAATCGATTCCAATGGAGCTGATTTGGTGACGACCTGTTTGGATGACCACTCAATGCATAACAAGTCAATTAATTTTACCTGTACATTGCATGTCGAGTGGTACCCAGTTCGGCTCAGTTCTAGATGAGATAAATCCTCCTGTATTTGGTTGAATGTTGCAGTTTTTAATATAGTTCTGCACAGCTTACAGCTGACCTTTAATTGTATGTAAGAGTTATTACCTGATGGCTGCAGCTTTCTGCTTGTGGATGTTTTCTTTCCTCCTATGTGCCGCAAATGGATTTTATTTAATTTGGTGATGTGTTAGAGGTTTGCACTAGTTGTGTCTGCACTCGCAGTACTCATTACAAACAAGCAAAGAAATGACTATGATAGCAGTCAGGATATGATCAATTTTTTCATTCTTTCCATTGTTGACATGAACCCTCAATGACTGTTGTTAACTTCAATGTAAATTATAGCTCGTGCTTACCTGTGTTCTATTATTTGAAGTATTTTTGTTTATTATAATAATAATAATAATTCTTGCATTTGATATCAAAGCTTTCATGCCAGAAGGACGCCTCAAAGCGCTTCACAGGTTTTATCGTAAAGTATAGTGACTGTGTATTTTGTGGGTACATTCCTATTCCATACTTTATGAATTTCCCAATTTAAAATGCATGTTGGTCTCCAATTCTGGCACAGTTTATACAGTACAATATCTGTAACACTGTACAGGCCTCAGTAAAATAATCTGGACTCATCCGTTAATGACCTAAAGCAAAGACTCATAACATTCACACTGAACTCTACAGAAAGGATAGTGCAATTGTAATGGTGCAAACCCAGGTTTATGGAGGCCTATAATTCACCACTGCCATAGGTAATAGGTGAATGGTGAGGAGCTTTTCCCTGAAGTAGAATAAAACGAGTTATGGATTTCTGCTGCGGAATGTCTTATTTTTGGATTTCTTTTGACAAATCACGTGATCACCAAGATGAGGAACGCCACTGCTGCCAGGGGGAACATTTTTCACATTTGTTTTGTCATGTCAGCTTTTACAAAGTCAGCAATTGAATGAAACTCACTCTTCTACCTTGTTCAATAACTCTCAGCCTTAAAGGAATATTACCTTCCCCCAACTGCACTAGCAGTTTTATTTGTCAGACCATCAGGCAGTAATTGTTGCTCCTCTGATTAAAGTTTTGATTTTCGGACAAATTATGGTCAGTTTTCAATTATGCCCTCACACCCATTAAGCATTGGGTTAGAAACATTCTACGTACAAAGAGAGTATTCAGCCCATCACATTCTGTGCCACTGTTCCCTATTTTATTAAATTGTTCCCTTTTCTTTATCAGACCCGTTTTCCATGCTCTTTGCTCACATCACCTACTTTTCACTGCCCGTTGTTTATCTAGGTTGGTGTCAGCCTGGCTCAGTTGGTAATACTCACGTCTCTTAGTCAGAAGGTTGTGGATTCAAACTCCACATCAGGAAATTGAACTCACAATTTAAGATGACACCTCATTGCACTGCTGGGGGAGCACTGGACTGTCAGAGGTACCGTCTTTCTGACGTGAAGGGAGTAATATCAAATAGAAGGATTATTATTATCCAATTCCCCGATTATAATTCTGTCGACCGAGCCTCAACAGTCGCTTACAATGACAACAAATTCTAAACCCTACCAGATCTCTGTGTGAAGAAATTCCTTCTAACCTCTCCCTTAATTCCATAGACCATGGCTGGATTACTGCTCGTGTACAAATTTAAATGCTTGAATTAGCCAACGTGATCCATTCATTGGGGTCTAACCTAGGCTGATTGCTGAAAATAGTGATCGTTTCCACTAAGTTTTTATAATGGGATTTCCTGCTACAAAGACTTAGTAGAAAAGATCACTATTTTTAGTACTTATCATTGGATGCTCATGACTGCAGGTCAAGCACTTTAGCACCATCATATTATACACATTCTGCATAATGGAACTTCAGGTCGAAATGTGAGGACGTACACATTGCTCCATATTAGAGCAGACAATTTGTTTTACAAATGCTTTTCTTGCACAGTTCTGGGACGTATCCTCCTGAATTATTAACTTTCATAATCACGGGATAAATCTAAACCTTTGTCACAGTAAAAGTCATTTGAATTTATGTAAATCCGCAGCAACAACTGAAACAATTCACCTCAAAGTGTCTGGACATGCAGCATCAGATACTTCAGGAAAGGGAGTCGCTGGCATCAGAGGAATTGATGGAATCAATGCAGGAGGAATTCCAAAGCCAGGAAACTGCTCTGGATTCAATGGATCAAAGCGTGGAGGAACAAGAGAAACAACTGGAGGTAAGTCCGTTAGTAGACTGGTTAGAGTTGTGGGCAAATATATGGCAAGCAAAATTAACAATTATACATATGGCAGTGATATTCGACTTTCCGCTAAGCAATCAGACAATCAGATGTAACTTGGAGTATTGCTGAATAGAGATTTTTAATAAGAAATGTGTAATTACTGAATCTTTAAAACATTGAATGCGGTGAAAAATGCATTCTTTATTCAATATGGGACGACCTGGTTGTAACCTCTCTGGAGTGCGAGCCTTATAACACGGGTGTCCCATCTCCTCAGTGAAATCCAAACCTCGAACTGCGGGTGTCCTGCATACGGAAGAGCTGTATATGTTCAGCTTCCAGAGTGGACTTGTGTTCCTGTACCCTGTGTGCATGTGGAGAAAGGTGACCAGTCTAGGCTGGAAACCATAAGTGGCGTCAGCAGCAACCTGACCACACAAGAGTGAGACCGGCAGCCCATGTTTACCACCTGTTTTAATGCAGTGTCCAATTTTATGGACCCCAAATCATGTTTTAATATTAGGCGGAGGGGTGTCTTCCCGTATTATCGTTTTAGTAATTCAATAATTACACATTTCGTATTAGAAATCTTTTAAGTAATATCAATAAATAAGACCCCAGGTTGCCCTTCAAAATCCAATCTGTGTAAATCAAGGTGCTGTAAATTAACCTGATGTGTTGTAAGTTAACCTGCTGTGTTGTGTTGTGAAGGAGACATTGCTTCAATGGCAACATTTTGAGGATGAGATAGGAGCAGCAATGAAGTTCCTGAATCGAGCTGCAGCTTCCGTGGACAGCGATCGTTCCTTCAGCAGCATAGAATCTCTGATTACAGAGATTGAGCAAACAAAAGTAAGATGATCCCTATACTGTCCATGTGAGAAAAGTACTGTCTCATGTGCATCTCAAAGTGTGTCAGCCTGGTTTAGTTGGCACTACACTTGCCTCTGAAGGTTGTAGATTCAAGCTCCACGTCAGGCTGACACTCTGATGCACTGTTGGGGGGCGGGGGGGGGGGGGGGGGGTGCAGTCCTTCACATGAGACTTTAAATCAAGGTCTCGTCTGCATGTTCAGGTGGATGTTAAAGATCCCACAGCACTATTCAATAAGAAAAGGGAGTTTCTCCTGGTGTCCTGGCCAACGATTCTCCAAAATAAAATTGGTCATTCACTTCATGGCTGTTTGTAGGACACTGCTATGTGCAATTTGATCCTGCATTTGCATCCAAAATGCAGTCACCATGTGTTACAGTAATTCCTGTGAAGCAATCTGAGATGTCCTACTGACATGAAATGCACTTTGTCAAAGATCAGGATTATTATTATTAATAAAGAAAAATAGGTTAGAGTCAATAGTTCCTGTGGAGTAAGCATACTAGGACAGACATGATGGGCCAAATAGTCTTCCATGCTGTTAGCATTCTGTCATTCAGGATTGTAGTTTTCTAATTTCTTCCCTCTCTAATTGACCTGTTTATTGAATACTGCGTGTATGCACAGGAATTTTACACAGATGGTGAAGCGAAGGCAGCTCAGGTTGAAGACCTATCAGAGAAATGTTCAGAAATGCAAATCGGTCCAAAGAGTAAGCACTCCCTCCAGGAGCAAGTGAGGCTGGTGAAGGAGAAGACTGAGAAAGTCCTGAAATCCTTGTTGAATGAGTAAGTGGCAATTCCTTACTTTAAATCTTAGTTTAACACAAGGCTGTGAAAATAACTACTGATCTGAGCACAACATCATGTAATGGACCAAAAGTTGGGATAGACTCCATTTAGGTTTAACAAGAACACTTGGATTCGCTGATGATAGTACTCGGTGTTGTGATATCTAGTGGGTTTAACTTGAGAGATGTCATTCAGAGGAAGGGATTCTTCCCACAGGCCTCATAACCTGGTGGTAACTCCTGCAAAGTGTTTTGGGACATCTCCCAAAGGCGATCTGTCAAATGTAAAAGTTATTATTATTTTAACTGTGCTTATTTTCTGTGGGTTTATTGCTTCCTCTGGGAGAGATTACGTACTCCTTATCTGGCAAATAGGAACTGACGACTTTTCCAGGTTCCTTAGGTGTCAGACTCACAGCTGGATAATATATTAAAAATAATTCAGAGCCAAATACAATATTCTACTAATCAGTCAGTTACTACAGGATATAGGATAGAGTTTGGTGAACAGGACCTTGGCATTGCATCATTGTACACTCCCCTACCCCCCCCACGCAATAGACAATTCACCGAGCCAACAATCCTCATCATGGGTTGTCTGAGCTGAATTGAGAGCTGAAGGTTACGAGCTTCTTCCCAGGGAAGATGGAACAGGTGAGTCACCGTATGGCGCACTTGGACACCTGCAGAGGTCAGGTAGCTCAACGATGGTGACTGCACAGTGTCAGAACAGCCACCTGTTGTAGAATTTTATCTAAGAAAACAAAACTGGAGCAAAAATGAAATGGTTTGGGTTTTTGAAAATTCAAAAAGATTTGTAACGGTGCAGAATAATTGAATAATCTTCACTGACTGATTAGGCAAGGCTGTCTGGTGTGAACGGCGCTACACAGATGCAAGCTGCTGCTGCTGTTGTAATTGGATTTACAGATGAGTATCTTAATTTGACTAATGTGTCTCTTTCTATGGCAGCGTCAAAAAATTAGAACGGGTTGAAAACCAGTGGGAAGCCTTTATAAATACCTGTGAGATGTTGTCTGCCTGGACGGAAGAAAAGGAAAAAGAGCTGGATGCTTTAGAGGGGTCATCTTTTCCACCGGAGAAAAAACTTTCCCAAGTTAGGGTAATGTCACTGCTTTTGCTGATACTTTTCGTTTTGCATGGATTCAAAATAAATAGTAACATTAGGCACATCAAGGCAGATACAAGAGCCATCGTCACTCAGTTGGGTAACACTCTTGTCCCTGAGTCAGATCGTTGTGGGTTGAAGCCCCACAATTTGAGCTCCCATTCCAGACCAACATTACAGCACAGGGCTGCATTGTTGGAGGTGCCATCCTTTAAATGAGATGTTAAACTGAGGTCCCATCTACCTGTTCAGGGGGACGCTAAAGAATCCATGGCATTATATGAAGAGAGAAGGGAGTTCCTTCCTGTATCCCGGTCAACAATCCCCCCAAATAAATTTGATTATTCACTTACTGGCTATTTGGGGACATTGTTGAGTCCAAATTTACTGCTGCATTCGCCTCCAAATATATACTCACTGCACTTTTCAGTAAATCTTGTAAAGGTCTTTGAGACGTCCTTTTGACATGAAAGGCACTAAATCAAATGCAAACATTGTTATTATCTTGTTTGTCTTTTATCAGAGCACTTTTTTAAACAAAAATCTATGTTCTTTATTCCCAGTGTATTCTTAAAGAAGTTATTGATAAGTCAAAAGAAATCGAGAGTTTAGAAGAAAGCTCGCAGAGCTTTTTCAAGTTTGTCACCACGGGAGAAATCGTGCAGATGAAGGCTCGGGTGACGCAGATCAGGAGACGGTGGGAGAATGTCTGCGAACATGCCCAAGAGTTGGATGGTAAAGTGGGGGAAAGTGCCTCACAGCAGCAAAAACACAATGAAGACCTCAGCAAGGTACTGGAGTAATGAAACACTCGAACAGTTGAGACTCAGTAAATAGAAGAAGTCATTTCTTGGTAAAAATGGTAATTTTACTCTCTCCATTTACAGGCTCAGCAAACACTGACTGAAATTGAGGCTAAATTGACAGGCGCAGTCACAAAGTGTTCCTCAGCAACAGAAGCCAATAAATTGGTGCAAGGGCACAAGGTACGAATAGGAGTCGGTGCTTTTGCGACGTGTCAACATGTTTTCCTATTTGCACAGGACACGCAAAGTGATGGTGTTCTGATGACCTAAAAGTCAGAACCATTTTTAACACATGATCCTGTCAGTGAGCTGTGAAACCAGCTAAACCTTGATATAAGGCGGGTTGGGATTTCATGGACCTCTATGGCTGTCTTATAACAAAACTCCACTGCAGCTTACTTTACACCGAGTGTTTGCATCGCAAAGCTAAAAGAGCATATGCACACATCATATTCTTTTCTTTGATCAGCTGGGTGTCTGACACATGCGAGCACCTATTGCCATGCTTAAGAGTATCCAAATCAGACTGAGAGTTCCACATATGGGTGAAATTCTTTCTATTTTTGAAATAAAATCATTAGCAGTCCAAGCTGTCGGATGGTTATTTGCGATTATCTGTTTGATTCTTGCCTCCTTATGGACAGGAGCTCTGTCAGGCTGTTGAACAGATGGAAATCACCATAGCAGACCTCTCAGCAAGCACCCGCAAAGTCAGCAACCAAGAAAAAGCTGCGGAAGAGCTGTCCGCTCTGCAGCAGAAATACAAACAGATGCAAGAACAAGCTAAAGCAAGACGGGGAGAACTGGAAAACCTATTGTCCCTCTGGCAGAAGTATGTAAACATGTCTTAAATGTTTTTTTTTAGTTCACAGTCTAGATGCCAATACAGCTGCATTGCCGGAGTGCTATCCTTTGGATGAGGTGTTAAACAACGGTCCCAATTGCCTATTCAGGTGGACGTTAAAGATCTCATGGCACTATTTGAAAAGAGAAGGGGGTTTGTCCCCCTGCTCTGGCCAATAACCCCCCAAGTAAAATTGTTCATTCACTTCATGGCTATCTTTGGGACTTAGCTGTGTGAAAATTAGTTGTTGTATTTCCCTTCACAGTCATTACACTTCACAGTAAAATCCTGTAAAGCCCTTTGAGACGTCTCGACAATGTGATAAGGTGCTGTATCACAACTGCAAAGATTATTATTGTTGTTAACTAAACTTTTCAATTTAATCCTAGTTTTGAGAGGTTTCCCTGATATTCTGTAGAAGTTAAACATGTTTCTATTGTAGTTTGCAAGGATGGAAACGACAGTGGCCTCCACTCTTTACACTTTGTTCCTGTCAGTTCCAGAGCCCCAAATTCCTATAATTTCTTTGCAGTATATCAGTGTGGTCTGTCTGTAATGTTGTCTATCTTTCTAAACTAGGTATGAAAGAGACCTGCCCAACTTTGTCTCCTGGTTTGAAAGATGTGAAGCTGTTCCGAACTCGTGGTCACCGTACATTTCTGCTGACCAAACCAAACTGCAAAATGAAGTACAAAGTTTGAAGGTAAAAGTCAAGCCTTGCTTTATATTTCTAATGTGAATAATATGTTTAGACTCAATAACCACACAATACCTTGGAGACTGATTTTTTTTAATCAATCATCAGAAATAAAGAATTTACATTTTTATAGCAAGTTAACTTGAAATTTATTATTTCAACTGCCCAGTTTTCTCCGTTCAGAAAACACTAGCCTGCTTCTTGGTCCTTGTTCGATCTGCTCCAACGTTGAGCATTCAGCTCATTCTGTACCCGCTTTCTGGAACTCCACTCCGGAGTCCCTAAGCCGTAGCCTGGAGTCTTCTCCCCTCCAGCTCTACACACACACTAAGCCCCCCCACCCTGAATTTATACTGAATATATTTACTGTACATTCTGCGAAGTGCTTTGAGATGTCTCGAAGACTTGATAAGGCGCTACATCAAATGCAAGGATTATTATTATTTTCTGTGATATTATGCCAAATCCGTTTGCCTCACACTCTTTCTGTCTTCAAAACAGTTTGAATAATTTGCCTCTTTGTCCGTGTCTTGGTTACTGTCCCCTACATCCGATCCTTCTTCACCTTGCTCCGTTTCCCTCACTGTCCATCCTAAGATCCTCAAGATGTCCTGCTTGAATGATACTATATAAGTCCAGATTTGTGTGTGCATTACTAACAGAAGCTGTACTGCATTTCTCACCATCTCTACAGGAGTTTCAGTCTGAGGTAACATCGCAGGAGCCTATTCACAGGAGTCTTGTGACTCAGAGTAAGGCCTTGTACCCAACCACCTCAGAAGAGAGTTTCAAGACGATTAAAGCAAATTTGCAACAGCTGGACGAGAGGTTGCAGAGTCTCTCATACACCGTCAAAAAAAGGTGGGGTGATTTTAGAAAGCACTCTGATTTACAACTGTTTCAATTCAGCTACTGTGCTAAATAGACTGCCGATATTTATTGTATAGGTTTACAAATAGGTAATAGCTACCTTGGTGAGGTACTATAAAGTAATTGGCACCTTGGATCCCAGAAGGAAAATGAAGCAATTGATAACAGCCAGAGAGGTATAAAAACACAAGAGAACAGGAGCCATAGAAATTTACAGCACAGAAGGCCATTCAGCCCATCATCATCTGTGCTGACTCCCTCAAGAGCAATCCTTTCACTGGAGGTCATTCAGCCCATTCAACCTGTTCCACTAGGTTGTTAGATTTTGGCAGATAATTTAATCCGACTGCCCTGTTCGCCATACCCCTGAATGCCTTTGATGCCTCCACTACCCTCTATCTCTCTCTTTTAAACATCTTATTGATTCTGACTTGACGGCTTTCTGAAACCAAACATTCCACATCTTCACATTTTTTTGCTCGGTGGGCACTGGCCTGATCGGTGTCCCCTGCCCGCTCCACCATTGGCGCTCGGGCCTTCAGCCTTTCTGCCCCACCCTCTGAAACTCCATCCCAGAGCGATTCCGCATCGTCCCCCTCATTTGTCTCCTTCAAGGCCTGTCCCTAGACCTTCCTCTTTGTCCGTGCATTCAGTCATCTTCCCTCCTTCATACCCCTTGCCCTCCACTTCTCGTGACTCCAACCCCAGCTCGGATGCAAACCCTTCACTGTTCAACACCTTGGGATGTCCTCTCAAGGTGAAAGGAGCTAAATAAATGCAATTTGTAGTTGTTCACAACCCTCTGTGTGAGAAGATTCTCGCTGACTTCAGGTCTGACTGTCTTTGTTCTGATTTTAAGACTCTGCCTCCTTGCAATCATTGTAGTTGTAGCATGGTGTAAGGTAAACCCATTCACCCCAGGCCACGGTACAGTGTGTTCCAGGGAGAATGCCAGGCAGTGGCCATCAAGCAATTGCAATTGGTGTCCTCAACAAAAAGTTGGTGAGATTCGTACAGGAACTCAGGCCCTCAGGTGAGATAGTAGAGAGCTGCTAAATACCCACGCAACACTCCCCCAGGCACAGTCAGCACTTTTAAGAGAAGATGAGGGAAAATATGTTCAGCAGTTGTTGTGAGACACTACACTGAGCATAAATCATTCAACTAAGTAATAGCTGTTTCGTGATCTATTACCGCAGTGCTGCTTTTGTCTTGCAGGATTCGTTTCCTGGAGCAAACGATTGAAAACCATCAGCACTTTGACAAATGTTTGCTACAGTTTTCTTATTGGATTGAACGCTTTCTTAGTGGTTTGCAGACAACCTCCGAGATTAGCTTCACAGATCTGCAGCCGGCTTTGAATCACATAAAGGTGGGAATGAATGTAAAACTGTTTTTGAATGCAGCACAGTATCCTCAATTGTTTTGCTACATCTCTCTTTCATCTCATTACAGTAAGCCCCACAAAGCTTAACTGCATTAAGACCATCAATGGGTTACTTGTTTTGCTATTTTTTGGCAGTTTTTATTTCTTTTGAAGATGTACTCTACTTAAAACTTGGACTGTTGCAGGTCACAAGATTATAAGAGAGGTTCTGAAGAAGCCCCTTCAGTTAGGGAGGAAGTTCCCTCTGCTTCCCATTAGGCAGCTATCAGCCAGAGCCATGTGAGAGAGTCCTTGAGAGATGATGTTAAATAACATAGTTTAAATAACTGAAAGGCCTTGTTCATGTAAATCCTTCCTTTAATCTTGTAAACTCTGACCATCCCAACCTTCAGTTAACAATGCTATCAATGTGTACAGAATTATGTAAATTCTCCCATGAAAGTATCTGCAAATATCATGTTATAATTATTGGATCATGATTCAAGAAACCATGTAAATCGCATAAAATTAATTTGGCGATAGTTGCACCAAAGCCAGGAATTCAAGAGAACAACAACGTTCCTTTTATAACTCTTAACCTCATATTTTCCACAATGTGCATTTATAACTGATATTTATGAATGAAAGAACAAGTTGAGATGCTGAACTGTAATTCTTGTTGCATTATTTTAATGGGCAGGACCAAGCAGGAGCTGTTGAACAACAAAGTGCTGAACTGCAAAACTTGAAGGATCAGGTAGATCAGCTGTGCTCCACTTGTGAACCAGGAGCACACCAGCAGCTCTTCGGCAGGACCGAGGAGTGCTTCAGGCTTTTCCAGGACGCCAATCAAACTGTGGAGCGAAGGAAAGTGGCCCTGAAAGAACTAGGTTCTTTCCTGGAGATGCACAGGATGGCAGGAAACGTGCTTCGCAGAATAAGAAAGACTGTCAAAACTGCAAGCAACTGGGACAAGGTCAAGACTGAATTACTGGATAAGGAGCTTGGTGACGTGACACCAGACATTAAACAGTTGGAATGCCAGGCTGCAGTGCTTGATGGTCTCATGAGTAAAGCTCAGTACCATCTGAAGAACATCAGCTCAGAATCCAGGAGCTCGTGTAAGGCTTTGGCTCAGGAGCTGGAGATGGAACTGGAGTCTGCCCAAAAGCTTCTTGGTACTAAACAAAGTGAAGCTGAAGCCCTCAACTTCCTGTGGAAATCGTTTAAAGAACGCAAAGAAAAGCTGCTGAAAGCGATCGAAGATGTTGAAGAAAAAGTGGACAAAGCGAGTTTCAAAGAGGTCACAGCTTTGCAGCACAGGTAAACATACACAAATGAGAATTGCACAAGGAACAGTGTACACTGTAGTGAATATTGAACATAAATTATTACACCCATCATAATTAAATATGGCTTTAAAATTAATGTCCCTTTGCCCTACTTTGGTATAACCACTGCCGATTGTGCGACTGAGCAATATATATTAGAACAATCCTGGATTTGATGCCAGTTGATTTCAGCCAGATCGAAGGAGCAGTCAAAGAAGAATGTCTTAAGACGGACCTTGAAGGAGGCGAGGGAAGCAAAGGGACTCCTGGATGGAATTCTAGAGAGTGGGAACAGATAAGCTGAAGGCCTGAACACTGGTGGTAGAGCAGGAGGGGGAACGTGAAGCAGGCCAGTGCCTGATGATTGGAGGGATCAGATGAGTTGGTAAGATTTTAGAAGGTAATAATAATAATAGGTCACAGAGGTCAGGTGGGGCAATACCATGAAAAGTTTTGAAAATGAAGATGAGTATAAAATCATTTATTTGTGGGTATTATTTCCCGTGAAAGCTGGGTGGAAGAATGCATAACCACACCTAACAACTCTGACCTTGATTCGCTCAATGGGAGGCTTGAACCCTCATCGTTTCATGTGAAGGCTCATTTTGAAGATTAAAACTTGAAGAGAAGCCATTTCAGTTTACGATCGGAGAAACGTGAATCGTTCGTGTAGTGTAATATCCTTGACAAACTCGCGCCTGCTTATGGGCCCTTCTCTTCTTCTGCAGGCTGAGGTTCTTTAACCAGCTAGAGGAGGAACTCAACTCCCAGCAACTGGAGTTACAGTGGCTGAAGGACAAAGCAAAACAATTGTCCGAGAAAGATAAGCCTTTGGCCGCTGAAGCTGATAAAGAAATTCACTTATTGGAATCATTGTGGAACGACGTGAAAAAACTCATCAATGACAAGTGAGTAAAGTATAATCAAATCAATTTGTAATATTTTGGTTGTATTTTTACCTGTTTAACTCAGAGCTTATTTGGATTATTTGCTGTCAGTTCCATCACTGGAAGGGTAAACCACATGTGTGAAAGTAGAACTGCTTGCAATTATTTTTAAAGTTCCCCTTTAAGGTATCCTGGAAATCTGACAACCAAATCATTTAGCAGCTTGGTGTTTTTGATTACAATAAAATGGGAATGTTGGAAATCGAAGATGAAACGAGAAAATGTTTGAAGAAAATGTGCTGGCACTGAACAGCATTTGAGAGAAAGACGGAGCAATTCTTAATAATAATTATAATCCTTGCATTTGATATAGCGCCATATCACGTCTGCGAGACGTCTCAAAGCGCTTCACAGAACATACTGTAAAGTGAATTGACTGTATATTTTATGGGCGAAACATGGCAGCCAATTGCGCACAGCAGTGTCCCACATTTGATAAGGCTCAACATAGGAAACCGAGGTGAAAGGTATCAAATGAAAGGAATATTATTATTGGCTAAAGTTAACACTCATGGAATTGGATAACACCTGGAGCACTTTGAGACGTCTTGAAGACGTGAGAAGGTGCTATGTCAACTGCAAGGATTATTGTTCAGTACAGGAGGTTGGATGGCAGGCAGGAGGCAGGGAATTGAGGTAAAAGGGTCATTCACTGTTTGGTGGGCAGTGACAAGTGGGGTTCCCCAGCGATCAATGCTGGAGCCCAGCTTTTCACGCTATACATCAAAGACCAAGGTACACTTGAGAGCCAGTGATACACACTAATTGGGACCCTTCCCACTGTAATTATGAATATAGTCTGGTTACGAGGTCATCACTCAGAATACAATGTACAGTACTAACTAAAACCTTTTCCCTCAGGAATTGGAGTCACTGTAGTACACATGGTGTCAGCCTTTCTCTCTGTCTCTATCTTTCTCTCACAGGTCTCTCCACACAGTGCCGGCCCCTTTCCCTTCTTCCAAACAGTGATTCTCTCTGTCTTGCTGTGTCTCTGACTTTGTTTGACTCTCGGTATCCGTTCATCCCCTTCCGTCCGTCTGTCCCTCTCCGTCTGTCCCTCTCCGTCTGTCCCTCTCCGTCTGTCTCTCTCTGTCTGTCCCTCTCCGTCTGTCTTGTCTTTCCCTCTTCTGTCCTTCCCTCTGTCTGTCTTTGTCCCTATGTCTGTCTGTGTCTGCCTGTGTCTCTCTGTCTGTCTGTGTCTCTCTGTCTGTCTGTCCCTCCGTCTGTCCATCTGCCTGTCTGTCCGTCTGACCGTCTGTCTGCCTGTCCGTCTGCCCCTCTGTCCGTCTGCCCCTCTGCCCCTCTGTCCGTCTGCCCCTCTGTCCGTCTGCCCCTCTGTCCGTCTGCCCCTCTGTCCGTCTGTCTGTCTGTCTGTCTGCCCCTCTGTCTGTCTGCCCCTCTGTCTGCCCCTCTGTCTGCCCCTCTGTCTGCCCCTCTGTCTGCCCCTCTGTCTGCCCCTCTGTCTGTCTGTCTGCCCCTCTGTCTGTCTGCCCCTGTCTGCCCCTCTGTCTGCCCCTCTGTCTGCCCCTCTGTCTGTCTGTCTGCCCCTCTGTCTGTCTGCCCCTCTGTCTGTCTGCCCCTCTGTCTGTCTGCCCCTCTGTCTGTCTGTCTGCCCCTCTGTCTGCCCCTCTGTCTGTCTGTCTGTCTGTCTGTCTGTCTGTCTGTCTGTCTGTCTGTCTGTCTGTCTGTCTGCCCCTCTGTCTGTCTGCCCCTCTGTCTGTCTGTCTGCCCCTCTGTCTGTCTGCCCCTCTGTCTGTCTGTCTGCCCCTCTGTCTGTCTGTCTGTCTGTCTGTCTGTCTGTCTGCCCCTCTGTCTGCCCATCTGTCTGCCCCTCTGTCTGTCTGTCTGCCCCTCTGTCTGCTCGTCTGTCTGCCCCTCTGTCTGCCCGTCTGTCTGCCCATCTGTCCCTCTGTCTGTCTGCCCCTCTGTCCGTCTGCCCCTCTGTCCGTCTGCCCCTCTGTCCGTCTGCCCCTCTGTCCGTCTGCCCCTCTGTCCGTCTGCCCCTCTGTCCGTCTGTCCGTCTGCCTGCCTGCCTGCCTGTCTGTCTGTCCGGCCCTCTGTCTGCCCCTCTGTCTGTCTGCCCCTCTGTCTGTCTGCCCCTCTGTCTGTCTGCCCCTCTGTCTGTCTGCCCCTCTGTCTGTCTGCCCCTCTGTCTGTCTGCCCTCTGTCTGTCTGTCTGCCTCGTCTGTCTCTCTGTCTGTCTGTCTGTCTGTCTGTCTGTCCCTCTGTCTGTCTGCCCCTCTGTCTGTCTGCCCCTCTGTCTGTCTGCCCCTCTGTCTGTCTGCCCCTCTGTCTGTCTGTCTGTCTGTCTGTCTGTCTGTCTGTCTGTCTGTCTGTCTGTCTGTCTGCCCCTCTGTCTGTCTGTCTGCCCCTCTATCTGTCCGTCCGTCTGTCCCTCTGTCTGTCCGTCTGTCTGTCTGCCCCTCTGTCTGTCTGTCTGTCTGTCTGTCTGCCCCTCTGTCTGTCTGTCTGTCTGCCCCTCTATATGTCCGTCTGCCCCTCTATCTGTCCGTCCGTCTGTCCCTCTGTCTGTCTGTCCGTCTGTCTGTCTGCCCCTCTGTCTGTCTGTCTGTCTGTCTGTCCCTCTGTCTGTCCCTCTCTCTGTCTGTCTGCTTTTCCCTGTGTCTGTCTGTCCATCCCTGTGTCTGTCTGGCCTTTCCTGTGTCCTTCCTTCCCTCGGTCCCTTCGTCCACCCTGCTGTCTGTCCATCCCTGTGTCTGTCTGTCCATCCCTCTGTCTGTCGGTTCCTCGGTCTGTCTGCCCCTCTGTCTGCCCCTCTGTCTGCCCCTCTGTCGACCCCTCTATCTGCCCCTCTGTCTGTCTGCCCCTCTGTGTGTCTGTCCTTTTGTCTGTCTGCCCCTCTGCCCGTCTGTCTGCCTGCCGTCCCTCTGTCTGTCCCTCTGTCTGTCCCTCTCTCTGTCTGTCTAGTTTTCCCTGTGTCTGTCTGTCCGTTCCTGTGTCTGTCTGTCCGTCCGTCCCTGTGTCCATCCTTCCCTCGGTCCCTTTGTCCGCCCCGCTGTCTGTCCATCCCTCTGTCTGTCTGTCCCTGTGTCTGTCTGTCCATCCCTGTGTCTATCCTTCCCTCGGTCTGTCCGTTCCTCGGTCTGTCTGTCCCTCTGTCTGTCTGTCCCTCGGTCTGTCTGTCCCTCGGTCTGTCCGTCCTTCTGTCCTTCTCCGTACCTCCCTCCCTCCCTCCCTCCCTGTCTGTCTGTCCCTTCCCTCCGTCCCTCTCTGCCCCTCCCTCACTCTTTGGTTCTTTTTCTTTTTGTGTCTGACTCTGTATCTGACTTTCTATCTGTCTCTCTTTTTTCCTACCAGTCTCTATCTGTTTCATACTCTCTCTCTCTCTCTCTCTCTCTGTCTTTTATAATCTCTCTCTACCTCACTTGCAGTCTGACTTTCTCTCTCTCTATCTGACTGCTTCTCTCTCACTCTCTCAGACTCTGGCAAGTGAGATAGAGATCTCTCTCTATCTAACTCCGTGGTCTTCACTCTCTATCACATTCACTCTCACTCTCCCTCTATCTCTCTGTGTGCCTCTTTCTCTTGTGTCTGTTGGTTGTCTTTCGCTCTTTTTTCTTTCTCTCTCTGTTGGACTCACTTTCTCTCTTAGATTCCCCTCCTTCTGACTCCCTCTTACTCCCTCTGTTTCTGACTGTCTGCCTATCTTTCTCACTGTCTCTCTTTTTCTCATGCTCTTTCTCCGCCTTTCTGGCCCCTCTGTAAACCTCTGTCATTCTGATCCTCTCTGCCTGGCTTTTCCCTGCCTGGAACAGTGTCTGTCTGTTCGTGGGTGTGTTTCTCTCTATCTCTGTACTGATCTGTATCGGACCTCTCCGCCTTGCGCTGCAGGTTCACAGTTGCACTTGGGTAAAGTTGCGTACCTGGTTACATCGCATGCAAGCGCGCAACTAAAACTTTACGCAGACAGTTCAGCACTGCTTCACTTCTGCATCTCAGCCCCGATGCGGAAAAGCGGACATGTGATTATCCTTCGGGCGGATAAGTGGCGCTCTACTGTATAGGAATGAAGGTGAGTATATCCAAGTTTGCAGATGACACTAAGATAGGAGGTATCATAAACTGAAAATAGGTAATTGACAAGGAATGAAGGGACTGGGCAGAACTGTAGCAGATGAGGTTCATTGTAGAGAAGTACGAACATATAAGAATGACATTTACATTGTAAATAGGGAAGGGCGGGGGCGGGGGGGTGGGGAAGAGAAGCCCATTTCTATGAAGAGCTCGTCTTGAGGTGCTTCATAGAATCTTGAGATTGGTTGACCTTACTGTGTTATTCAGGTTGGAGGGACTCGGCTATGGTAAGAGGCTGGGTTATGTTCTCTAGAGCAGAGGAGGTTAAGGGGTGATTGATTTAATACAGTCTAATTTGTGAGATTCGCCAAATGATAAACTAAGCGAATCCTGAAAAAGAGCAAAGGCCTTTTTTGCATATAAATGAAGGGGAGGAATATGGTCAGTTTGTGAGTAACCCAGTGTTAACTGGAGAGATGGATGAACGAGACTTCCATCTCATATGGGATTCCAGAAAAAAAATGTTTGCCCATTCGCTTCACTTCACAGTTTACAATAACAACAACAACTTGCATTTATATAGCATCCTCCACGTGGGGTGGTGTCCCAGAGCGCATGGCAGTGCCGGAGTCTGAACCCGAGCCAGGGGGAGAGGGAGTGGGGAGGTGACTATAAGTACGATCAAAAAGGAAGGTCTTTAGGCGGGGTTTGAAAGTAGGACGGGAGGGGGCAAAGCGGAGGGATTGAGGAAAAGAGTTCCAGAGCTTCTGGGTGTAGTGGCTGAAAGCACGGTTTATCCTGAGAATTGCTTTGGGATGTCTTCCCAACATGGAGAGGAGCTTAATCAACTGTAAGGATATTGTTATTCATCGTTATTAATAATAACAAGGGGCCGTCATCTTATAATCAGAGCTAAAATGGTTCATAGTGAAACGAGAAAAGATTCCTTCCAACAAAGGGCTGTGAGAATATTGATTGCTCTTCTCCAGTAGACTGTAAATCCAGAATAATTGAAGTGTTTAAAAGGGAGGTCGTTAGATGTCTTTGCTGTCATTTCTTCTCTACTTTCTGTGTGTATATTTGTAAAGAAATGTCACATGGACTCTCTAAGAGCTCTTGATCTATTTTGCGAGTTCCTCACGGTACACAAATTGAAACATGCTTTGTTAGCTCACGAATTTATTTTGGAAGCGGTTGCTGAATGTATGTGGAGATTATTTTATCCCTCTTCTCCAGAAGGTGCTGATTACTGTTGCATGTACAATTCCAAGAGCATCATAAACCTTCTCGTACCTCGTTCACATGGATGCTCCTCCTGTGTGAACCCAGATGATAATTGATAGTGCATGATGAGTCTGAACCTGTCCTCATGATATCTACACGTGGTTTTTTCCAATGGTGGACATTGTTTATTGATCAGAACCATGATTTTTCCCCACCCCAGCTTAGAAGTATTCTGGCCATTTATGGTGCCTCTTCCGCCATGCCTCCTGAGATCAGCTTACCCAACACAGGAATCAAACCTTGCAACTTCCTGGTCTGTATGTCTCTGTTTCAGTGCACAGTGAACTTATTTGAATGAGCAATTGAGGAACTGAATGGGGCATGTTTTACATTGGTTTTGGTATGTTTGTGCATTAGCGATTAGCAATTGCTTTATTTTTCCAGTTCCATTTCCCTCCTGTTTTATTGCAGATTTACACAAAGGGACACGTACGTAACTGACAAGGAATGAGTCACGGTGCTGAATGGAGCAGCAGCTGAAAGCACAGTGGAATCCATTTCCTGTGCTTTTCAGTCTAACGTACAATATTTGAGTGAAGTGCATTTTAGGCTAATTTCCAGCCCTGCCACTGATTTACCATATCTTCATTCCAGTCAGGATCAATGCAGTTTTCTGGTTACACTCATGAGGAAGTATCAAAGCTGCAAATCTGCTATTGTAAAAGTGGTTGAAAACGCCGAAACTGTAGCTGTGATAAAATCCACACTTTTGGACCAAGAAGATACAAAGAGAACTTTGACGAGGGTAAGGGCAGACGAACCTCAGCTTTATTTGTTAACTACAGTGTTATCGAAACAACAGTGGGTGCGAAAAGCACTTGTAGAATTCTGACATTGGTTTGTAAAATCGCAAAGAAATTGCAGATAATATGAAGTAGAAATAATGATTTGGAACCAACCACCTATTCACTCTGCCATGTCCAGTAGTTGAGGTAGACGGTGGCGTGATGCAGTCTGTGGCAGGGTCCACACATGGCTTCCTGCCATTTCTTAGCTGACACACCAGGCGATGCATATGAGCAATGCAGGATGTAAAGCCTCCCCTCCCTTCCCCCCCACATCTCATTCCCTTCAATAATCTAATGTTCAGAGATTAGTTAAAATGATCATTTAACCATTTGACCTTTAATCTGTGCATCCTGTGCGGTGGTGCCATATTTACTGAATCACCCCTACAACATCTTTATTTAGTAGATTTTTAAATCATTAAGTAGTGATCTTTTTACAAGCTACAGAATATGTACCATCATCCAATGATATCATTCTGCAGCGAAACACGGAATTTCAAATATTTTATGATACGACTGCAATATATGCAGTGAGTGGGATAGCTGATGCTTGTCAGCTGATGCTCCACTCCACCATTGGCAGCTGTGCCTTCAGCATGACTACACCCCGAAGCTATGGAACTCCCTCCCTCAATCCCTTCGCCTTGCCCCCTCTTTCCGCATTTTCAGGTTGCGCCTGAAGGCCTTGTTATGGTCGACTGTACCTATGATCACCTTCTTCCTGGCTCGGCATCGGGTTCCACCTTTGTTAAGTGCTCTGAGACACCGCCTGGCGCGGAGGGCGCTTTATAAATGAAAGTTGTTGTTGTTGCTCCTGTGGTGGCTGAACTAAAACTATAGAGCAAAGTGTTCCTCTAATTTCCTCTGTTTGTTTGGTAGCATGAAGCTGTGAAGGCAGAGTTGAACAGCAGCCAAGAACAGCTGGATGAGTTTACTTCAAAGGGGAAGCAGTTACTGGCTGAACTGAAGAAGATCCATGGTTTTGACCCAATTTCAGCCAAACAGGAGCTGGATAGGGTCGTGGATCAGTGGCTAGATGTAAGCAAGATACTATATTTTGTTTTATTGAACTTCAGAGGAAAAAGTCTCCTTGTCAGATGGCCAACAATTATCCTCAGGGGAGAAGTAAACGGGTCTTCTTGGGACTGAGCTGACTCAAAGGCGATGTGCTTGGCAAAGGAACATCGAAATTGAATCAACCCTCTGTAATTTTGTTTACCGAGAGTTTTGTTTACCAGAAATCCAATACTACTTGTAAAAGAAGTTCCTTTAATAACTCTTCCCACTTGAGGGATTCATTTTATATCCATGTTGTCCAGTTCAAGAACATATTCACTAAATCACAAGGATAGTTTGGATGAAGAAAACCCCTCAGCCCATCCTATCTCATCCTTCCAGGACACTCACCCTACCATCCATCCCATCCCACAGCATCAAGCTGCTTCTTAAAATGAAGCCGGTGTCCTGGTTTCCACCACCTTTCCTGTCAACCTGTTCCAATCATTGATTCCAACTCTCTGAATAAAGAAAAAATTGCTATCTGTCCTGAAATTGCCTTATAGAATTCTATGTTCTATTGTCTTGTTACATCCCAAAGCACTGATCTGGGTTTAATTTTTCAATCTCATTTAACATTTTTGGACACCTTTTAGGAAGTGTCTTCTCTCAAGACTACAAGTCAATTCATCTGTTATTGATTTAGTGAAGGTGTGCCATGTACAACATTTTGATATTTTTTTTGTCAATATATGAAGTAGTTCAGTATTAAATATAAGTAGTATCAATTATATCCAGGAAGCAAAGCATCACCTTCAATGGTCGTTATATTTTTTTCTTCAAACTCTCAACTGTGATGACTTTGATTCTTGCTTTTTTAACTCTGGAGTTTTTTAAATGTGGAGTCCTGTAGCTCAATGGTTAGATCACTCACCTCGCAAGCGAGAGACTTGGGTTCGATTCCCGGCAGGGCGAAACCTTGGGCAAGTTTCCTTATTCCACACGCCTGATAATAATCCCTCAAGAAAAAAAACAATAATATATTGGTTACTTCAATCCACGACTGTTTGTGGGACACTGCTGTGCGCAATTGGCTGCCGCGTTCGCCCACAAATATACAGTCAATTCACTTTACAGTGTGTTCTGTGAAGCGCTTTGGGACGTCCTCCCAACGTGAAAAGCGCTATATCAAATGCAAGGATTATTTATTATTATAGTCTGTGAAGCGCTTTGAGACGTCTAGAATACGTGAAAAACGCTATATCAAATGCAAGGATTATTATTATTATTATTAGCTGACTGTAGATATGTTGGAGTTTGGTTATATTTAAGATGAAGACTTATCTGCTGTTTCCCACTCTAACTCATTCTTTGTGTGGACTTCAATGTTGTAAACCTTTTACCTTCCCTGAGTCTTTCCTCGCACCCCCACCACAGTGTACACGTAGCTAAATCCCAGGCTTTGTGTTACATCAAAGATATCCCTTTACTTTTGTTCTCTTTTGTGAGCCTTTGTGACCCCTTGCCCTTTATCTAGATTTCTCAATAAAAGTGATATTGACCTTTGAAACAAATCTAACAAAGCTAAGAATGTATTCTGCAATCTGTTAAGTGTTGTATGTTAAATTAAATGCATAGTATTTGTATTTAACGTTAACCAATAATACTGCAAGCTTTAACGAGATTAAACTTTAAACCCTTTTTGAACTGCCTGGCTAGTATTCACAAAATATTTTTGGACTGATGTAGTTCGACCGTTTTTGTAGCCTTTTTGTTAATGTTGGGACAGGTGTCACTGACTTTCCTTTTCCTTTCATTAAACAGGTATCTGAAAGGCTAGATGACAACATTGAACGATTACGATTAAGCCTTGCATTGTGGGAAGATGTGCTTCACATTAATGATGAGGTTGATTTTTGGTCCAACAGTTCTGTCTCTGAACTGAATGAAACAATGAACAACTTGAATGATAGCCAGCGTATAGAAACAAGACTAATGGAGTTCCAGGTATATGTCGAAAAGATTATTTGCTTTGCTTTTCATGTCCTCACTGTAAATTGACACGCTCGCTCTCATAACATAATGCTGTTTTTTTCCCTCAAGATCAACAATGATTAAATTTTATGAAAATCCAATAAAACATTTGTAGATCCGAAATATCAAGTCACCAATTTCAGTTTTAAAAATAGTTTCTCACATCAGTTTTTAACAACCCAAAAAGAGGTCACTTTCATGGAAGTGAAAGAAAGAAGATACATTTTTGTAGAACCTTGTCACATCAAAATATCTCAGAGGCCTCCCTGACAAGCCTAATGACTGTATTTCTAGGTAAAGAATTGTTCTTGACTGAATGAACCTCAGGATTTAGTGAGCACTGGATTATTTGTAGTTATGTGGTCAGATGGTTCTGTGGTTTCCTTGAGTTATTTTTGGCAAGGCATTCATTGTACAGTGAGGAAATCCTTGACCTATGCGTTCCAGTCTGCCCTGAAATGTGTTCATTGTGCATATAATGGAGGAATTCCTTCTAGCAAACAGTTTAGAAATCTCATTATGTGATTCATGATGAAAATCTGTTCTCTGAAAACAGATTCTCTTTGGAAAGGTCAGACTGACTAGAATTGATTACTAAGGAACATTTCCATGGTGTTTTCGTGAATACAATACAAAATTACATTTGAGTAGCGTTTTTCACGTCGGTGAAGGCGTGTTTGTGTGGAGGGAGCATGTACCGTTCAATCTGAATAGATGAATAATGTTATACCAAATCTGGTTTCCCTTCTTGCAGCACATTTGGAATAACGTTCACTGACCTACTGACCACACCATTCTTTATCACTACATTCGGATTGCCTTCTTTATTTATCAGTTAGAATCATTCCGCTTATTTTGTCAGTCAGCAACCTGTAACCTCAGAAACAAGACCATATCTCAACGACTTCAGAGGAATTTCTGTGGCAAACATTACAACATTGGAAAATGTTTCAAATTTAATTTTTTATTGAGGTTTCAAAATCAGTTCATTGTCCCAGACAAGTGCCAGTCCTCTCTGCGGGTTATTTTTATTCTAGTTGCCTGGAAACCAATAAGACTGTTTCTATGCCAACACTAACCTGCGGTTAATTATGTGTGTCAGTCAGGCTGGCTCAGTTGGTAGCACTCTCGCTTCTGAGTTAGAAGGTTGTGGGTTTAAACCCCATGCCAGGTCTTGGAACTTGTATAGTCTTAAGTATTGGAAGAGTGCTGCATTGATGGGAGATTTCAACCTTCGTATGAGACATTACATAAAAACCCTGTCTATCTGCTCAGGTGGACGTTAAAGATCGCATGGTACTATTTGATCCTGGCAAACAATAATAATAAAAATAATGATAATAGTCCTTGCATTTGATATAGCACCTTATCACTTTGTCGAAATATCTCAGGATAGGTTGTAAAGTAGATTGACAATTTATTTTCTGGGTGAATCGCAGCAGCCAGTTTTCACACAGCAATGTCCCACAAACAACCATGGAATGAGTGACCAATTTTTTATTTGTGGAATTGTTGGCCTGGACATTGTGAGAAACGCCCTTGCCTTTTTGAATCGTGCTATGGGATCATTAATGTCCACCTGAACAGGAAGACGGGACCTCAGTTTAACATCTCTCAATTTTTCCATACTGTAATTCTCTCAATTCACATGTGTTCACGAGGATTATGAGGATTAAACCTGTCTTTACTGGTTGTTCACACATGATGTGTTATAGACACTATGGATACAACTGAAAAGACGATTCAGGTTGCACAATTACTGGATCACAACACTCATCACTTACCTTTAACCCCTGATGAAATAGATAACATAATGTAAATGTAGCTGAAATTGAGCAATTATTTGGTCATATTATCTTGCAGTCTGAGGTTAAAAATCAAGAGCAGAAACTGGAGACCCTACGTTCTAAAGTCTCAGAACTGACACAGTTATCAAAAAGTCACGTCCCTCCTCCTTTGCTACAGGTAAGAGTCAGATTCTCATACCTTTCTACTTTCATGATTATATTGAGAAATGTAGCTGGTGTATAAGTAAACATTTGAGGTCTGAATTTCCATCTAGTTTTAGCCCGTTAGACTTCTTGTTTTAAAACTGAAGATCACGCAGTAGTGTTAAAAATTGTTAAATTCAGGCTTATCTTGGAAGTCTTTTTTTAAGAACTGCGGGCAAACTGCTTCCGTTAAGACTGAATTTATGAATTTTTCACAATTCTACACAAGCTTAAATTTTAGGATAAAATGATGTTAAGACTGTGAGGAATATTGGATCTTAGGTTTATATGCGCTTGACAGGTTGTTGTTTTTCCCTCTAATATTTGGATCTATCTACCATTAGCTTTGTTGTGATTGTATATTCATTAAACCTGGGCAGTTTAGCCCTTTTTAAAGTATTGACATATTCTGAAGATTATTAAGGGACAGGGGTTAATATTGTATCAGTGTGGCTAAAAAGAAAATAACTAAACATTTACATCTTTGGTACAGAATGAAGTGATATCCCAAATATTAACTTTTACTTTCTTGCCTCTATTCTGTAAATTATTTTGCCTCTGACTTTATGCCCCTTCTCTCACTTTTTTTTCTTTAATCTTTGCCCTCCTCAACCCCTCAGCTCCCATCCCCTGTTTGGTGCCCATCCAGCACGATATGAGGATTACGAGGATTAAACCTGTGTTTATCGGTTGTTCACACATCGTGTGTTAAAGACACTATAGTTAGAACTGAAAAGACGATCCAGGTTGCATAATTACTGGATCATAACATTTATCATTTACCTTTAACCCCCGATGAAATATATAACATTATGTAAATGTAGCTGAAATTGAGCATTAATTGGGAAACATATGACTGGAGTTTGAGCGCGCTCATGAAGTGATCAGTTGCATTGATAGGCATGAGACATAGTAGATCCAACCTCCCTCTCCATCAGACATCTTCCAAAAGTGAAAGGCGCTATATAAATTGAGCCTTAAGCACTATGAGACGCTATCCAATGTGAAGGGGGCTACAAAAATGCAATTTGTTATTGTATAAATATAAATTGCAATCTATATTGTATTATGTACACAATTTTATTTCACCCACAAAATATAGTCAATTCATTTTACAGTATATTCTGTGATGCACTTTAAAACGTCTCGAAGACGTAATCAAATGCAAGGATTATTATTATATTGCCTGATGGAAAGGGAGGTTGGATCTACTATGTCACGCCTCTGTCAGTGCAACTGATCACTTCATGACTGCACTCAAAATCCAATCATATGTTTCCGAATGGCTCAGATGAAATTGTAAACTATGTGGGGAATTTTAATGGAAACGCCTGTCATAACAGATCATCTGTGGGTGCATTGTCACAAACTTAACACAGTTAGAAATTACAAAAGGCAGAATTTAGTGAGGATTTAGTGAATGAAAAATATGGGTAAGGTTGATGTAAACAGCCTGTTGAATGTAACATTCTAGATGATACCTACAGACAATCTATAAGCCTAAGAAGATTTTTTTCCCCACAGGTGGTAGTTACTGTAAGATGGAACAATTGAAGCCTTTGAGAGGGAATAGGACGAATACCTGTTGAGAAAATGGATTGAGAATTCTTAGCTCTGCTTAATTACCATGGTGATTAGGATAGGAGGGAACTAATCTTGAATTTAGGGGATTAACAGAGCAGAGAGTTGGCAATATTACAATCATCACATCTGTGGGTGGAGGAAGCAGAATTCGTTGTCTTTTCTGTTTCAATTTTCGCACGTCGGGGACACCTCAGGTGTAGTTTGACTGTGGAACCTTTTCCACAGTGTAAACTGGGAGAATTTTGATTAGAAAAAGCACATGTGTTTTGGGGACGTAAGGCAGGTGTCTGACACATGACCATGTTTAAGAGATTTCGAAGCAGCTACTTGGAGCTCCATGGAAATTTCCATTTGCCTGGAATGGTGTGTGTGCCTGTGTCTCAACCGTGCTAAACTAATCCTGGAAATATCAAGTACAACAACAACTTGCATTTATATAGTGTCCCTCACAGAGGGTAGCATCCCAGAGCACAGGTACAGCTTGACAAGAGCCATAGCTTGGGACCCTCATACTGTAAGTTGGGATACTACTGTAGTTTAGCCAGCTGAAGCCATGCAGCTTACCCTATTGAACACTGACTAACAAGCTTTCCCGCTGCTTGTCCAGCTAGGACCACTCTAACTGTTAGGTCTTCGCCTTAATTTTGATTCAAGCGGTTGTGTAATATAAAGAGACCATGATTGATGCAGGAAGAAACCTGGGAAGAAACTTGTCTGTCATATCAACTGAGGAACAGTGTCTGACACAAGGAAACCTAAATTAAAGACTTCTGATACGATTTATTATTGTCAAGTTAAATTGAGTGAACAATTGAGTAACTTGCATTGTGTGATTAAGGAAATTGATGCTTTCACAGTGGAATCATACCACTTCACTGAATATCAAAACATTTCACTATTTTATGCCCACAGGCAATGGAAACTGAGGTACAAAACAAACTGGAACAAGCTCGGGAAGTGTCTGAGATGGCTAAAGAGACACTGAAAGAGTTTAATACACAGAAGAATCAGATGGAGAGTTACATAACTAAGCTAACAGATTGGTTGCATACATTGGAGGAGTCACTGTCCACTTGTATCAATAGCCAGGATATGGAAGACCTAAAGAAAGCCAAGGTACTGTGGACATAAATACATAGGTTAATTTTTATTTAGAAGTCTGCAATTTTTCAAGCAATTTCCACACATATGCGGATTATGCCCAAATCTACTTCTCCTCCTCCAACTGCAACTCCAAGTCTTTTGATGTTCTGTTAGCTTGCTTGTCAGACATCAAGGCCTGGATGAGCACGAACTTTCTGCAGTTGAATGTTGACAAGACGGAAACCATACTCCTTGGCTCTGTCAACATCTTCTCTCTTGCAGCTTGGACCGCCTCAATCTCCTGGCCTATCCCTCAGACTCACCGAACCTGTGCATAACCTCGGAGTTAGGTTCAATCCTCACCTGGCCTTCCTACCCATGTCAGGTCCCTGACCAGGACCACTTTCCTCCATCTCCATTATATTGCCCACCTCTGACTGTACCCCGCACCCAACGCAGCCAAAAGCCTCATCCACACATTTGTCAGCTCCCGCCTCAATTATTCCAATGTCCACCTCATTGGTCTCCCCAACTCCACCATTGACAAAATAAAATAAAATTCAAACCACCCATTGCCCGTATACTCACCAAATGTCCATACCTCCATCACCTTAGTCCTTGCCAGGTTTCACTGGGTCCCTATTACAGAACAGATCAACTTTAGGAGCTCCCACTTGTTTTTCAAATAGTTTGAAGTCCTGGCACCTCTCTACCTCTCCGACTTGTTTACCCCGCCACTCGCCCCACCCCCTCCCCGCCCTTCCACCATCAGTGGCTCTGCTTCCAGTCACTACGCCCCAAAACATTGGAACTCTCTCCATCGGTCCATCCACCTTTGCCTCTTTCCCTGTCTTCAGAACGTACCTGGAAACCTTCCTCTTGGACTGTGCCTACGCCCCCTACCCCTGGCTCAGCATCAAGCTCTGCCACTGCTAAGCACTCCAACACTACCCTCTTGAAGGACACTATATAAATACAAGTTATTTTGTCAATCATTTATTTTATTTCTTTATTACAGGAAATACACAAAGAACTCATTGGCCAGCAAAGCAGCATTGACTCAGCCCGGGAGAACCTCAACAGCCTTTGTCGCAAATATCACTCGGCAGAATTGGAAGGGCTTGGGAGCAGAGTTACGGAACTTATCAAGAAGTACGAGTCTGTGAACCAGCTGTCATCAAAAACACAAAGCGGCCTGCAGGACGCTCTCGAGACACACTTTAATGGTGAGTGAGACCTCAATAGGGATATCACTGAAGAGGAATTGATGTTTTGCTTTCTGGACAATTGCCCCCCCATCCCAGCCCAAAAATGTCACTCACTGTCCATTAATTTCTTTAATTTCACTGTGATACTTGGGTTAACATTGAGTGATGCATACATTTTACAACAGCTTCAGGATGTTTCGGGTTTCACACTTATTTTTGTTATCCTTTTGTTATTCTGATCTAATCCCACTCAATTCTTGAGAATCCTGAATGGGAATTTAGGAAAGGAACAAACTGAGATGATGTAAAGGAAGGCCGTCTCCTGTTCAGTTATGTTTGTGAATCAACATTGCTTTTAGGTGTTTGAGAATTAGTCACTCGTGTACATTATTGGTTGGATTTGGGATTAGAGTCGTTAGCTCCAGTAGAGTTGCTGGCACCAGTTTGGTTTCAGTGGACCAAACTGCCTTCTTCTGTGCTGTCATTTTTATGATTCTGTGAACACTCTTTAATATTTAGTATTTTAGGACGTATAAAATGAGAATTTCAAAATACATCTTTGTCCACACAATGTTTTCTTTGGGAATGCTCACCGTTTAAAAGTCCGAATGGAAATTTCTGGGTGTAATTTAACAAATCGTTTGCAATAGAAATGTTCTTTTAATTCCAATGTTTTATTTGTGAAAGACTCCTTGCAGGAGTTCCAGCAGTGGCTTTCTGACGCAAGAGGAGCAGTAAAGGAATGCAGTGACCAGTCGGGAGACATTTGCTCCACAGAGGAGAAACTGCTCAAACTCACGGTGTGTAAAACACTCAGTTTAATGACCCATAGATTGAAGTTCCATTCTGACAAAACCTGCCGTTTCAATAATTATAGTAATAGTTTCAGGCAGGAAGGGCCATTAGTCCCTCTGGCTCTAAATATCTAATTTCCCAATACATTACTTCAATACACACATCTCATCCACAAATGTATAAGATTTTAGCCAGTGCTTGAGGCTAAGAGGTTAGGAGTTGCATGAATTCATTGATTCGGAGCCTGTAAATTAACTAAGTACATTCAACACTTGCAATTCAGCACTTGATATATACCATTGCTGCTTTTTCCATTGGGATTGTGCAATGAACATCAAATCATATTCCTTAATAGAAACAAAACAGCTGAGGGGGACAGCTAATGATGTTTATGTGGCAGAATACTGACTTCTCATACCCAAGACATTTGATAGACTTGATGCTTTTTTCCAAGTGAGGTGATTTACTGACCTTGGTGGTGTGAGTTTATAATGAGAAATCCCTTCTATCCAAAACAAATATTCTCCCCTCTGGCCCCATCAGCAACAGAAATTATTGTGTGCTGTGTTTATTGCTTCCCAGCAGCATAGATGAGGAACATTGGTAGTTGGTAGCTCTCTCACCCCTGAATCAGAAGGTTCAAGTCCCATGTCGAGACTTTGAACTGATAGTGTAAGATGATGCTCCAATGCTGTGTTGGGGATGTACTGCATTGTTGGAGGTGCTGTCTTTCAGATGAGACATTAAACCGTGGTCCCCTCTGCCTGTTCAGGTGGATGTTGAAGAGAAGGGAGTTTCTCTCGGTGTCCTAGCCAACAATCCCCACAAATAAAATTGATCACTCCCTCTGTGGCTGTTTGTGGGGTATTGCAATGCACAAACTGGCTGCCGCGTTTGCCTGCACAATACACAGTCACTCCACAGTATATTCGCGTTCCGCCCACTAAATATACAATCCATTCACTTTACAATATATTCTGTGAAGCGCTTTGAGACGTCTCAAACATGTGATAAGGCACATTATCAAATGCAAGGATTATTATACACTGTAAAGTGCTTTAAGGCATCCTCCTGATGTGATGTGAAAAGTATTATATCAAATGTGAGGATTATTATATAAATAAGCATGAAACTTCACAGAAATGGCTTGAGCCCCAGGGAAAGGTCAACGGCTACTTGTTAAGGAAATCAGACGTTGGTCTGAATTGCCCTGCTCACCCAAATATTTGTAATGGGTTCATCAAGCAATCTTGAGTCTTGAGAAAAAGGTGGGTATTTGCAGAAAGGAGTTATGTGATGAGTGCTCAGGATATCACCTGAATGAATCTCACTTTAGGCAATGTGGGCTGTTGTTCTTTTCACAGGAGTTCCTGAACAGTGTGAGCGTGGGGCAGGACAAACTGGATAGAACAGTCACTGAAGGAAATAAGTTGGTACTGCACTTGCCCAAACCAAGTGCTACCCAGGTTGAACAGCAGATGGTGAATAACCAGCAAGAATGGCAGAACTTCCTAACTTTATGCCGTCAGAACAAGGGCATCCTGCAGGATTGTGCTGAAGAGCTCAACAGGTGGGTGATAAGAACAGTATAAAATAGAGGAAAATAACTATCTCTGAGAACAGGGACAATGAATGTTGACAGAAAATAGGAAAGATGGGGATGAGCGAGTATAATTTAGCAGCCGTTGTGCTATCTCGTTGACCAGTTACTTGTGAGTTATTATTGTTTTTCTGTATGTCTTTCATCTAAAAAAAAAGCAATGAGCTCCCTCATTTAGATTCTTTGCTGAAAACGGATTGGGGGGAAACAGGGTAACCTGCTCAATTCTCAGGATGGCTTTTCAGCTACAAGCTGGCTCGGAGTGATCGTGAATGAGTTGCCTTCTGTTTTCCCTCGACCCCCTCACCTATGCATGGCACTTTCCTTGACTGCATGGCTGTGATGAGGACCTTACTGGCAATCTGGGGCAAGAAGCAAATTCTATCTATCATACAAGGTGCAGCACTTTATCAATTCCCAGTTGTTTTAATCTGACTGCCTCAGAAAAGATATTGTTTCCCCCAAATTTTCCCCTTCCCAGAGTACTACCCTTGAAAGGGCTTTAACTACTTTTCTTCCTTCTGCGGGGTGGGGTGTGATTCCACAAGGGTGGGTTTCTTTCAGTGCCTTGCTAAGTGAACATTATTCTTGTATGAGCCTTGACAGTGAGTTTTGGCTGGTTATTGAAAACTGTGTTGAAGCTTAGCAGCGCTTTCCAATAGCATTTTGTGTCAAATTCTCTTTGTGGTAGATGGATTGGCACACAAACAACATAAAGTTGCGTAAAATTAATACTGGCCTTAAATACTGTTTTTGACACCTGGACATGTATTCTGAATGTTCCAGGATGCTTTGTGTTTAATATTTTCTCTTTGTATTGATTGAAAATATATGTTTCCGTGACAGGTTTGAGAGCTCTCACAAAAAGCTGAGTCTCTGGCTCCAGGAGATGGAAGAAAAAATGACCTCCGAGTCCCTTAAAGGTAATAAACCAAATGTCCCAGAGAAGCAAGCAGAGGTGGAGTGGATCGAAGATTTTCATGAGGAACTTCAAGGAGAGAGGTATACAAATAGCTTGTAGATTATTGTACAAATGAAGTAGACTCATTGAAATTAAACACAGAAAGAGATTGTTCAATCTGTTGAGTCAACTCAGATTACGTTGGAACTATCTTCTCACTCTGCTATAATTCCCTGGTCTTTCCCCATACCCTTTTGTATTGTTTCTCCTCAAATATTTATCCTCTTCCCTTTCAAATGGTCCCATGGTTTTTGGTGTGCCACTTTGGGATTTACAGTGCAATGTGAGGCCTGACATTTCGTTGCCAGGCATGTCTGGTTGGATCCAACTCACCTCCAAGGAGACCCCAGTCGTCATTCAGTGGAATATAACTTAGCGCAGGAAGTAAAAGTTGTATTTTTCTAACTCAAACATCAAGAATACCCGGTTACAAAGCTTGCTTTTTATTTCACTCTCCAGGGATTGCTTTGATAATTTGTGCCAGAAGGCTCAAACTTTGAATGAACTGCGCTATGGAAATGGAAGTGAAGTACGCCAGGCCTCTCAGCTGATGTCCCAATACCAGATCCTGGGCAAAACTGTGAAAGAGAAGCTGCGAACCTGTCACTTGGCTCTTCAGGAGCATCAGGCCTTCGAAGAAATCCAGCAGAGCACCTGGACATGGCTGAAAGGAGTTCAGGACAAGCTCGTAACCATTGAGAAAACCACTGGCAGCAAAGCCACATTTGAAAAACAGCTGCTTCAGGTCCAGGTGTGGTTTAGTTTAAATAATTCCAGTGTCAATGTTGTGTCTTTGAGTTATCTGAGTGACTGGTCTCAACTAGTAATAATCTGAGTAAATGGGATATATTGCTTTCTGCGTAGATGGCACTGCCTATATTGATCTCTGCAGAAATGGACACTATTATATTTTCGTAATTACTGAGAACATAATAATTATAATAATCGTTGCATTTGATATAGTGCCTTATATCTTCAAGACATCTCAAAGCACTTCACATAATATACTGTAAAGTCAATTGACGGTATATTTTGTGGGCCAAACATGGCAACCAATTGTGCACAGCAGTGTCCCACAAATAGTTGTGGATTGGAGTGACCAATTTATTATTATTTTTTGAATGACTTATTACCCCCGGAAAAGCGATCTGCTAATTTGATATAGAGCCTTATTACATAGTCTCAAAGGGCCTCATAGAATTTACTGTAGGCAATTTGCACACAGCAATTTCCCACAGACAGCCATAAAAAGGAATGACCAACTTTATTTGGGGGATTGTGATTGTCATTGCAGTCATTGTGATCTGCCAGAGATGAAGATGTGTTGACAGCGACATGTAACACACAGTTCAAAACAATTATGTGAGGCATGAGTTATAAAACATTATGTTTGTTCCTACCTTGTCAGTGAAATACTTTATGTTGAAGACACTTTTTTTTCCTCACCTTAAAGTTTCTCAGCCTGGCTCAGTTGGTGGCACTGTTGTCTCCGAGCCAGAAGGTTGTCAGTACAAATCTTGTGAGAAGCCTTTCAGTTTATAGTCCATGCTGATACTCAGAAGAGTACTGGAGGAATGCTGCATTGTTGGAGGTGCTTTCCTTCAAGTGAGATCCCATCTGCCTGTTTGGGGGGATGTTAAAGATCCCATGGCACTGTTCAGAAAAAGAAGAGATCTTCTCACGGTGTTCTGGCCAACAATTCCTTGAATAAAAATATTGGTCATTCACTTCATGGCTATTTGGTAATTTGGTTGCTGCAACCAATCAATTGATCCAGTGCAAACAACTTAGACTCCAAGAATCCTATTTACTATCACGTTCCAAGATGCTATCCTGCTTGAAGGGTTCTATATGAATGCATATTGTTGTTGTTGAATTGCCACTGCACATAAGAAGCTCTTTTTACACTTGTGCTCTTGAGCTTCATGACTCACACTAGTCAGAAAATAACACGAGAAGTGCTAATTGTGGAAACATCTTTCCTGCAATGTTTTTTAATAGAACTGATAGAACAATGCAATCCTGGTTTGGTCTAATTGTAAGCTTTCTCTGTTTGTCACAAGGAAATCCTATTAATGAAAGGGGAAGGAGAGGTGAAGCTTAACATGGCCATTGGCAAGGGTGAAAAGTCTCTGAAGATCAGAAATGAGGAAGGGCAGAAAGTCATCCAGAGCCAACTCCAGACATTGAAGGACACATGGGCAGATGTCGTCAGCACCTCTGTGAAATGTCACAGGTATAACATGTCTTACGCTGGGATGATATCAGGAGCTACCATAATCTAACAAAACAGAGCAGCCCCAATGGGCCAATTTAGCTTTATTTTCCTAGATAATAATGATAATTTTCTATCTTGCCTTTTATTTTCCATGTACATGTTGTGTCATCTTCTTCTTTCTCTCAGTATAAATAATTCCACTCATGAGTTGATCCTTGCATTCTTCCTCCCTATGATTGACGGAGGTCACTGATGTCTTGCCGATGTGGAGGCAACCTGATGGTTTTGATCACCAGTGCCTGTTGTGCAATGATGAGTTACTGTGCTCTTCTTCTCCACAGCCATCTGGAATGGGTGGTTGCGCAGTGGAACAGCTACCTGGATGGCAAGAACCAGCTGCAGCAGTGGATGGAATCCTTGGAGCAGGAATTGAGCCTCGAGCTACAGCAGCAACCAGACCTGAAGGAGAAGCTGTCTGAGCTGGAGAGGTCGCAGAGTGTGTTGGCCGATGTAGAGAAGCACTCTATCATGCTCAACCGGTTGATTGAAAAGGCCAGGGAGCTTCTGGAGAAAACTGGTGACCCAGCTTTTGAGGAGGACGCACAACTCGAGATGAGAACCCAGTTTGCTGACATTGTTGTGGTTTCCAGGGTAACCTGAACTTCTCAAAATAACTGAATCCTCTAAGATACGATGGAAATAACGTATAGTTTCACTGAACTAACTGACAATATGGGAGTTTGGCTGTTAACTATTGTTATGGAGATCCCTCTATGCCCTAAACAGTGAACTGGTGTAAAGCCCAGCAAAGTGTGGGGTGTAGGCTATCAGTATGCGGTGGGTGGTGGGGTTGCAGGATCGCAGTGGGGGGTGCAGGTTACAAGTAAAAAGGATAGCACGGCATAAAGAACAAATGACAGCTGGAACCATCCTATCATTTAGGACTTTGGCTCACTGGGTTAAGGACGTGTCTACAACGCCACAATTCCCATTGATGAGCTAGATATTCTGGTCAACTATTAGCAATGCCTTGGCTCTCTGCAGATCTGCTTAGCTTATCAGGTGCATCTCCTTAGAGTCAGTACGACCCCAGCGAGTCATGCTTACTTCCTCCCATCATTGTGCACAGAGAATGGTTAACATGTGGAATATACTACATAGGGAGGCAGTGAATGAAGATTGTGTCAGCAGACTCTAGAGGGAATAAGATAACTATTTGATGGAGAAATTGGTTGAGGAGTATGAGAGATGCATTAATACTTTTTTTTAATTTTACTTTGGGACTGTCCAGACGGACCCCAATGGTCTTTCAGTCCTGTGTATTTTTATGCGTCAGTGGTTGTGGCAGGACTTTTAATCATCTCAAAAAAACATTGTCATCTTTTGCAGGCTTTAAAACCCATTGTTTTTGATTCTGCATTGCTTTGCAGGGAAAAGTTAAAAAGCTGGAGGATAATGTTCTGGAGCATCAGGACTATCACAGCGCTGTGCAGGAGCTAACAGACTGGCTAAATTCTGCCAAAGAAGAGCTTCACCGCTGGTCTGATATGTCTGGCGATTCAGCAGCTTTACAAAGAAAACTAAAGAAGGTGAAGGTAAGAGAAGCAACCCGGTATCAGCCTGCCTCAGTTGGTATCACGGTTTGGCCTCTGAGTTGGAAGGGTGTAGACTCTAACCTTGCTCTAGTGTAGTGCCCAGGGAGTATTGGCTGCATTCAGACATGCCATTTGTCAGACGAGCCATTAAACCAAGATTGCTTTGGCTTGTTTGAGTGGATGTTAAAGATCCCATGGCTCTATTCAAAAAGAGAAGAGAATTTCTCCCAGTAACCCTGACCCCAACTGTCCTCTAGATAAATTGATCATTCATCTGTTGTTTGTTGGACTTTGCTGGCACAAATGGGGGGGCATGTTTGCTTACAACCAGCTCCCCCCCACCATCCCGCACACATACACACTTGACAGTGCTTTGAGATGTTTGACAAGATAATGTAGCATAAAGATCGAAGTGCAACTTTCTTGAGCAACGGTTTGAATCTACTTTACATCCTTCAAAATGGTGCGACGTGTGATTACATGTTTGAGTCAATTAATGTAATAAGTGTATCCATAGTTCTAAATACATGTGGTTTATAAAAAGGGAAAGGGCTGCAGGCAGGCATGCAGGGCGGGCTCCGGTCAATACTGACCTGTCACTCAACATGCTGAGTATGGTTTGGATACCCTATAAGCAAGATGTCGTGTGTGTGTAAAGATGTGTGTGTCTAAAAAAAATCAGGCAATTATATATCAGATAAGAACATTGAAAATAATAAATTCATTAATTTGCGAGCATGAGCCTAAATCAAGTAAACGCCAGGTTACTTGATCTGTTGTGCCAACCAGATGCTTTATATTCAGGTGGGTAAGGGTTAATTCCCCCAACCACCGTCAGGATGTTACGTAAATTCTGCTGTGAACTTTCAACTGCTCCGTTAGAAATTAAAATAAATGGTGATGACCGTGTTGGTGACTTGAGCACTATTCCATCCCCAGGAACTGATCATTTCCAGACAGAATGGGAAAGCACGTTTAGACAAAGTGGCGAGCCTGGCTGAGAGAGTGCAGCAGAGCACAGCAGCCGGTGGGTGTGAGGCAATAAACAGAGAGCTGCAGGCACTGCGTTCTGACTGGCAACAGTGGGAAGAGAGCACCCTCCAAACCCAGAGCGGCCTGGAGATGATGCTCAGCCAAATGACCAGCTCCGAGCAACAGTTTGAAGCACAAGTCGCTCAGCTAGAGAATGACCTGCAGAGTTTGAGTGCTCGCCTTACGGCCTGTTCGCACAGCCTGTCTCAACTGCAGGACAGCAACACAGATGAAGAAGTTGTGGAATGTTGGCAAAAAGCTAAGGTCTGTTTCTGCGCTCGGAAAGGTTATTTATTGGGAGTGGAAAATCAAAGGCATACCACTTAGATTTTTGGATTGACTGATGCGAGGCACACTAAAAATCATCGAAATAAGCTGTCTTTAAATGCATAACCAAAGACTGTACAAAAGTATATTTATGTACTTTAAACTGAGTGAAATAAGTTCCATTTGAAACTGTAAAAGCTTTTGTGCAGTTTAACTGCTGCTCATGACTCATTCAACTAATAATAATAATAATCCTTGCATTTGATAACGAATGTAACAATTTAGCACTATCTGACAGCATACATTGCCTATTTAAGCATATTATTCTGTCCAGCGCCTTGGGATGTCCTCCCGACGTGAAAGGCGCTATACAAATGTAATTTTGTTGTTGTTGTTGTTCATTTCATATTTTGTTTATTGTGATGGATCTTTGTGATCACATCATAGATTTTACGTTAAAGACTAAATTCTTTATAGACTACCAGGAATACAATATCAGCAGAGATGGTCCTTTAGACCTTACCCATAGTAACACTTCTTCATTCACTTTGTGTAGTAATGTACCTTCATTTCTTTGTGTGTTTTTGTCCGTAAGTCCATAGTCTTTCATGCACAGTTCACAAAATTCCCTCCTACATGTGATAACACACCTTTGGGTGTGAGATCTGATGGAATCTGTATGGTACATCTGGCTTTACACCTGTATATGCTCAGGGTAAATAAACTTCAGTGCAGTAGTTCATGTAACTCTTTGAAGATTCTACAATTCATTATAATGTATCTTCTGACACAGGAAACCCAAGAAGCCTTGCAGGAGGCGGAAAACATCACTGAGACACTGAAGGCACAATTGAATGATCTTTGCAGGTTTTCCAAGGACTTAAGCTCACATTCAGAAAAAGTGTCTTCGTCAATCAAAGAATATAATAGGTAAACTCCGACTGTGTTCAGGAATGAATCACTGGATTGGTTTTATGCCTCATGCAAATTAAGGCGGGTTGAAAAACTTGAATTGATTCCACCAGTTTCAGCAGAGGTTTTGATATGAAGCCCAAGATCACATTGTTTTTTTTACAGCCTTACCTGCAACCCCGTTCACTGTTTACTTCGCACCCCCCCAGTTTGGTGTCATTTCAAATTTTGCCACCTATACCTGAATCCAAATAATTTTTGTATACGGTGAACAGTACTAGTCCAAACGGGGATCTTTATGGAACACCACTTCCTACTTATTTCCAGCCTGAGAAGATACCCTTAAATCCTACCCATTGCTTTCAGACTCCTAATGATTCTTTAATCTGTTCTGCTACATCTCCCATCAATTCACATGACTCTATTTTAGTCATACTTTATCAAAGGCCATCTGTAAAGATAAGATCAAGTTGCTTGAAAGGCCTTTTTCTTCCAAATGTCCCTTACGACTTTAAACTAGCTGCAGCTGTTAACACTTAGTGCCTAACAGAATTGACGGTTTGACAGTTGTATACAGACATAGTTTACATCCACCTCCACTACAGAATATAACTTTGGGTTACTGGCAGGTAACAATTTATATCAAGCATAGTTTGCATTGGAATCTTTGTGGATATTGATGTACATTATACCCATTTACATATAGGTATTGTATGTATGTGGAACTGTTTTACTGTGGGACTTTGGGCTAACAGTGATAATATTAAACAATAACTGAAAAAAATGAGTCCTACAGCACTGTGAATTATAAATCTGTGAATAATGATTTATGATGGCATCAGTCCTTAGCTCATGCCTGGGGGTGGGGGGGAGGGGGGACGGGGACGGGGTGGAAGGGCTTGAACTTTGTTTGCATATTTGTAGCTTAATGTTTTCCATCTGTTGCTGTCACACATTTTAGACTACAGCAGTTTTACCCACTTTACATCCATTTAAATGGAATTCACCAGCTTCTGATTCTCCCCCACTTTTTACACACGGAAATTCAGTGGAGCACCCTCTGTGACATTTGACCTGGATACATTTAGTGATTTATCAATAATAATATTAATCATAAGAATTCTTGCATTTGATAATGCCTTGTACATTGGAAGGACATCTTGGAGTGCTTCACAGGATTTTCTTTACTGTGAAGTGTAGTAAATGTGGAGTATGGTAATTCTATTGCTGATGGATAGGGGTTGCAATCCCGTCTCTTTCAGAATTCTGGGATTTAGGGATTTTGAGGACCCAAATCCTGGAATCCCAAATCTTACCTCATCCAGGACGCCTGTGGTCGTTCTCTGCACCAGTGGGGTACCTCAGAGAGAGCATCTCTCTGCGGGGAGGGTGCCTGGGTTTAAACACCCACCCATTTGCTCCCGCCAGCTCGTACTTGCGACAATGTGCGGCCCGCTTCCAGTGGAGTGGGAAAATCCACCCTTCCCTTCCTCCTAGCCTTTAAACAATCCCCAAATCCCAGGATTCTCTTCAATTGCATCCCAGTATTGCTGGAACATCATTACCATACGGGATCCTGGGAACGCAACCCCTACTGACGGATGACTGAGTGAATGAACCAAACGCCTTTCTAACGTGTTTTCTGTATCACCACCACTGTAGCCTGTGTTTACAAGCTTCAAAGTACTGTCAGAATAAGGAGAAGTTGCTGGAGCAGAGATTCCGGGCTACTTTCAGGGAGTTTCAGCAGTGGATAATTAACACCAGGATCACTACGTGTTTTGATACCCCTCAGAATATTGATGAGGCAGCTGCAATAATCCAAAAATTACAGGTAAAACGTTGAAATAAAATTATGTCAGTTACGGTATTCGTGATGAAATGGAAAAACTTATCATAATAACTGTTTACAAAAGGCAATTCCAGTCTTACTACTAAACTAGTTAATGGGTGAGTTGGAGAATCTCACCTCAGCTCCGTTTTATGGCACTCTTGCCTCTGGATTAGGAGGTTGTAGGGGTTGAAGTGGGACATGAGCTCAAAGTCCTGCTACATTTGACAATAATTATTGTAAACACTGCAAGCCAAAGCCCTAACAGGTAAAGTGATTGTAGCTAGACAGTGCTTTCAGTGGCAAGCTCTGTAGTTTCAGCTGATTATACTCCAGCAGTACTCCAACACACACATTGCACCAAGTGCCAATTAACGGCAACGGAGTCATGAAAAAGGCCAGTGGCAAAGCTGCCTGATAATCAGATGGATCTCCTAACCTTGGTTACTGTTAGGTTGTGGAGATTGTAATAAATAATTTCTCATGATGTGTTTGTGCACGTGCAGATGTCTGAAGTCATCCCAAGACGTATGTAATAAGGACAGACGTTTGTGCAGATACAGAATGTTGTTTTGCCACAAGCACCCTCTGAGAGTTTACTACTCTAGGTTGGCATCACATTCTGAGCCAGGAGAGTGGCTGGATAAAAGTGTCATTCACCAGTCTAATTGTTTGCCTTTTGTTTTTAGGATTTTCTGTCTGAAAGTGAGGTTGGTCAGAGCAAATTAAACACACTGATTTCCAAAGGAGAACTCTTGAGCAATATTGTCAGCAAAGAGAGGGCGGAAGCAATAAAGGTCAAAATATCCACTGCAAAAGAGGACTGGAAGAACTTGTTAGCCAACCTGCACCAAAAAGACACAGCGCTCCAGGTACACAAGCTGACCGACCAGCAGTTGTCAGTATCTTAGAAGCAAAGTGTTCTTTATAGATCAACTAGAAAATGTACAAGAATTTGAGGAGAAGCATTTTTCCAATATAATAATAATATTATTATTATTTTTCCAATATCAGTGCAGTCAGCATTTCTCGTCCCAAGTAAAGTTAGTGAATCAATCATTTGTAGCAAACCTTTAAGTGTTTGGAAATTGTTTTAATGTAATACTTGCTCAAAACTGTTTTGATTAAAATAGTCGTAATTTTGCATTGAAATAAGGGACATATTGAATTAATAGGATGTGTTGTATCTTGCAGACTATAAATATATCGGGTGTGTATATGTCTGTATATCAGTGTGTACTTTATTCCAACAAAAGATTTAATAGAATCGTGAACTTGCTTTTAGATATGCCACAGCAAAAGGACATGGGGTGACAGGTTCAGGGAACTGAAGGGCAGTTTTAGGACAGAAACCAGGAAGTATTTCTTTGTAGAAAGGATAATTAAAGACAGGAATTTGTTACCAGCAAAGATGGTTGAATCCAGGCTGCAGTAATCAGAAACAGGTCGGTATTGTAATGAGAAGATGGTTAGACTGATATTCTGGAAGGATGGTATCAAATGGGCCAGAGGTCCCTCTTCATCCAAACTGCTCTTGTGATTGGCAAGAACTAAACACTGGTAAAAGTTATTGTTTTGGGCAAAATTCACAATATAATAAGAAGCTTGGGTTAGGAGCTGACACAAACAGCATTTATAGAAATTGACTACATAATTAAATCCCAGCATTATTTGTGTAAGAATTTCTTAGCAATTTATATCAGTCTACTCAGGAAAACTTTTAAAACTGAGCTGTGGCCAGTTGTTTCCAGTTAGTCACCTATATCAACAAAAGTGGTGCACAAACTGTCCAGATAAAAGGCATAGTAGTGGGTACCTCACCCCTGCTGTTATTTTTAATAATGAAGATCGCAAAAATTAATTTCTACTGGTGTGAAGAATTAATCCAGAGAACCAATTTCCAGCACTTTACCCTTGTCCCAAGCAGAGAACTGTTTGTGTCTTTAAAAGAGAATGGTGAGATCAGACCTCAGTGTTATTTCCCCCAAGTTGAATTGAATCACCAAAGGTTGCTTGAAGGTGATAGAAGTTGTCTTGTTCATAAAAATATACAAAAATTAAAAATTCACAAGCCAGTCTGCAATGCTGGGTCTGAGGTTTAAAAGTTATAATTTGTCTATTTATTTTCAGAACTTGCAGGCTCAGATGAAGGACTTCGAAGCTGGAGTGGGACCGGTGCAGGAATGGCTTGCAGCAACAACAGCAACAGTGCAAGAAAGCAGCAGTCAGCTGCCCGATCTGCCTGCAAAGAAAACCGAACAATTCAGGCTGCAGGTATTGGGACCTCAACCCAGTTTGTTGCAAACAATAACTTTCTTCATCTAGGTCTTCATACCGTGAGAACATTTATAACCTCCGCCTAACACACTTACATATTTGTGCCATGCTCTGTATGTCATGCGTGTTCCTCACAAACCCATGGCATTATCTTTTGATTTTTTTTCCCCCTTCACTGCCATGTGCCTTAACTCTGACTTTCATTTTGCGTAGTGACATATTTTGATCCAGGACATTTTTTCACTATGGCATCATCCGGTGCTGACTTGGGCTGCCATCCCTTGTATTGGTACCCTGTGATTGAATGCATCTGTTCCATGTTTTTATATTTTAACAAGTGTCTGCTTGATGTGCTGTGCTTTCAGTGCTATACATGATAAAATGAGTTAACCATGTCTGTCAGATGGCCTGCTGCTGCGTAATTCCATGTGCGCTGTAACATGTTCTTTGCCAACCTGCTTGTGCCTTACAGTCTGTTCTTGAGGATATAACCTGCCATGAAACCCAGTTAAACAAGCTGAAAGAGAAAGCTCAGCACTTATGGGAAGAACAAGCATCTAACAAAAGCTTTATGCACAGAGTTTCTCAATTATCTGCTCAGTATCTAGCCTTAAATAATTTAGCCAAGGTAAGACCAAAGAGTGGACGTGTTGATTGAAAGGCATACGTCGCGTTTAAAAATGTTGCAAATGAATATTATTTGTGCGGATTCACCACTGAGCTTCTTAACAGAGATTAAGAATACAAATTTACATTTATATGGTGCCTTTCAGGTCAGGAGTACAACCCAATCATTACACTTGACATTGATTATCTCTGAAGCGCTTTGAGATGTTTTGAAGTTAAACGACAGCAAAAGCCAAGAATTATTATTGAACATGAAGAGTGATTAACATGTCCGTCCCCTGGTTTTCTCAAACTGGTGTTCAGATCATAGGCATTTGTGCTATGCATGTGTGCGATGACATCATGCATGTGGTTACATTCCTGCACATCTGTCCATTTCCAAGGCCTGAAGGGAATGCGGCTCGAAACAAAGACCAGAAAGAGTGAACTAATCTGAGGATTGCCTTTTGTTTAACTTCAACAACAAAATTACATTTGTATAGCGCCTTTCACATCGGGAGGACGTCCCAAGGTGCTGGACAGTCAGAGTTTCGGACCCGAACTGGGGGTCGGCATTGGGGATGGTGGAGGGCAGAAGGGAAAGCAGGGTGATCGAAGGCACAGTCAAATAGGAGGGTCTTGAAGGAGGCAAGGAAGGGGACGAGGTGGAGGGACTGCGGGATGGAGTTCCAGAGGGTGGGGGCAGAGAGGCTGAAGGCCCACCCGCCAATGGTGGGGCTGGCAAGGTGGGGCCCGTGAAGCAGGCCGGAGCCAGCTTCCTGTGGCCTGTGCACACCTGAATAGCTACACACTGGAACATTGTAAATCTATGTATACAGGTATACCAATAGCAGTGTTGTATGTTTCTAAACAAAAAAACACACAGTCGTCATTCCACTTTACAGTATATCCTGCGAAGTGCTTTGAGACACAAGTCGTTCTGATGTAAAAGGTACTATATTAAATATAAGGCACTATACTAAAGTCCTATAAAGTAATATCGAGGCCAGTTGTTTGCAATTCTTTGCGGACTCTATGTTAGGCGTTTGCTGACACTTGCTTCTCACCTGTGGATTCCAGGGGAAGGCTTTAAGAGTGCAGAGAACAGTAAATGAACACCAGCAGTTTGCCCAGGGGCTGAAGGAGCTACAGGATTGGCTGGCCGATGGCAGGCACATGGTGGAGTCCTACTGCAATCTGACAGCGGATAAAGATGTGTTGGACAGCAGAATGGCAAAACTCGAGGTGAGCTGTGTCAGATGTAGTTGCGATGGGAATGGCCCATCCCAGGATGGGGAGTAAAGTGGAGGGCTTACTTGGGAACAAAGGTCTGCAGGAATCAGTATGTGAAATTAAGGTTAATGTTTGTCTTTCGTAACGTATTGCTGATAATTGTCTATCCTGAGGTATTTCCATATTTATCTCACCTTTACAGTACTCGGGAATCAGAATGCCTGAGGCTTAGGTGAAAGGAAGCTGAGAGCTTTGCTTGTTTGCCACTCATTGTATTTCCCTTTGGACAGGCTTTGCTGTCTCTCAGACAGGAGAAGGAGATTCAGCTGAAAATGGTGCTGACTCGCGGGGAGTTTGTTTTGAGGAGCACCTCCCCAGATGGCTCCGCTGCTATTCAGCAACAAATGCAAGATCTTAAAGAATCCTGGGACTCACTTCTCTCCATCTGTATCCAATGTAAAAGGTACACTGTTGCTTTGGTATTGGTATTACGTGCATTAAGGGTGCTGTATAAATGCTATTTAAGGGCTCTGAGACACTACCCTGCGTGATGGGCGCTATATAAGTGCTTGTTGTTATTGCTGTTGTTGTGAAGGCATTCATCAACAATAATCTTGGCTTCTGTGCCGCATTTATTAATTCAAGGGTTAATTTAGGAACAAGAGTAGGTCAACTGGCATGTTGACCCTGTTCTGGCATTAATTCTATGGGAACACTCTGTCCTATCCTTTCCCCCCACCCCATTCTTTCTGCGTATACACCACATTTCAGTGCTTGAACATCAGACTTCGCAGGATCAGTTCAACACTAGTCAGTGTATTTACTAACTGAGCCATTGTGAAATAATGGTTTGAATAATTGAGCAACTGGGAAGCAAATTTTAAACAGGAATCTATATGTGTGTGGGGTCTGAGAGCCCTGATAAACAAAAGATGGGGAGTTGGGTTGATCATTGAGAGAGTGGTAGCAGTCAAAAGCTGCAGGAACAGGGCCACAATGATAAGTTACAGAAATGATAATTTATTTGTTGTTCTAATTTTAAAACAATCTTTCTAACTTTCAGTCAGCTTGAAGGGGCTTTATCTCAGTGGACAAGTTACCAGGATGATGTTCGGCAGTTTGTGAGTTGGATGGACCGAATGGAGGAAGACCTAAACGTCTCTGACAGGCAGTACACAGAGCTTAGAGATAAAACTGCAGCCTTGGGCAAAGCCAAGGTAAGTGGACAGGTGACGGCTGCTTGACCTCCCTGGGAGAGTAATGTCTGAGGAGCAGAGGTGAAAAAACTATTCTTTTTATGGTAATCAGACAACTCAGATAAAACTTGTTGGGAAAAAATTCCGGTGAGGGTTATAATAATCCTTGAATTTGATATAGCGCCTTATCACATCATCAAGACATCTCAAAACGCTTCACAAGATATACTGTAAAGTGCAGTAACTGTGTGTTTTGTGGGCGAAAATTGTTTTATGTTTGTTGCTTTTGCTGATGTTGGCCACTAACTCATATTTCCAAATATACACTTTACAGTATATCCTGTAAATGGCTTTGAGACGTCTCAGTGACGTAATAAGGCGCTATATCAAATGCAAAGATTATTATTTTCCATTCTAATCACATATGGAACTCTCACTGGATTTTTTTCCCTGTTTTAAACGTAGGTTGTGACAGGGGGAGCTTTTCCAGCTGCAAATGAGCAGGAATGCCAGCACATTCCTGAGGAGTGCTTTTTCAGGCCCACTGCATTAATTTTCTGGGTAGTTCTTTGACTGAGATGGGAGGATGATCTTCATGTTTTAAGTGCATCCGATGCGATCCCAAACTATTTTATCTGTTGTGGTTACAACAAATATATAGTGAGAATGTCTGTATGGTTATTTTCCTTATGGTAAAATGTGAGGGCTTGCTTCTCTTTCAGTTGCTGTACGAAGAGGCATTGAGCCATGGCAGTCTTGTGGAGACTATACAAGTCAAAGGTGCCAGCATGGCTGAGTACTACGTGACACGCCTGGAGCTGCAAGAGCTTCAAGAGCGCTATAGTATTCTGAGAGAACGAGCCAAGGTACTCGGAGCCAAGACCATTTGTCCAACATATTTATTGCTAAGAAATCATGGGTCACATTTGACTTGGAACTGGAGCTCCCAGTTCCAAGTCCAATGTGACCCATAATTTCTTAGCAATAAGGTGCTCCCCGTGGGTGCACTTAAAGCCATTCTGCATTTTGAGATGTGTTCAAAAATATCTGGGTTGGGATGAGCGAAGGTAAGCAATGTCTCTGGAGCTAAACAAGCTAAGACGAAACAAGCTAGGAGATCCACACATGTTCTCAACTCTTGGAGGCAGCACCTCCAATAAGTATGATGCACCACATGGTTATCAACTTACTCATGTCCGATGGAGAAGACTCTCTCTGCTCCCATATACGTGAAATTCATGTTACAATATGATAGGTTCAGTCTTATTTCTCCATCTCTCCTCTGGTCTTTTTGGTCCATGAGTGTGAGACACCAGCTGTCTATACTACCCTCAAGCTCTGCCGGTGTTGCCCGAACTGCAGATCCATTGCTTTTTAGTGGTGTAATTAAGGACATCTGAACACGTATGGTTTACACATGGGTTACTAATCCCGCAAATTCTGCTCCTCTCTGCGAATATCTGTTAATGTTTGCAGTTATTGTTTCAGCATCCGTCCAGGTCAAAATAGTTTAATCTCATGTTAAAGAGTTCTAAAATGCTACCCCGCATGAAGGGCTCTGTGTAAATACAACCTGTTGTTATTCTCTAGGAGGGAACAAGAAAAGCTGAGGAATTGGTTCAGCTTCACCGAGAATACCAGGAAGGCCTAAAAGTGTTTGAGGACTGGGTGGAGCAGGAAAAGGAGAAGCTCAGCTGCTGTTCACACTTAGGGGGCGATGTTGAGACCCTCGAAAATACACTTCGAGACCTAGAGGTAAAACTGATCATTATAGAAATTACTGTTACGGCTCCACAAAGAGGCACAATGACCTGCCTTGCTTTGTTGAAGTCTATTAATGCTGCAATTGATGATTGTTTTGTAGGATTTAGAGGTGCACTGCACTGAGGGCCAGTCCTTGGTTGATGCTATGTTTAGAGCTCAGGAGAAGGTGGCGTTGACAGGAACCTCGTACCTGGAAGATCGCATTCTTGAATCCGTTCAGCAGGATTGGCACACGTATCTGCACAATCTCACCGAATCCAAGAAGCAGCTTAACACTACACTGGGCATGCTCAGGCGGCTGGAACAGCTGTTTCAGCAAGCAGACACTTGGCTGTCCAACATGGAGAGGAATGTCAGTGTCCAAACTGGAAGAAAGTCTGACCGACTTACAAAGGAGGCTCAGCTACAACAGTTGCAAGTAAGTATAGTATTAATATCAAAACCGCTTTGCCTTTCATAGAGTTACCTAGTGATGCAGCGTGGAAATGGGCCATTTGGCCCAACTAATCCATGCCGGTATTGATACTCCAAACAAGCCTCCAGCCCTCTTATTTCTCTTACCATTCCCTCTGGTCCCTTTTTCCTCATGAGCATCAAGTTTTCTGTTACATACATTGATCCTATTTGCTTTGAACACAGCTTCCACATTCTCACCACCCTCTGCTTTCTTCCTAAACTCTACATTAGATCCACCACCAGCTGTCTTATGTTTATGCCCTCTAGTTTTAGTTAATTTTGTTTGTACTTTGATTGTATTTCTCTGTTACGTCAGTTACAGCATTACTTCCTCACACAGTTAAACATGGCTATTTGATGATCCACCTCATGTAAACATTGATATTTTGAAAGGGATAGTATTTGAAATTGTGTTAAACTTCGGTCTGAAGTATGTTATTTGTTTTGTTTTTTAAAACAAATGTTTGTTTAGATATGGAACGACGATATCCTGGCTCGAAAGGATAAAGTGGACGAGGTAGGACTGTTGGCTCACCAAGTGCTGGAGGAGAGCCATATAAACAGTCGTGTGGGAAGTCAAGCTACCCAACTGGCTGCCAGATATCAGGGCATTCTGCTACATGTAATGGTACGTATAAGATCAACTTGAAAATCCTATTATATCCTGAACCTTGAGCTCCTGAACAAATTCTGTATCGGTTTCAATGTAAGGTGCCCAAGTCTTTTAATGTGCTTAGTGTTAGAAAGAAAAGAAAGACACAAACGTGCTTCTTATGGTGCCTTATCATGTTGAAACATTTTTAAGTGCTTCACCTGAATTACTGACAAGTGGAGTGACTATTAATGACGTATAGGTAAATGCAACAGCTGATTTGCACCAGTTGGACTATGAGCTCAACTCCCAACGTGGGGCTTGAACCCACAACCTTCTGACCTTGAATGCCAGAGTGCTCCCAACTAAGGCAAATTGGAAATGATTTGGAAGCGTCTACGTTTGTGCACTTATTTTTTTTTTTGTGTGTGTAGTCTTGTGTTTTCTGCAGCTCCCTAGCATTCTTGCACACAATTTTCCAAGTAGGTTTAGCGCTTGTTTACGTTCAGTGCTGAAGAGACTGTTTACTCTTTTAAAGGAACACGTGAAGCTGCTGAAAGAGGAATTGAAAACGCTGGAGGATGCGGATTCTGCCCTGGGTGCCTTTGCGGCCTGGCAAAGAGCTGCGCAGAAGAACTTCAGAAATGTGGCAGTCGGGGTGAATGTGGTGGACAAAGCTGCCATGGAGAGCAAGATCAACAAATTTGAGGTAATTTAGGGCCTTGATGCTTTTTCTGTTATTAGAAGATTGAATTATTTGTGATAAGAGACTCTTGAAGCTAAGACCATAACAATATTTAGAGAGGAGCTGATAAATATTTGAAGGGGAAAAATATAAAAAGTTAGGGGACGAATGAGAAACTGGAATTATATACTTTCAATGGAGGAAGTGGTAATAAAAAAAGTCTTTGCACTTGATATAGTACCTTTCATGTCAGGAAGACGTCTCAAAGCCCACAAATATACAGTCAATTCACTTTACAGTATATTCTGTGAAGCGCTTTGGGACGTCTAGAAGACGTGAAAAGCGCTATATCAAATGCAAGGATTATTATTATAAAGCGCATCACAAGATAGATACACTGTAAAGTAAAGTGACAGTGTGTTTTGGAGGCAAATATAGGTGTTGTGGCAGCGTAGTCTTGATAGACCTTCTGAACGTGTAATTTCTGTGATGAATTAGGACCAGTTAAGGGATCACTGCAATTGAGTGTTGATCTGTCGTTATGTTTATCAGATTATTTTTCTAGATTGAACGCAGTCAGACAAAACAGTGCATTCTCCGCTTGCTTGAGAAGGTCACAGAGTGGAAGTCTCACATTAGGGTTAAGTGCAAAAAGAAGCACAACTATGTACGAGTGACATGAGTGTGCATTGTATGGTTCACCTCGGGGTGTTTTTCTGCCAGATGTCTGGCATTCTGTTGCAGTTGATGTGTGCATTGCTAATGTTGTGAAGCCACATTTTCCCCTGTGAGCTTTCTGCCTGTGCTCTTCAAACGTGTTGAAATTGCCAGCATTACACTGCATGTTTGTCACCAGTGTGATGCACAAAACAGCAGGACACAGATTCCAAACTGATTGTATTGTACTGAGGCAGAATGTAATTAAATTCTCTTTGATATAATAAATGAGGGAGCAAAAGGCAAACTGATCTCTATTAGCTGCCTAAAATCCTTTGCCATGTTTAATTTTTACCTCACTTACAAATAGACGGTGGCAGCTAAGTAAGCTATTTAGGGGCATCACTGCTGTGTGACTGCTGGAAAATGCATTACACATCCTGACACCACTTTGCTTCATTTCCAGGTCCTGCATGTTGACATTGATGCTGGTAATGGTTTGCTGAAGATGATCCGCGAGAAGGGTGAAAAGGCCATTGAATATTTGGAGGGAGATGAAGCCAAGCAGCTTCGGAAGGAGATGAACGATCACATTACTCAGCTGGAAGAGCTGACTGGTGCCATCAGGAGAGAACGCGGAAATCTAGAAAAATGTCTCTATCTCACAAAAGAGTTCTTGGACAAATACCAGAGTCAGACCAAATGGCTGGCAGAATACCAGGCGATCCTTCAGATCCCAGTGGAACCAAAAGCAGAACTATATGAAAAGAAAGCCCAGTTAGCAAAATACAAGGTAAGTGTGACTGAAGAAGTTGGACAAGTAGTAACGTTTTAGTGATATTTTAGGAACTAATTCAATACAATACATGCTTTCCAGTTTTCTCTCTTGAAGAGGTTCACAAATTATTTTGTCCGGGCATTGACTTGACACTCAGGTGTGTTGCTTTGGACCTGACACACAGATGTATGGTTCTGGACCTCAAACACAGATGTGTTGCTCTGGATCCAGTCTCTATGTTGCACCCGCATGTATATCAGTTGCCGCTTTGGAAAACAACCCTTAACGTTCCAGAACTGTGGCAGTCGGCATTCTGTATTTTCAGTGTTGTGGAGTGGGCTGCCCACTGGTGGTACAAATTTTGTGTTCCATGGAAATTGCTATGAAAGCGACCGAGTTAATAATCAAACAACACAGAAACGCTTTGTTTTGTCTCAGACCATCCAGCAAACGATTGTGTCTCACGAACCTGGGATAAAGCTGGTGATTGAGAAGGGTGAAGCCCTTCTTGAACTCGTTCATGATGTAGCCGTCAGTGACAATTTGGGAAAGTTGCTGTCTGAGTACCAGGAGCTGTTTAACATGATCAGGGTAAGTAAGAGAGGTGGCTTAAGATTCGGATCAGATGTGAAATGCTGAGAATCCCAAAATAGATCTCACGGATAATAGCACTGAATATTTTAAAATAAATTACATCTTTCATTGTTGGAATTAGAACTGAGTAAAGATCTAATTAATCACTTCCACTAACACTCCATTGCTGAAGGAACATGTTGTATCCTAAGTGTAGTGAAGCTTTCAACACCATCTGCTGTATCCCCCGAGTCTAGAAACTCAACTGAGTTTACTCTTTGAGCATATTGTTATCTAAACTCTTTTTACTTTCCTTTGAAATCATTATCCATCTTTGGTCCACTTGGTCTGACTTTCTATCGTCAAAAGAGCACATAAATTGCCACTCCCACAATTCCACCACCGCTAACCACCAGAATGCAGTTGAGACTGCCTGGATATTTTCTCCTCTCTCAATATCCCTTCCTATGCTCCAGCTGGTTGCCATAACACCCCAACTTCCTCCTTTGGTACAGCAAAGATCAGGAACTGAGTGGAGCTGAGGTTGAATAGCTAATCATTGGTGTTAACCATGTAGATGTCCTCTGTCTAGATGATTGTAATCTCCTAGCAGACGAAGGAGATTGATAAGGAGGGACATGAAAAAAATATCTATGTCATTTGAAAGTTGCTGTTTGTCTAAAAGAGCTATCCAGTAGTTCTATTCTTCTGCCTTTTCTCCTTATCTCTCCTTTTGAGATATTTATTGAATTCCTGTTTAAAAGCCAGTATAGATTCTACCTCGCATCCTGTGGTTCAAGATCAGGAGTTCCAATCCTAATACCCCTCAATGTTTAATATAGAAATCTCTTAACTTGTCTCTTTTCCCTTTTGATAATTACTTGAAGTGTATGCCTCAAATTACTAGCTCACCAAACAATGGAAATAACCACTCCCATTTACATCGCTAAAACTTTTTATAATTATAAAACTACTAAAAGGTTTCACTCAACCTACTCTGTTCTAAGGAAAATCGCCCCAATTTCTTCAGTTTTTCCTCATTAAAAAATACATACTCACACGACTTTACATGTGAATCAATTTGCGACATCTCGGCGATGTGATGAGGCACTACTGCAAGGATTATTAGTTATTATTATGAATTAAACCTCTTATCCCCGGTAGTATCTTAACAAAACAGAACTGGTTTAGTATTACATAACATGCTTACTTTTAAGAAACACATAAAAGGCTTTGTAAAAATGTGATTGTATCCATAGAAAAATTCTGCAAAGAAGCAAACCTTGCAACATCACTTGACAATAATATTTGCCACTTTTTTTATATAAGGTTTGCGTGCAGAATCTGGAAGGGAAAGTAAAAGAGCATGAAGATTACAACAGCAACTTGCAGGAGGTCGAAAAGTGGCTGCTGCAGATGTCTACCAGACTGGTGGCACCGGATACAACACAAAGCAACAACCTAGAAATGGCAACCCAGCATCTGGCCAGACACAAGGTACGTGTGGTAAAGAGATACAGTTAGCATTTGGACCACTGGTTGTTTAGACCATAAAGCAGTAATTCTTTGATCTCGATCCCGCTAGCTGTTTTGATGTTCACGTTAGAACGTTACAAATATCAAGTCCCGATGCAAATAAGAAATTCATGTTACTCCTGATATCTTGGATCTGGAGGGATGCTGAACACCACCTAGTTGATTTTATTCTCTTCCAACAGCCAATCATGGAAGAGATAGCGGGATTTGAACACGTTTTGACAAGTTTGAAAGGCAAAGGAGACACTCTGATCGCCAACTGCACGGAGGAGTTGCAGGCAAAGTTTAAACAGCAGGTTGATGCCAATCTGCAGGGGATCAGGGACAGCTACTCTGCCATTTGTAGCACAGCTCAAAGAGTAAGAATCCCAATTCTCACATCTATGTTTGTTCACATCTCTGGTAGACAGACTGAGTTAGAATTCCTCTGAGTACTTCAGTATCCAAACTAACACAGGTCCCCCAATAATTCCGAGAGTAAAGTGCCACTTCTGCTGCTAAATTTGAGACTATTGACTCAGAAGCCTCTGCCCTCCCTTCCGCTTATCTCTCCAAGGTCTTTCCCCTTCCACAGTGCTTAATCCACTTTTACTCTGCAGCTTCTACTTGTCTCCCTCTCAACCTCGATCAAACTCCTTTCTATAATGATGTCTCTCACGAATTCTCCGAACCCACTTTGTTTCTCTGTTCTGTCAATGAGCATCTAAAGATTTCCCTGAAGCCTTGCAGCCATTACAAACAAAATTTTCCTCATCTCCCCTCTAGTTCTTTTGCCAATTATCGCAGAGCTGATGTGTAGTAAATCAGCGCAAAGCAGAACGTTACACCTGTGCTCAGATTTAGATTGTATTGGGTGCATCATGCAGTGTGTTCTGTAATGTATTCCCAGGTGTATTGCAGCCTGGATCGAGAACTTCAAAAGCACGTCAGCCACCAGGACACACTGCAGCAATGCCAGATGTGGCTCAGTACGGTGAAGCAAGAGCTGCAGCTCCAGACTCAGCCTCCAATCAGCTCAGTTAATGCACTCAAACAGGTAACAAAGCACATACCTGTTCACAACAAAAACAGAAGTCGCTGGGAACACTCAGCAGGTCAGGCAGCATCTATGGAGAAAGGAAAGTGAGTCAACGTTTCGGGTCCACAACCCTTCGTCTGAACTGGGGCATGTTGGGAGGGAGAGGCTTTTAAGGGCTAACAGAGAGGGGGGAGGCAGGGCAAGGAAAACAAAGGAGAAAATGGGGTAGAAGGCAGGGGATGATGGGTTGAAGAGGTGTTAATGATGCAGAACAAAGGGGGAGATTGCAACAAAGCAGGGGAATAGTGGTGTTAATACTGCGGAACAAAAGGGGGGAAAAGAACTTGCAACAAAACAGGCAGATCAGGGAGAGAAGAAGTGTGTCTGGGACCAAGATGATGTGGTAACGGTCACAGAGGAGACGGTCAGGGCCCAGGAACTGGAAATTGTTGAAGTGGCGGAGGGCGTCAGAAGAGTCACGGATGTAGGTTGGTAGGTGGACCAACCTGTTCAATTGGCTTCTTGAAGCCTCTTTCTATCCCGTGGAAGTGCAGCTATTCCCCACAGTGGGGTTACCTGCAAAGCTGGAATGAAATTGCGATGGTCTCCTGTTGCTTTTCCTTTGTAAGTCTATCCCAGGAAACCAGATAGTGCAATGTTATACTTGTTTTGTTTCAGTTGAAACTATTTGGTTAAAATTGTGGACTGTATGATTCTGCCTGCTTTTAACTTGAGATCGCTGTGTGGCAGAGTAGGGTGTGTGCTGCTGAGGGGTGGGGTGGGGGCGTCTAGTGGTGTGAATGCTGCCTGTATAGGAATAGAGAATCGGTTTGAAAAGTTGGAATTTAGGGTTGGATGAATATTCCGTTATTTTTAACCTGATCACCTTTGAGGAGCAGGAAATGTCTCGATTGTATGACAGATGTGGCGAAGGTTATACTAGGATAGATTCTGAATGATTTATGGAGGAAGGCAGCAAGCTTGATGTGCCGATTTTTGTTTTCTTATTTTTGGTCATCAGCCGGGTGTATGACTCATGCAGAAACCCGTCACCATGCTTAAGAGTGTCCACTTTTAAGAACTCTGAACTTTTCCTTCTTCACAGGTGAAACACTATCGAACTCTGCAGGAACAAGCCAGTACTTACCTGGAGCTCCTTTGCTCCATGTGTGACTTATCAGATGCCACAGTGAAGAGTGCAGCGACAGAGATCCAGTGCGCCAAACAAATGGTATGAGGAAACCAAATAACCAAGACATATTTCTCTCACACCTGGAGATATTTTTGCCCACAAAATACACACTTTATAGGATATCCTGTGAAGCGCTTTGAGGCGTCTTAACACCATGATAATAATAATAATAATCCTTGCATTTGATATAGCGCTTTTCACGTCAGGAGGACGTCCCAAATGATGAGGCGCTTTATCAAATGCAAGGATTATTATCATTATTGTTTCCTTGACCTTACACAGGCTGTCATGGTTTTACATTTTTAAAACAAAATGCATTCACTCCCAGACTGAAAGAGGCAAAATTTATTCTTAATTTGGAATCTGGTTCCTTTTATGTTCTGAGGGAAATGAGCTGAATTTAAGAATTTTCCAAAATTCTGTGTAATCTTAAATTTTATGACAATATTCCGTGAGACGGTGAGAAATTTCAGGCCCCTGATTCTAAAATATTCTCATTGTTGCTGGAGAGTTGACGGCAAATTGCTACAACTGTGGTAGTGGTTCACTGACAAACATGCAGTATAGAGTCCTGGATGGTGTGAATTCACTGGTGTCTTACCATCTGGGAACAGTACAACTCCTATCAGTACAGTATAAACACTAGATTTCCTTCCTTATGGTGTTGAACACTCTTGGGACATCCAGTGGACAGCCTGTGAACTTAGAACGTTACTGTTGTTAAAGAATGAATTTGTAAGCCAAGGAAATAATCATCCCAATAACTTTTGGGCAGGGTTTAATACAATACAATACAAAATTACATTTGTAAAGCACTTTTCACGTCTGGAGGACGGCCCAAAGCCAGGTGTAGGAAACTTGCCAAGATCCAGCATCAGGTATAAAATAATTGAGCACCTAGATAAGTATAAGCTGATTAGAGAGAGTCAGCATGGTCGCTAGGTCCTGTCTAACTTAACGTTCTTCAGCAGAACCACTCTGTGGTAGATAGTGGAGGATCGATAGTCATCATGTACATGATTTTCAGACATTTGATCTTTATGAGTGATTGCCAGCTAAAATCAAAGCAAGTGTAGATAGGAAATTGGGAGGTGGGAAGTAGAGAATTGGGATAAAAGAGGCTAATGCTTGTTTTTTTAAAAAAGACATACCCATTTCCTTTCAGATTGAGCAGCACCTGGTCAGATCTCAGGAGCTGGCGCTTGGTTGGGAAGAAATAAAACGTCAGAAGGCTGAACTCTCAGCCTATTTCCTGGACACTGAGCAGTATCTCCAGACCCTGAAGAGACAGCCAGCAGAGCTTGAGCAGAAAATCACACAGAAGCAGAAGGCCCAGGTTCAGGTGAGACATACCTTTCTTCAATCTGATCAATGATAGTATTTGAGATTGTCGTCCAGTTTGTAATGTTTATTACACTTCAACAATTTGGTTAGAAAAAAAATTGTTTCATTAATTTTTCAAGTCATCTTTAATTCTTCAGTTTGTTTGGATTCGGACTCCTTCCTACTGAACAGGTAGAAAGCTAGCACATTCTCCAAATTCTTCTCAATGCCTGGCTACTAAAAGGTGCAAAATATCTCCCAATTTCAATTTCCCTCCCCTGTTTGGGGAGATGCTGCTGTCTACACCCTGTTTGGGGAGATTATTCAGTCTCTGAGAAACATATTAACCTTGTTAGCCAAGGGAGCCATAATCTCCTCTCACTCTGCAGTCTGAGCTTATAATTGGATTTTCCTATTTATACACTCACAACGCTGTGGAGAATAAGATTCCGTTACCCAGCAAGGTCAGTAAAGGGAATCATCCTCTGCATCTCCCCTTTCAATGCGATTTGAATCGAGAACTAATATGGAATGGAGATCAAACCAACTGTGTCTTTCCAATCCGTGAGAATTAGAATTCTACCCTATTTCATTACTACTTGCATATTTTTAATCAATGCTCCTGCTCAGTCTGCTCAGGTACACAATAGAGGCTGCTAGACATGAAGCTAAAACCCCAAACAATACCAAACATCTCATTAAATCATTTTCCTTTTATGTTTTGCTCCGGATCACTATGCTGTCATGTGCTGTGAAAGTTCTTGCTTCATGACTGGATGTAAAGTTATCAATGTTATCCACCATGAAGTTGTGCTATATAAATGCAAGTTGTTGTTGGTAACATATGATCCTACTGTGGAAGCATATGTGGTGCCTTATTGTAAAGGACATTCAGGGAGAGGTGCAAAACAATGTTTTTAATACATTGTTCTCAAGTGTTAATAAAACGTAAAACTTTTTTGTTGTTTATAAGGAATTGGGTGAACAGTGCCAGTCCAAGCAGAATATTATCACAGCCCTCACAGAGAAAGTCAGCAGCCTAACAAAAGGACACGAGTCCCCAGAACACTCGGAGATCGGTCAGTTAAGCAACCAGTGGTTAGAATTGTGCCATCAGGTCAACTCACTCCTTGTGCTGAGGGAGGAGGACCAGCAAAGGGCAAGGGATTACCACGATCAAATGAATATAGTGGAAGTGCTCTTGGACAAGTTCGCCAAAGAATGGGACAGTTTAGCAAGGTGAGTACAGGAACCAGTGAAACAAAATAAAATAATGCTTAAAACAGAATTACACATGGAATAATCTGGGATTAGACTGAAATAAAATAATACTGTGTAGTCCTGCTATCTACAACAGATGGAGAAGGGTGGTTGAGACCTGATTTTATTTAAGAAACCATTTGATGTTGTACTAGGAGGTGGCAGGGTGGGTATTCTGGAAGGATGAGACTGAATGGGCTGAAGGGCCTTCTTCATCTGAACTGACTTTACCTTGTGATAAATTGTTTAACTTACTATTTGGCCCAGCAAAGAACAAAGAAAAATGTTTTATTTAGATGAACCAGATTGGTCCATTTTACGGGAGAAGATGTTTTTGGTGATGACAAAGTTGCGCATTTTTCTTTCCAACAGAGCTGATGCTGAAAGTACGGCTGGTCACCTGGAAGCCTTGCGGAAACTGGCGAGCGTGGTGCAGAGTCAGAAGGTTGTCCTGGATGATCTGAAAGAACAGAAGCAGAAAGTGATGGATCGTCTGAACTCTGACGATAAAGAGTTGGTCAAAGAGCAGACCAGTCACTTTGAGAAACAATGGCTTCACCTGGAGAATTTAATAGAAAAGAAAATCCAGGCATCTGTTACAACCTTGGAGGAGATGAGCCTGTGTCAGGCCAAACTGGAGGAATTGCTGGAGTGGGCAGGGGACCAACAGCCCATCTTATCTGAAGCTCTGAAATGTAGCCCTCCAGCGGAGCTAGCACAGACTTTGCTGATAGATCACATCACCATATGCAACGAACTCGAATCCCAGCAGTTAGTCCACGGAGCGTCGGTGAAAGAAGCCGAGAGGATCCTGGCACATTTGGGACTTGATGAGCGGCAGCGTTTCCAGGGGACCCTCGTTGAGCTGCAGGATAAAATGAATTCACTGAGTGAGGCGCTCAGTCAGAGGAGAAAGTACCTGAGCAAAGCATTGTCAGACAGGACGCAGTTCCTCATGGCTGTCACGCAGGCAATCAATTGGATACATCAGAATGAGAAGAAAGCAATGTCTGAGGAACACATCGCTCTCATGCCGCTTGATGTGAACAAGCAAATCAGGATGTGCAGGAACGCACATAGCGGCCTGAAGGAGCATCAGATGGAGGTGACGGCTCTGTGGGCACAAGGGAGGGAGCTGATGAAGGAGGCTACTGAGGAAGAAAATGGGGAAATGTTGAACAAATTGCAACAGCTGCAGAGTGTATACGACTCCGGACTACAGAAATCTGCTCAGAGACTGCAGGAACTGGAAAAAATCTTAGTTTCACGGAAATATTTCAAGGCAGATATGGATAAGGTCTGTTATTGGCTAAAACAGACCGACATCATGACCTTTGCGGAGGTCAGTTTAATGAACAGCGACCCTGAGTTGTCTTCACAGCTGAGCAAATACCAACAGATCCTGGAGGAGTCACCTGAGTATGAAAATCTTCTTCTTTTGGTGCAGAGAACTGGCCGCGAGGTGCTGCCGTCACTCAGCGAAATGGATCATTCGTTTTTAGACGAGAAGTTAAATGCTCTGCCAAAGCAATTCAATAGCCTCGTGGCACTCGCAAAAGAGAAGTCTGATAAGGTTCAGGAGGCGATTGCAGGCCGTAAGGAGTACTCTTCCCTAATTGAACTAACCAGCAAGGCACTGAGTGAATTGGAGGACCAGTTTGTTCTCATGAGCAAGGCTCGTCTTAACCTTTCTTCAGAAGAGACCACTACACTGCAGGACGATTACAAAGCTCTTCTCGAAGAGGTTGTGAACCTTGGTAAAGCCGTGGATGAGCTGAACCAAAGGAAAGAGACATTTCGGATTACAGGGCAACCATGGCAACCGGATGCCATGGCAAGTCTAGCCAGCCTTTACCACAGACTAAGACGGCAGATCGAGATGAAAGTCAGCCTGTTGGATGAAACCATCGCAACTCACAGAGAACATGAAGAAATGTCGCTGGAGTTGGAAGAACAGCTGAAGGCTTTGAAAGATGAACTGCTCAAAGTGAACGAGGAAACCCTTTCCACTGAGGAGAAGCTGAAGAAGTGCTACTCTCTGGCTGGCAGCGTGCAGGAGAGCAGCTCTCTCTTAAAAAAGTTACTGGAACAAGTGGAACAACTGTCACCTGAGCTCGACAGCGGAGTTTATGAAATGAGGAGTCAACAAGTCCACTCTTGGCAAGAGGACCTTCAGTTAGCACAAGGGATGATAGGGGAGCGAATCATGGAATGTGAGAGCAGACTCGTCCAGAGGATAGATTTCCAGAGTGAAATCCAGCGCACTCTTGATTGGCTGCGAGAGATTAAGGGTGATCTAAGCATTCCAATAAATGTGGACGTAAAGCTTCAGGCAATCCAGGAAGAGATTCGGAAATGCCAGATCCTCGAGGAAGAAGTACAGTCGAGTCTTAGGATCATGGCAGCTCTGAGCAGTAGAGAGAAAGACAAATACACCCAAGCCAGGGAACTCATGCCGACTGAGGTAGAGAAGAATCTCAGGGAACTTTCTCTTCTGGAGGCTGACATTCAGGAAAGCTTAAGCATGAAGAAGGTGAGTCCCTATCTTTGATACAAGTGCATCACCCTCTAGATTTTAACAAACATGTCTCTTATCTCAACGCATTTCTGTGTAAATGTTTTCTTAGTAACTTGCTGAGTTGCCTGGCAGGGCTGCCTCCTTGTGGAGGACCCATCATGGCGAGCTGCATGCATTTTCCACCCCCCACCCCTCCCCTCTCACCCAGCTGTTTCACGGGCAAGCTTGCAACTGCAGCCGGAACATAAGCCGAAACAATCGAGCTTTCAAGTGATCACCAGTGCAGAATATTGCATAATATGCTTCAAAAGACGTCATACATATACCCAAAGGTTGCTGGGGGTCACTTGCCACCCTAAATGGAATCTTGTTGTTGTTGTTGCCCCCTATTACCTCTGCAACTGCAAGTAGATCTTTAATTCAGTTGAATTGTATTTGAATTCCTGGTCCTATAGTTTGGGTGTCAGCCTGGCTCAATTGGCTCTCACCTGTGAATGAGAAGGTTATGGGTTCAAGCTCCACGATAGCACTTTGAACTTGCAATTCAGGCTGACACTCCAGTGCAGTGATTTGGGATGTACTCGCAACATAAAATGCGCTAACTAAGTGTAAATTGTATTGTATTGGGGTTTGCTGCATTGTTGGAGGGCCATCCTTCAGATGAGACCTTAAACTGAGGTACTGTCTCTCTGTTCAAAGACAATCTAATGAAATTTCCAGTCAAACATTACCTGAAATAAGAGCACTGTATATTTCCCTAGCACCCCTGGTCTGGGATGACTGTATATTTTTGATGCAATACAATACAAATTACTATTTATACAGCACCTTTCACATTGAGAGGACATCCCAAGACTCTTAACAATAACGTCTTGGCTCCTGAGCTGGGGGTGGGAGATGACAGTGGTCGGGAAGAAAAACATGACTGAAGGTGTGGTCAAAAAGGTAGATCGTGAGACGGACCTTGAACGAGGGAGAGAGTAAGGGGGACTCCAGGATGGAGTTCTAGAAAGTAGGGGATGATAAACTGAAACCCTGTCAGCTGATGCTGGGTAGGACAGGGAACATGCAGGAGACTGGTGCCTGCTGAGCGAAGGGAGCGGCCAGGTCGGTGTGTTAAGCATTGGTATGATTTTGTCTCTGTCAGGCCTCCCTTGATCAGATCCATGCCCTGATCCAACATTACCATCGAGCACTTCAGGATGTCAGTGGGTGGCTGGATGACGCCAGTGAGCTTTTACAACAGAGCCGTGAGGGAGTGGATGTGGAAGGCTCTGAGGAAGCTTTCAGCCGCCATGCAGAGTTTTTTGAAACAGAAAATAATGTGATGAGCCAGCTCACAGAGCTGCAGAGCTTAGTCCCTGAGCTCTTGCCATTCCTCAAAGTAGCTGGGAAGGAGCAAGTTCAACAGAGTTCTGCATCATTGCAGCAAAAAAGAAGCTGTACAAATCAGCAAGCTGAAGAACAGAGCAACATCTTGCAAAGGTAAGAGAATGATCATTATCAGATGCGATTTCCAGTGAAATCTCTGCTTCTGATATTTTGGCTTTATGGTTTAAGTTGCTGTGCTATCATATAGTTAATTACCTTGGTTTGTATTTAAGTTCGCCTACAAAATTCACATTCACTACACTTTACGGTAAATCCTGTGAGGAAGCTCTTTGAGGCATCTTCCTGATACGTGTGGGTCAGCCTGGCACTCTCGCCTCTGAGTCAGAAGGTTGTGGGTTCAAACCCCATGACCGGACTTTCTCTTTCCTGGTTTGCTGGCCAACAATCCCCCAAATAAAAATGGTCACTCACTCCATGGCTATTTGTGGGACATTGCTGTGTGCAAACAGGCTGCTGAGTTTCGGCCACAAAATATGCAATCAATCCACTTTACAGTATATCCTGTAACGCGTTTTGAGAAGTCTTGATGAAGTGATAAAGCGCCAAACCAAATGAAAGAATTACTATTTATTATTAGATCAGAACTGCTCTGATGATAGTTGTTATTTATTGTGGTGTTTACCTAACTGGAGTGTTGCACATTCTGCTTAGGTGTGTCACAGACTGGCGCACATATCAGGAAGCCAGGCAGCAGATCATTGAACTGATGAACCAAGCCGAGAGGAAACTGTCCGAATTCTCCACCGCCAAGGCAGCGACTAGCCACGAAAGTGAAGAGAAACTGACTCGGCACAAGGTCAGTGGTGGACGAAGGGAAGGTGCTCGCGTTTCTGATACACATTAAGTCAGTAATTCATGTGAAGTTTAAAATGTACCTTTTTTTGTGTATGTTAGTCCTTGTTGGACACGGTGAATTCCTTTCACGAGAAGATCACAGCGCTGGAGGAGCAGGCCTCACTGTTGGAAAAGCTGGGCAATGACGCCAGCAAGGCCACCATAAGCAGGTCAATGACAACAGTGTGGCAGCGCTGGACCCGGCTCCGCAGTGTGGCCCGAGAGCAGGAGAAGATGCTGGAGGAAGCGGCGCATGGCTGGAAAAATCTCACTAACAAGGTAGAAAAGGGAATTGTAGCCTTTTCTTTTTGGTCAGCCGGGTGTCTGACATGCGGAAACCCATCCCCATGCTTAAGAGTATTCAAACCAAACTCAGATTTCCATGCTTCCCACCTACACATGGGAATCCCAGAGCTAGGTTGCTGGAATGGAATATGCACTCTCTCCCTAGAGGGACACATCCTGCTTACCTAATTCAGACAGTATTAATTGCAGGTGGGCAAGAGCCAAGGCTTGGGGACCCCACAGTGTGCGTTGGAGTATTGCTGAAGTCTTTCATGGCCAATCTGGTTCACAAGTCAAGATTCTCAAGAGCATTACTAAATAATCCACTGGAACCCCATCAGGATACTAATTTTGTATCTGACTTCCATGAAGTTGGATTTCAGCCAAAGGAGTCTTCCCATAGCCAGGAGTAGATTGGTGTCTGAGTGGAACTTCGTAAAGTGTGCCTGAGACATATCTACGTACCTGCTACTCATTTATCTGTTTGTAACCATTCCCAAATCTCCCTCCCCCTTTGTTTTCACTTTGCCAAGGTTCTTAACAAACTGCACTTTTAATGAAGGAATAATACTAATCCTTGCATTTGATGTAGCGCTTTTCACGTCTTCTAGACGTCTCAAAGCGCTTCACGGAATATGCTGTAAAGCGAATTGACTGTATGTGTGTGGGCGAAACGTGGAAGTCGCCTTTGTGTGTCGAGTAGTTTCGATTGGAGATTCTTAAGCACAGCGATGAGTTTTCACGGTTGCCAGAGAACCCCTGACACAAAAGAAAAGTTAGTGTATTCGATTTACGTGTTCAAGCCATTGATATTAACCAATGTTGGAACTTAGACCTCACAATCCCCTGAAATGACACTCCACTGCATCGCTGGGGCAGTTTTGCATTGCTGGAGGTGGCTTCCTTTGGATGACATATTAAATCAAGGTCACATCTCCCTTTACAAGTGGATGTTAAAGAACCCATAACACAATTCGAAAAGAGAAAGGAATTTTTCTCAGTGTCCTAGCCAACAGTCTCCTAAACATCATTCATTTCATGGCTGTTTGTTGGACATTACAGTGCAAAATTTGCTGTTGCTTTCACCTGCTAATGCAAAATCACTGCACTTTAGAGCAAAATCCTGTGAAATGCTTTGAGACACCTGAACAACATGTTAAAGGTGCTAAATCAAATGCAAGGATTATTATTACTTGTATCATCTTTTGAAATTTTTTCATTTTCCCCTCTGATTTTCTCTCCTTGACTTGTGCTGGGGTTCAGTTCCACATTCCACTGAATCACTCAAGATGAGTGAGTGTCAACAGCCAAACCTGAACCAGCCTCCATATTGAGACGGAATCTGAAAACCTTAAAAAATTCTGCATTATTTAAATTTCATGAATAATTTGGGGTCTTCTCACGTTAACATACAATCTAGTATTGAGAAATCTGAATGATTGTTCCCCCCCACTCCCTCGCTCAGTCACTGAGAGTAAATGTAGTTCTCCCGCTGAGATCAGCTCGCTCTAGACAAACCAATGATTAAGCCTCAAGCCTTTCTGATCTGGATGTCTCAATTACATACTGGGCAATGGAATTAATAAGTCAGCAATCAGCAACATTGTACTTCCTTTCTTCTGTTTTAGTGCTTTCTGTTAATTGTAGTGAATATCTGATGCACTTTAAATATCAAATTGACAATACTACTCTCTTTGAACTGGACTCTGCTTGTTAACTGCTTTATTTATTCACAGATTGAAACAACCACTATCATTGTGGATCAGTTCCAAGACCGGTTACCTGACAGCTCAGTTGAAAAGGCGAGAAAGAATGAGTTACTCGACCTTTTGGTGTACCATGATGGGTTTGCAAAGGAAGTAGAACGGGAACACGCCACTCTAAGCGTACTCAGACAACAAGCCCTGAACATGCTCCGAGATGTTGCCATGCCTTCAACTTCCATTGAAGACTATCCAGTAATGCATGAAATTAAAGCTATGCAGGACAGATATGACAAGTAAGTAGATCACAGGAAGTATTCAGTACTGTAGCGATCCCTTAGTAAAGATGCTGCAGTTTGCGTTCTGGTAAGATTAAAAACAATGCTGATCTGATGGTTGACATTAGAATTGCTTTATTGTGAATCAATACACAAATAGTTATCGGCCGCATAACGCATTTGGATTTTCTGTTATATATTTGCAATGTGACAATTCTTCAACTTAATTTTCTGTTTGAAATCGGTATATTTTGGAGTGAAACTCCCTCTGCCGCAAACTATATGCTCTTACGATGGGATTTGAGCTGTTCAGTTTGGTGTCCAATTTGCGATATTTCTTAATGGAATTCTTTAATAAGGAATCCGAATCATGTAAATGGCTAAGGGAGGAACGATGTCTCACTTTGAGAGTGAGGAGAGGAGCATGTCTCTTTTTATACAATTGTCACATTGTTCAGGCAGAAAATGATTAAAACCTCTTATTTTGTTTGTAGTGTTCGACAGAAAATAAAGAAAAGCAAGAAAATGGTTCAACAGGAGCTGAAAGACCGGGAAGACGTGGGAAATGAATTACATAAGATAAAACAATGGCTTCAGGAGACAAAGGAATATTTGCAGAAACCGCTTGCTGACGCTGATACTCAACTCCAGGAATTAAAGGTACACAAATGTCAATCATCTGTTAAACTCAGCGTTAGATCCATGCACTGTTTGGTTTTCTAGGGAGATTTGGCTGAACCTTGCTTTTGGTCAAGTTCCTCAAATCCCCCCTCCTTTCTTCTGCTCAGTGAACTCCAAGGATTTTTGTGAATTATTCTAAGAGGTTTTCCTCCTACCTGAAAGACATAATTGCAAGTTGCTATTGATTAGGAATTCAGACTCAAACATCTTCTCTGTTTCATACCAGATAAATCTTACTGATTTATTCACAGTTTTTTATAGTTCATTCACCTCACTGAATTTTTCTCGTTCCTAGGAACTGCAGAAGGAGGTGGCTGCTCGGCAACAGGTTGTTGAGCAGCTCGCAGAAGGACAGCAGAACAAGTATCTGGAGCTTTATACCATTCTGCCCTGTGAGCTGTCTGAGCAGCTGGCTGAGGTGACACTGGCCCTGGGAGCCATTGAAGAACAGGTGGAGTTGCAGTTCATCTCCTTGTTTGGTTTCATACTTAGGGCAAAATGTAACAAACCAGACTGCCTGAAGCTTTAACTGGAGACCATCTGTCCACATGAGGTTGCCCATAGTCCATAGTGAAAGGGCAATAGTTTCACTTAAGCTCTGTTTTTTTAGGAAAAAAAATGAGGAAAGTCGGTGACTGGAGTGTTGGGCTGGATCAGTTTAGTCTTGAATTCAGCCCAACCGGGTGGGAAGTAAGCTTCCTCTTCCTGCCATCTCAGTCAGTCCCATATGAAATAAATTTCTGGTGCACAAGAAGCCACAGTTTAATCTGCTAATGCATTGTCAGTCTCACTCTGAGAAGGCAAAGGAAGGTTTGTGTGGTTGATGAGTGCTGATCTAAGGTTGGCATTTATACATATTGTCAGATGCTATCTGATTTGGGAGGGCTTGCTTTTGATGCTGGTTGAGTATATGTGGAGTGGGAGGGAGAAAAATGTCCCATTTTACAGCACAGACCACCCTCATCCTGAAGAAGGTAAATTAAGCAATACCCTCACTCACCCAACACAAGTAAAGAATGGATTGAGTTGTCACCCGCAAAATTAAAACCTAAACTGTACTTTGTTGCATTTCATCTGAACTGTTGTGTTTTGTTGATGTTTAGATGAAAATAAAGGAAGAAGAAGCTCAACACACAAGAGCAGCGAGCCTGCAGTTTCACAGCAAAATTGAGAATGTTTCTGAAGAACTGAATAATATTTCCAGAAAACTTAGCGACAAAGCAAGTGACATAGTGCAAGCCAAAATTGAACAAAAGGTAAAGGGGAAAGTTGTCCCTGTTTTATTACAGAACTGTGTACATAATACAAATCAATAATCTGTACTAGCTATTGCATACTGTTGTTATTCAACAGCGAATGATGCACCAAATGACTAGAGAGCTGTGTTTGTCTGGGTATGAGAATTATTTAAAGAAATGGACTATTCTGTCACTAGACTCTTCCACCTGTTCGGCAGCATCTACCAACTGTACTTGGGGTTCAAATCATGCCAATATCATGGTTAATGTTGAGGCAAACGGCCACGTAACAGACAAAACAGGCCTCTTTCTGTGCTAACATTTCTGAGGTTAACTATAGGAGCTCAGCTTGTGTTGCTTCTACTGCAGCTCCACACGCAAACATGAAAAACTCAGCAGAATGTCTGAGACAATGCCTTATATTCCAGTTGTAATATAAGTTGTGTTTTCTTAAATAAAAGTAACGTTTTGGGGTTCAGTGTTTCTAATTGAATGAGCCTGGCTCTCTGAAACCTTTGTTTTGGTAATGGTCTTGCAGCTATTCCCTGTATTTCTAGTGGATATACTTCCTCCCTATTTACCTTATCAACCCCCACCATCATTTTGAACACCTCTATTGAGTCTCTGTTCTAGTGAAAGTAGCCTCAGTTTCTCTTGAACCTATACATCTCAGTGCATTAGAATAAAGTACAATAGTGCTTTGTGACACAACTTTGGTCAAATGTCCATGAGGAGACCTGGGGTGCTGTGGTGTCCTGTTGGTGTACATGTTGATAGTTCTTCCCAGGTCATAAAAGGTTGTTACGCAGTGTTGCGAAAACAGCTTATACTCTTAGCATTTAATCATGTTCTTAGCAATTAATTGAAATGTTCTTTGTTGTTACATGAAGGTTAATTGGCAGAAATCCCTGTATTTACAGACATGGTATGAGAGGAATTAAAAACAGTGAACACACAATGTGTCTTTTAGTCACATTAGTCACCTCCACTTTTTGCCAAATTGTAATGGTACAGTGCAACATGTTGAGACCTTGAATGGATTGTGATGGTGATCTACAATAATACATTCCTTCAAACCACAATGTTTGAGTTTCTCCTACCCATAAGCAAACCAACACGAGCAGGACAAAAACCTGTTGCCATTACATTTGTTGTTTCCAACTAATAATAATCCTTATCCCATTAAAACATCTAAAACAACAACAGAGATTTTGGTAAAGTAATGTAATTGTAGGAGAACATGGCAACCAATTTATGCACAGCAATGTCCCGTAAAGCAAGTTTGTTTTTAAATCTGGGGCGGATTTTGCAGTGTATTCTGTGAAGCACTTTGAGACGTCTCGAAGATGTGATAAGGCGCTATATCAAATGCAAGGATTGCTATTATTGTTGCCCAGATCAGTGGGAGAAACTCCTTTCTTTTTTTGATCAGGGTAATATCCACCTAAACAAGCAGACGGGATGTTGGTTTAACATCTCGTCTGAAGGAATGGCACCTCCGACAATGCAACACTCCTCCAGTACTGCATGAGAGTGTCAGCCTAGACTACACTGTGGTTGGATGTTTTTATGGGACCTCTATAGTGAGCATTACACTGTACAACAGGAGTGGCTCAGTAGCAGGAGAAAATAGAACTTGCATAGTTCATTATAGTGCCCAAAACATTAAAACACCTCAAAGTGTTTAAATTATATGCTTTAATTGTCACATGTAGTCACCTCTTTTTTTCTTGGCAAACATCACAACCATTTTCCACACAGCAAGATCCCACAAACAGCCATGAGGTGAATGATCATTTAATCTGGAGGATTGTTGGCCTGGATCCTGGGAGAAATTCCCCTTTCCTTTAGAATCCTGCCATCGGAAACCTGCTGAGAAATAAACTGAATTGCAATTTGTCAGGAACCACCGCGCTGAATGTGAACATCTTGTACTTACAGAAAATCAAGGATGATCTGGACAGTTCAAACGTGAAGCTCGTGGAGCTGGATGCGATGGTGCAAGATTTCACAGAGCAAAATCCTCAACAGAGTAAACATTTGACAGACAGTGTGATAAAACTGTCGAGCCTTTATCAGCAGGTTTGCAGGCAGACAGAATACCGGGCTGTCAAACTCAACAAGGTAACCAATGTAGCGTGTACACTGCAGTTACCATTGATGTTCCTCTGATTGTGATTACGAACAGAGCTTAATACCAGTAAAGGAAGATGAACATTGGGTTGTTCGTTCAGCATGCCCTTTTATATTGTTGATTTTGAACTTGAACGTTGCTTGATAGCTGTGCCTTTACTGCTGTTTCTTATTATTTGTTAGATACAAGACGTGGGATTGATGAAATCTCACAACCCTGAATGGGTTTCAGTATTGAGTGCCAGAGCTCCACACTTTGATTTGGGGTCACTCTAACCTCTGTGATAAAATCAGTAATCCAATATCAAACCTCAGGGTTCCTGTGGGGGAATCGAAGCACTCAATTGAAAACAGAATAAATGTCACTCAACTGGCTAATTTATGGCTTTGACCATCAATAATCCTCCATTTCTCTTTGTTTTCTAATGAACTCAAAAGGCTGCTGTACAGTTGGAGGAATTTCATGAAATGCTGGAGTTTGTTCTGCGATGGGTGGAGAAGGCTCAGTCCCTGGCGTCCAGCACCATCTCATGGAACTCAGCGGCTCAACTCAATGATCAGTTGATGACGTACCAGGTGGGACCCTAACCCTAGACTGAAAATCTCAGAGTCTCAGCTTCACAGACCATTTTTTTAATGTTTAAGATTTGGTCGGAATTTTGGAAAATGCTTCATTTGGAAGTTCTGGTGCATTCTCTTAAAAAGAACTGTGGAAAACCAGTTACCGAATTGAGTGAATTTAAGACGTTGATAATATTAATAATAATAATAATCCTCGCATTTGATATAGCACCTTATCATGCCTTTGAGACGTCTCAAAGCGCTTCACAGCAAATACTGTAATGTGGATTGACTGCGCTCTGGGACGCTACCCGGTGTGAGGGGCACTGTATAAATGCAAGTTGTTGTTGACTGTGTATATTGCGAGCGAACCTTGCGGTTAAGGGTGGCACAATTGGCCTCAGTGTCCCTGCTACTGATTGTTACCTAGTGCTTGTATAGGTGGATATTGGGTGAGGACAACAAAGGACTTGAAGGTGATGCTTCCCACAGTCTTGATAACACTCTAGGGCCAGTTGACCACTTGACAAGGTACCAGAGAGTGGTCACCAGTCCGTTGAATCTGTATCTGAGCATAATTCAGCGCTTAAAAGCAGAGAAGAGAGAAAACACAATGTACTGCCAGAAATCCTTCATAACGGGACGATAGCATACTACTGAATCCAACTATCTCAACCTGCAGAACACGTAGTCATAGATGGTGTAGTGACATCAATCAGCAATGCCTGTACCTCAATGGAATATTGGTACTTGTAGTCTCTGATGTACTTGTAAAGCTTTGAAAGTGTCTGTTAGATTGAAAAGAACGTGAGGGAATAAACTGGATTACCTGGTTGCCTATTTGTTGTGACCGCATGCATTTTCTCATTAGGCGATCCTGCAGGAATCAGATGAAATCCACAGCGACCTGGAAGCAATGAACGAGAAGCTAGGTAGCTTCAGCGATGTGTTCCTAACGGCCAGCATGTTTCAGCATGTGGTAGAGCTCAGTCGGCAGACAAATGAGTTACAGCAACTTATGCAAACCCGGCTACAATGTCTGCAAGATGCAGCCAAGGTAAGCTTTTCATCAAAAGCTTGTTAAATCTACCTTTAGAAACGAGATATGTGTGAGTAGAGGCGAGAGAGGAGGAAAGTGAGCTCTGTGGTGCCATTCTAACTCAACATGTCTGGCCGCTAGCTAATGCTTAAGGAAGAAAAAATAGAGCTTGCATTTTTAGCACTTGATCACATCAAAACATCTTTGAAGGCAGGCTCTAAAAATGAGGCTGGAGCAGTCAAGGCAGAGAGATGGTATGGAGTTCCTGAGAGTGGGCTGAAAGCTTGCTCACCAACACACAAGATATTCAAAGATGTCACCGTGAAATAAATTGCATAGCTATAGTTACAACGTTTAGGTATAATTCATTGTTCATCTCTAACTTTTCCAGGCTAGGGAATCTGGTTTACATGATATTGTTGCACAATAATAATTCCTTGAACTAAATTTTACTTGATGATATTTTCCGTCCAATTAATCTGGGCTAGATCCTTTTTATCTCACAGAATACCTGTCTCTAATACTTGTATCTTCTGTTTGCTGACGCACTCTGATTTCCCGTGTATTTTTCTCCTTGTTATGGTTGCACTGGAGCAGATAATTACCCATGACCAAGAAGCTGGTCTTTAAGAGGCTTAACATACCACCTAATCATGGCCAATTAAGACCATTTCCTTTCAAATTCAAGTTTACTTATAATTGTGTAAAATTCTTAAAGTTCGTCTTGGTTTGACTTTCCTGCAGTTCTTAAAAAGTGACAATGTCTCAGAAACAAAGAGTCCTTTGCCATCTGTTCAAATCACCACTTAGGGTTTGATCCCGCCACATTTTGACTTGGAGGCAAAGTAATTGAGCCATCAGGAGCAGTGGCAGGACAGACTTGGTTTAGGCAGCGGAATCTCAAAGTAGGTTGTCTCATTTTTAAGGCCTACAGGATTGCATCAAGCTAGTAAAAAGCTTCTTCAGTTCCAAGTATCCTGGATCTCTGGACCTGCCAAAACAAATTACATTTGACTTCAATACAGACAAAGCAACCACTTAGCTGTGCTTTACTGGGCTGCTTACCTATCTAACCAATTAAGCACAGCTGCACAGTAGTGCCAATGCATCAATTAAGAACTGAAAAGAACCACATTTGGATTCCCTGTGGAGGCTTCATGCTCTTTGTATTGTTGCCTTCAGATTACAGAGAGTTGATGGAGCAAGACTGAGCACTGGGAGTGGGAGGGGGTACAGTTCACTAGGATTGAGATGCATAAGAGCTGATCATTGAATCCTTTGGCGGACACGTTTCCATTCTGCAGCTCTTTTCCTCCCCTTTCTGTATCGTCTCTTTGTCTGTATTGAAGTCGAATGTAATTTGTAAATCCCCATGGTCTTATCAGTGTTATCTTTTCGGGGACGAATATACATCTATTAGGCTATTGGAGCTCTTAATTTTAAGATGACGTCTCCTTTTTTCGATCCCTCTGCAAGAGAGAAGAGTTATTCACCATCTAGTTCATCAATTCCTGTTTTTATTTTAAACAACTCAGTCAGCCCACAACTCAACCTCCTCAGGTCTGATCTGCTTTGACTTCTCACACACCCTCAATTGATTCCCTCTTGAATTTGTTGACACAATCAGCCTGCACCACCTCCCTGGATTGTCTATTCCACGTATTCATTGCACTCTACATCAAACAGAGTCTAAACTGTTTGTTCACCTTCCCTCTCCTGTGCTTGAACCTATCCTTTATCTTCACTCAGCAGCTGGACATTTAACTAAGGCCTCAGTTAATATTTTGCAATACATTTTCACAATGCGATTTTAGGGATGGGGTTTTCTGTGAATTCTCTCCCTTCCTCCTCCCTTGAAGAAGCTGACCCTCAAGGTTGAGTTCCACTGGAGCTGCCAGCTCTTCAGGTCCTTGGTCAAGTGACCATTGTATGTGAACCTGGAGTGAGTGTCGGCAAGTTGCTCGATTGTGTGATGAACTGTGATCAGCAGAACCGATGATCTTATTCTTACTTGACACGTGCACATATACATATATTGTACGCTAAATTTTATTTCAAGCTTCTCGTTGCTTCTTCAGTGCAGGTGTACACAAACACATACACATTTCTTTGTCGAGAGCAAACTTTGGCGGTTTTGTTTAATCCTAATACAGGGAAGTTAAAGGCAATTGTAACTGCTGCCCTGGCTAAACTCAGCATAGAACGAGGATCAAACCTGCCACCTTCTGGTTTGTATGGGGAATGCTCATCATTTGATTTCACACAAAATCATTTTCAGAAACTTTAATCACAGCTCGGTTTCTCTACAGTTTACCATTATTTCAGGAATGAATTATAAGTGTTCCCTCCCCACCCACCACCACCAAAATTCACCTGCATTTTTCACTTTCTCTGCAAAAAAATTGTGCACCTAATATGTACCTAGCTTTTTGGTTCCTTTTTCAATGTAAAGTAGTGTGTTTTATATATGAAATATGACAGTAAAACATGAATCTGTGTGGAACAGCAGGAATTTCATGTACCTGATCAGAGTTGAGATACGTATGTTCAGCTAGGTTTGATAAGACATCAGTAATCTTCATCCTTTATGTTTTAAACACGTAATTGCTTTTTAACATCCACCTGAACAGGCAAGCAGGACCTCAGTTTAACGTCTCATCTGAAAATATAGCAGTCAGAATAATAATAATAAGAATAATAATCCTTGCATTTGATATAGCGCTTTTCACGTCAGAAGGACGTCCCAAAGGGCTTCACAGAACACACTGTAAAGTGAATTGACTGTATACTTGTGGGTGAACGCGGCAGCCAATTGCGCACAGCAATGTCCCACAAACAGTCGTAGATTGAAAATGACCAATTTATTATTGTTTTTGGTTTTGGAGGGATTATTATTAGGCTCTGTGTGGAGTAAGGAAACTTGCCCAAGGTTTCGCCCTCTGCCTGGAATTGAACTCAGGTCTCTCGCTTGCAAAGTGAGTGCTCTAACCACTGAGCTACAGGACTCCACTGCTGAGATTATTGTGTTTTATTGTATTAGGTATATTCCATTGGTTATGGGGATAGTGTAAGGTATTGGGATGAGAAGAGATAGCCCAGTGGAAGAGGCTCAGTGGGCTAGAAGGTCTCTTTCTATGATGTGCTTCCAAGCACTCTGGGACGCAAGTTGTTATTGTTTCAATTAATCATGCCACAACAACAACAAGAAGATTACATTTGTATAGCACCTTTCACGTCGGGAGGACGTCCCAAGGCGCTGGACAGTGTACAGCATTTCAGACCCGAGCTGCGGTCGGGGGGGGGGGTGGGAGAAGGGAGGGGAGGGGAAGGGGGGTGACCGATGGCATGGTCAAAGAGGAGGGTTTTGAGGCCGGACTTGAAGGAGTCTAAGGAGGGCTTATTATTACAATTGTATTACAATTAGGAGATAAAGAATGGCAGGATGACATTGTAAAGTTACTAAAACTAGAGTTACTCTAGATCGCAATAGTCAGAGACCAACACTAATAGATAGGAAAATTTAACATGAATGTTCTATGTGTCTCCCAGGATATGGAAAAGTTTGAAACAGAAGTGAGGAGACTACAAGTGGTGGTGAAGCAGGCCCAAGTCTCTCTCACCTCCCCTGAGCTAACTCGACTGAGCCTCAAGGAACAATTACCTCAACGACAGGTACTGTATATCTTTGCTAAGTCACGAGAAAAGGTGCGATATTTGATACTGCAGAAATCAACAAGGTTGTTCACCTTGATCACATTGTCTCGGAGTGACATTGAGGGCCTGCTGACCTGACTCACAGACATGTTTGGTTAACTGAAGCTGCATTTAGTGCAGAGATCATGTTGTTAAGAGAATAATAATAATCCTTGCACTTGATATAGCGCCTTATCGCATCATTGAGATGTCTCAAAAGCGCTTAACAGAATATATTGTAAAGTGAATTAACTGTATATTTTGTAGGCAAAACACTTGTAACATCTCATCTCAAATGCCTGAATGTTTATGTTTCTCTTCCTGGCAGCGGTTGTTGGCCAACATGGAGGGATTCAAGCAGAGGGTCCAGGCGGTGCAGAGATGTCAGGCTGCCCTGCGAATTCCAGAGGAAGTAGTTACACATCTTCCCATCTGCCACATCGCATTGCGGCTACAGGATGAAGCAAGTCGCCTTCAGCACACTGCCATCCAGCAGTGTAACATCGTGCAGGTAAGAGTGGCCCCATTCTGTACCCCAAAATCTCTGACAGGATTAGGCTCGGCTGTGATACATACCCCTGTGATGGGATATGCTCTTTGGACACAGTGAACAAGGAGTCAATAAAAATCCTGAATATTGAATACCCTCTTCATATTAAAATTATAATACTGAGCTGCTACGAAGGTGCTCCCTATGAAGCCGTGATATAAGTCGGGATGGTTACACCAGATGTGTGGGTACTTAGAAGCCCGATTACCTTCGTAAAATATCTACATGCGAACCAGGCACTGCTCACAGGTGATTGTTGGTAATTTTCTTAGAGCCTTTTAACAATTTTTTTTAACTTCCTTTGAACCGTAAGGTTCACACAATTGGGGGATGCACCTTAAACTGCTTTGTATGAAGTCAGGAGAGAGGAGGAGGCTTGGGGCAGACAGACACTGGACATGGCAAAATTGCTTCCAATTCAAGCAGGTCTCCCTTTATTCTGCGAGAATATTAAGGTGTACAGGGAAAGAGCAGGGAATTGGAATGAGATTGGAATGCTTATCTCTCCCAAGGCTCAGCATAAGCTTGATGGGCTTCATGGATGGCCTTCTCTTGTGCTGTAATTTAAATTTATCAGAGACTATCCAGGCAAAAAAGCATGCTTGATATGCTCGGTGTCCGATGCGATGGATTTAAAGGAGGCCCTTGTTTTTCATGGAGAACGAAGGCTTGTGAAATAGGAATTGTTTATATTGGTTGTGATGCGTTTTTGCAGGAGGCTGTGGTGCAGTATGAACAGTACGAGCAGGAGATGCAGCACTTGCAGCAGCTGATCGAGAGAGCTCACTGCCAGATCCAGGAACACACAGTCGCTACCAGCAACATCCAGCAGCTACAGGCTCAGATCTCACGGCACGAGGTACACCAGCAATCCTTATTTTCATAGAACCATAGAATTATACAGCACAGGAGGAGACCAATCGGCCCATCGAGTCTGTGCCGGCTCTTTGAAAAGAGCTATCCAATTCAATCCCATTCCCCACTCTCTCCCGATAGCCCTGCAAACTTGTCCTCCCCAAATAATCATCTACCCCTCTCTTAAAAGTTGTTATCAAATCGGCTGCCACCACCCTTTCATCCTTTAAAGTGTTTTTTCCCCCTACACACACTCCACACTTTTAATCTTCCTTTGTGAGTTGATATCAGTCGCTTACTCGCTCTGATCCACCCCATCTCCCTTTGCTGATTGCTACCTCCTCCCAGTCACTTTTTAGTCTCTCCCCATCACTCTTAACTGTGACTATTTCTTCCTCCGCTCCCTTGCCCATCCACGTCTCTGGAATCTGTGTCTCCACTCGTGTGTTCCTACCTCCTCCTGCCCTCGCTAAGCTCCAGTTGCCATCCAGTTACTCGCTAAACTTCTCCCAGGACACTGTTTCTCAGTGGCTTGGCCATTTCCAAATGTTTCACAAGTAATTATTGTCAAGTGTAGTGACTGATTCTTATGTGCAAACATGTCAGTCATTTTTCGCCAGCAAGGCTCCACAAACAGTCATGAAGCAGATGGCCAATTTGTCTGCAGGCTAAGACACTGGATGAAACTCTTTCTCTCTCTTTGAATCCACTAGAATGGGCAGAACTCAAAGTATGTTAAAAGTACGGAATGTGGAAAAGGTTATTACAATATGATCAAATTTACTGAGCCTTTCTGATACTTGCCGAAACCCATTACCATGCTTAAGAGTATCCAAACCAAGTTGAAGTTTCCCACCTACACATAGAAATCCCAGAGATAGTTTGTTGGAATGGCTCAGTCATGAACAACAGCTGTTGGAGCAAAGTGTTGGGCGGACGGTGTGTGAATCTGTTGCCTGGCACGTGTTGCCATCTGCTGGAGAGAAGGTGAAAGAGAAAATGTCACACAAATTGATATTGAATTCTACTCCCAAAGTGACCTAAATCAGTCTAGTGTTCATGTTTATTTGCTGAATTACAGTTTGAGGCACAGGGTGGCCTGTCTGCTTAAATTTATGAAGTCAGGCCAATGTGATTCATACGTCTGGCTATTATTTTCCATGTCTTATTATTGCAGTTGTGTCACTATTAATAGCACAGAAGGCATTACGGTGGGGTACCTTTGCAAGTATTAGGAGGTTTGAGTAAATATCAAGCAGACAAATATTACTAAACACATGCTATTTGATGGTGATCATTAGTCCACCTTGACCCTTAATTTTCAGCATACCCACTTATGTAAAGAAAGTTAATCTTTTCTATTTAAAATATAGATAAGAAGATCGTGCGTTCAAGCTGCATGCAAGGACTTGAGCTCATAGTTTAGGCTGACACTCCAGTGAAGTGTTGGAAGAGCGCTGCATTGTTAGAGGTGCTGGTTTATAACACCATTGAGGTCCCATCTCCCTCTTCAGTTGGACATTAAAGATCTTGTGACATTGGTCAAAAAGAAGTTTCTCTTTTTGATTAAACCAACAGTCCTAATTGTTCATTTACTTCATGGCTGTATTTGTGGGACTTTGCTGTGTAAAAGCTTGTTGCCACATTTGTCTACAAGAAATAGTCACGACATAGGACAGTATGGAGAGTTTTAAGACATGGCATTTCAGGTGCTACAAAAATGCACTGTATTTTTCCCCTTCTGTACACTGGATGTTCAGTCCGGCTCAATCTGATCCCGCTTTTATATTCTGAGTTTGCACGTTTGTCTGACAATTTTTTTCCCTGTCGCTGCACTTACAGAAACTTTATCAGTCGGATCACCTGCTCCCTTCAGCGATTTTCCTCCGTCTCTAGGAGAAAAAGTCACGGGACTGTAGTGAGAGGATGGGATGGTGTTTGTGTCTGTGTTCCTGGAGTGAGAGGATGGGATAATAATAATAATCCTTGCATTTGATATAGCACTGTATGACATCTTCGAGACATTTCAAAACACTTTACAGAATAGGGATGGCATTTGTGTTCTGGGCTGGAGTAAGAGGGAGGATGGCATGTGTGCCTGGAAAGATATGATGTCGCTGGAGAGTTTTGCCTTGATGTCAGATGATTTTTTACCATCGCCGCTCCCAAAATAAAATTGGGTGCGTCTGCCTGCTATTATTTCCTTAGCGGCGATCAGGAAAATAATTGTGTTGCCCAATGGCTTTGGTGTCATTTCGCCATTTCGGTGATGGTGGGACATATTTCTGTGTAAAAGTCTGGCTCTCCCCCTCTGGGGAATTGTAGATGCAAAGCGAAAGAGACGGGCACAGGGGAAGCAGTACTGGGCTGTCAGTGTCTCCTGCTTGGCATCGCAGTCAGTGCTGCAGGAGCTGGAAAATAAAAGCGTTATCAAATAACTATTAAAAAAAATTGCATCCATTTGGGATTCTTCAAATGATGATTTTTGTAGAAAATAAGGAGAATCAATTAGTATGATTGAAATAATCTGCGCGGTGAAGCGTTGTTAGCGAGACACTGGGTGAGAGAGAGAGAGAGAGAGATTAAATTGGACAAGAGCCGGAATGCTTCAGTTAATTGATGTGTTACAGGCAGACACTGTCCCCTTTAATAGGGACACTGAAGGAAACGTTGCATTCAATAACATAAACAGAAGGCCACATTAATGTTGCCCGAATGCTAATCAATTTACATCAATTCACTATGCGGGACAGGAGAAATGATTTCAGACCACCATCTGGGGAAGGCTTGTAAACCGAGTGAGGCAGGGTTTACAGGTCGAGTCATCACATGACCTGGTTATTTCAGGCTGGACCATCTGTGATCAGCTGATTTGTTTCATTCGCTGGAGATTATTGCCTTTCCTGGAGGAGAGAAAGGAATTGCAGGACGGGTGGTGGTGGTGGGGGGGGGGAGAGTATTGAGCTGTATGGTGTGAGTGTTCTGTACATGACTGAGAAAGCTACAGGGTTGATTCTTTAAATCTAAATTTTTGGAAGGGTTGGGGGTAGGGGGCTGCTGAAGGAGCTCATTTCCTGTTTGTGCAGTGTGCAAGAGACAGACACTCTGTGGGTTTGTGCTCTCTCACTGTTGAACATCCTGCCAATAAGCCGTAGATTCGGTCATGGACTAGATTGCTCATTCATTGGCTGCTCTCCGAGACTGATGAGAGCAGAGAGAGCAGTTTGAATGCCTTGTCTGAGATGAAATGGGAGCAGTGCCTCTTTTGAATTTCTCTTCCCTCCCATCTTCCTCCACCCCCTTTTTCCTTCCTCAAAATGCTTTAACAGGAATTCGCCCAGAAGATCAAAAGCTACCAGGAGCAGATAGCTGCGCTGAATTCCAAGTGTAAGATGCTGACGGTGAAAGCGAAACATGCCACTATGCTGCTGACGGTGTCTGAGGTTGAAGGGCTTTCTGAAGGGATGGAGGAGCTGGAGGGTGAGCTCCTCCCCTCACACTCAGCTCACCCCTCCGTGGTGATGGTAAGATTTTAGTGCTTTCTGATTTACTGCACTGCTGGAAGGGAGAACAATAAATCACTTCCTTTCAGCTCTAAGAAACCTGCTCACTGGATTATGCCTCTTGCTCATTGTAGTTAACCTCTTCACTCCTGTTTTTTTCCCCCCCTCCAGGAGTATGCATTATTGACAGATCCTTATTTGATTCACTGAGGAGGAAGAGTTAATTGCAGGGTTATGCACTCCGTGGAAATTTTTATTGGAAAATGGTTTCTGTGGAGACAGAGAGGGTTCAAATAATTCTGTACAGAGGGGTCTAATGTGTGAGTTTGTTCACCATGTTAGAGGTCATTTCAGGTGTCCTTAATGATCTTATTAAGCAATGGTTCTGTATTTCCCTGAGTTACTTTGTTATATATATAATTCAAGGCACCTGTGTTTCCCTCTCTATACATGGTGTACACAACTCGCAAATCAAATGGTTGTGAACATATGGAATGCTTTGCCACAAATGCCTATTGAATTTGAGCCCCTGACTTGAAATTGAATACTTCTAAGCAAATTGGATAAAAACTTGTGGCAAAATAATACTGAAGTGCCTGAGAAAGAGCAGGAAATGAAATTCAAGTAAAAAGCTCCAGTGGGGGAGCTAGCACTAGCACAGACACGATAAGCCAAATGACCCCCCTGTGCTGTAAACTTCCTAAGATTTGTAATGTTTTAATGATTTGTGCTTTTTGTGATTCTCTAAACTGTTTGTTGTCCCGATCTCTCTTTATTTACTTGTCTTCTCTCTGGCTTGGCTTTGTTTTCCTGTGTCAGATGACAGCTGGCCGCTGTCACACACTCCTCTCACCTGTCACAGAGGAGTCTGGGGAAGAGGGGACCAACAGTGAGCTTTCCTCTCCTGATGCCTGTCGTTCTCCCTCACCTGTGGCTAATAGTGATGTTTCTGTTGCTGCTCAGGTACTGCTTTTCAGTCAATCCTTTCTGCTGATGGCATGCATTTTGTACTTAGATATCGCATTATTCTTGTGCATCTTGGCAATCATAGCATTGCTCATTGAAAGAATGTCATCCTATAAAACCTACAGTAAAAGATACAGTACAGACTTTAAAGTGCATGAGATCTATAAATGGTTAAATTTACGGATGTATGTTGGACTCTGAGCTAATACCAATTCAAGGTTTTGAGTGGCAAAACACAAGTCATTGATGAACCCTCAAATAAGTCTGCGGTTTGTCTCCTGGCTGTGATCCTTTGTGTGATATAATAGGTATAATGCTGGCAATGTCGGTCCAGTGTGTTTCTACTGATAAAAATACAAGTTGTGACCTGACTGCATAAAGGTGGAGGCTGCCTGTACTGAGAATAATGAGACTGCAATTGCAATTGCACCAAAACAATGACTGCGCAAGAGATTTGGGGGTTCCAACTTGCAGCAATATTTCAACACCCACTGTCTAATAATAGTTGTGAAAAATATACAGGGAAAGAAGGACCCTTCTTTGTTATATATATATATATATATAACAAAATGATGAATGCTTATGAAATCCCAGGTTGATTGATTGGTTGCTTGCACATCTCATTCATTATTTGGTTCATTATACACAAGGTACTTTATTCTGGTTTCTGCTTGTTATGTGCTGGTATGAGGTGGCAACACGGTGAGAAGCTGTGAGTAATGAAGAACGATAGCTGTGCAATAACAAAGGGCCCAACAGCACAAAGCCTGACTGCAGAAGTGCAAGGCAACCTGCAACACAGACATGTAGCTGACAGACCTATCATTTACATGTAGGGCATGAAATATCTCAAGCAAAGTTCTTAAAGGAATGAATGGGAGCAGTGACTGTAAAATGCAGAAATAATTTCTCAAGGGGAAACAATTCCTGAGCGGGTATTGCAGGAACGTAGGCTTCATTCCATTGTGCACTTTGAATCACACAACAATTTTCATATTGTATTTTGGTTTTTGAAGATAAAGTTGGTCAGAATCGTTGTGCATTTGTAGAGGACATATTACCACAGACGCATGCAGTCACAAACAATGCAGTCACTGTCTGCCTAACCTTCAGTTTTGACCTGAGGTGCTGCATTAAATGTCTCCCAACGATAAATATTTTGGTTGTGCCAATCCAACTAATGACAAACTTTAATGATCTAATAGACAGTTTTTGCTTTGTGATTGAAGAATGTGTGTGAGGAGATAATTAATGCAGCACTTGGGTCAAAAGTTGGAGTGACATGGATAATGGGTAATATTGAAGTGCTCTATGAATACACAATTCCTACCAAGGTATAAATATACTGTACATGAGAGAGAGATGCATGTCCCTCCACATCGCCCTCTCCCTTGCCTCCATCGAAACCCGTCTCAAGACTCTCCTCTTCGACCGTGCCTTTGGTCACTCTCCTACCCTCCACCCCACCTGATCCCAACCACCAGCTTGGGTGCAGATCCCTGACTGTCCAGCACCTTGGGACGTCCTCCTAACGTGAAAGGCGCTATGGAAATGTAATTTATTGTTCCCCGCATATGCAGGAAAAAACCTCAACTCTTGACAGAATAATTCTTTGAATTAACTAGAGTTCTGAGTGCTCAATTGATGAAATGGAATGTCTACAATGCAACTGTGCCATCCGTTCCTGGTATAAATCTCAGATATGTTTGCTGAAGTTAGCCAGGGCAACAGTTGGAAACCACTCTTGGCCTCAGCGACCCTGAGGTTTTTTCAATTGACCAATACAGATTTGCTTTATTTGGGAGAAATAGGGGAGGGTGGGGGGGCGAGACGAGCAAGAGAGTTTCAATGCTTTAATGTTGGGAGGGGAATATTTGGAATCCAGACCTGTAGGAGAGGAGGGAAACAGAGTGTCTCTCAAAAATTCTGGTTATGTCCCTGTTTATTATGAATTGTAACATCATCAACCACTGTATGAAACCACTCAAAGATATATTGCAACAAACATGAAACATTAAAAGTACTGAATGGTAAAACATTTGAACATTCTACAGCCTGGATCAGTTGGATGGTCAAAACACAATTCATGCAGAGAATTGCTGGAATATTGAATGCTTTGCCATAAGTGAGAAACTACGCCACTGCGTGGGAAGGGCACAAAATAAATGCAAATTGTTGTTGGTGTATTGAGGCTGAGATCATAGCAACATTTCAAAGAAGATTGGATATTTAAAATTTGATGAGGAAAATTAATACAGTATTAAACAGAGCCTTACGAAGGTTCAAGCCTTGTATTGGGAATGGCCTCCTACTATGCTGTATTTTGTGACTAAACTGTAAAAACTAGTATTATAGCCCTGTTAAAATGTATTCTATGTTAAATCTTGAATGCATCCCCTGGATCTACCTGGAGTGTAGGTTCATTTAGCTGGTAGTTGTCCATTCTGCAGTCAAATCAATAGATCTCACTTGGTGGCTGTGAGAGATTGTGACAATGAATGATACAGAGAATGACCAGAGCTTGAGAGTGGGTGGAACATGCTTACTCTGCAGCCCTGTGCTTCTACTCCTGGGCCATATTTATACTGCACCACAAGGAATCAAACTGCTTCTGAAACTAGTTTAGGCATAGAGTCTCAGTGAGATTCCCACTGGCTCAACCCAATCTTGTACTGCAGTTTCTGAATCCAGATTTGTACTTCGAATCGCTGCCAGTTCTGTGCTAAAAAATAAACGCGGTGTTAATTGGTGGGTTGGTATCCTTTTGCTGTTGGATTGTTGCAATGATGTGGCCTTTGGAATCATTGGTGCAGACTGGATATGCAGGCTTCTCTACCTCAGGCTCAGGCTCGATAAAACTTGCTCAATACCAGCAATCAGCAATGTACTGAGTTTTGAGTCCTACTATGCTGAGTGACTGTAACGTGTGGCATGCAACATGGCAATGTTGTATAAAACTGCAGTGACTGGGGCTATTCTCCAGGTGCATGTCTACCAGGGCTGCGAGCTTGCTCCTATAGAGGTGGAGTCCTGTAGCTCAGTGGGAGCACTTGCCTTGCAAGTGAGAGAACTGGGTTTGATTCCCAGTAGGTCGAAACTTTGGGCAAGTTTCCTTACTCCACACGCCTGATAATAATCCCTCAAGAAAAAAAAATTAGTCACTTCAATCCATGACTGTTTGTGGGACACTGCTGTGCGCAATTGGCTGCCGCGTTTTGCCCACAAATATACAGTCAATTCACTTTACAGTACAATAGAATACAAAATTACATTTGTATAGCGCCTTTCATGTTGGGTTTTTGAGAGGAGGGCGAGGGGGGACGTTGGCAAGAAATAGGAGCTGCCTGGGACCATGATATTCCCCAAATTACACACGGTTGTAATTCAGTTACTTGTTACTTCAAATTCATTGAGTTTTTGGCAACACAGTTAATTTATTAGTAAATATTGTTTACACACACACACCAGAACCCTAGCAGACAGGAAGTAAAAGAAGTATAAGCCAATTTGAAATGAATATGCATCCCTATGCTTCAATGTGTCAAGTGCAAAATTTAATAAGGACATATGCTGGGCATTAGTTAATTTTAATTAGTTAATTAGTTAATGTTAAACAGTATATCGTGTGAAGTGCTTTGAGACGTCCAGAAGACATGAAAAGCGCAATATCAAATGCAAGGATTATTTTTCCAGCGCCTTGGGACGTCCTCCTGACGTGAAAGGAGCTATAATATTGTTGATGTTGGTTGAGTTTGGTTGATCCGTCCAATGCATGGGTTGGCGTATTTGCAGCAGAAACATCACGCTCACATGGCATTGCTGTGACATGGTTTATAATGGTAGTTGTGAACCTAGATTGGAGAATGGAAGGACCGGAGCCACCCCTTGTGCAAGTCGTTTGTCATCAGTTTGATCTTGTTGCTTTTACACTGAACCAGTAGATAACTCCAGTAGGGAGAGGGTATGGCATAGGGAACCATGAGCAGAAAGAGACCTTATGTCCTGAACTTTCTATGAATGGTGTTATGGGAGATGCCTCGTGAAAGATAATGCCTTCAAGAAATAAGAAAGTGCTCATCTGTGTTTGCAGGATAACGCTTATTGTCGGGCATTGTCCACTGAGGAGCTGCAGACAACAGCTACAGACACTCATGAGGTCTTGAGTGCAGGGCCGCTGGAGGAACTGTTTGAGCCGGGGCTGGGGGAGACTGCCACCTCAAAGATCGACGATCTGCAGCGCTCCTGGGAAACACTGAAGAATGTGGTAAGTTTTGACACCAACCTTCTTTTCCTACCTTCTGTTACTTGCTCCTATTTCATTTCCTGGCCAAGAGAGTAGGTATCGCTCCCTCTCTCTCTCCCCTCCCACCTCCCTGTTTCCCTGGCAGGGATCAACTAATTCAGCCCAGACCAAGGATTGACCAGAAGACCTCCTGGAATTAAATGTCACAGTACGACATCCTTTCCCACTGAGCTATAACAAAAAATCAGAACCTCATTGTATGAGGAATTGCAGTTAAAAGCCAAGGTCCAGCTGATGGGAGCATTTGAAGTGCCCACTGAAGCTAACAGTCTATTAGGTCACAGTGTTGAAATTGGTGCCTTTATGTTTTTTTGAGTGGAAGTTGGTAACAGTGTGTTTCTGCATTATTACTGTTAGTTATTATTTTGCATTATTATTTAAGTTAAACCAAATTTGTGCTGTTGTAAGTCTGATTACTTGACGAGTTATCAGTTTCAGTTAAGATGCTTTCTAGTGGAAAGACTGTCCTTCTTAGCTTTCAATACTGATCATCAGGGATCATTCTTTTCATTGAACTCCTGCTATTGGTGCCAGTAGATTCTGTTTTTAGCAAGGACCATTTTTACTTATTAGGTATACTGTGCGGCAGGATGTTCCCATCTGGTTTGTTGACCAGGTCTCTGGTGTTCATCCTCACTGTGTTTGCATTTGGTGGGTCTTGCTCTCAGTATAATTGCTTTTACAGTCACACAGGCTGGTGTTTCTTAAAAATGTTTAAATATTTTATTTGTTTTGCGTCCTCGAGAAGACAACATTTCATTGAGCAATACAGAGCAAAGTGGGTGAAATGGATTAGCCACAACCAGTGAATTTGTGCCAATTCATTTTATCTTCATGTACTTAGATATATGTTTATCTATTGCTTTGCCCTTCATGCTCGTTCCAAGTTGCATGAATTGATGTGCTTGTGGTTATTGGCTTTGGTCGAAATCTTTAAATTATTTCTCTGTTTGAAATCCCACCACTAAACTAAGTTTGTGTGCCCTTTGAAATGCTCTTTTTATCTAAAAGGCACTACTCAGCATAATTGCAAGTTGTCGAAAATATTTTTTGCACTGAAGATTTTCTTTTTTTGCATGTTTCAGATCAGTGAGAAGCAACGCACTCTTTATGAAGCCCTTGAACGACAACAAAAATACCAGGACTCCGTTCAGTCGGTTTCCACAAAGATGGAGTCTATCGAGAGGAAGCTGGGTGAAGCATTAGTTACAGACAGCAGTCCTGAGAGTCAGCTAGAGGCACACCAGGTAGGTCACCGATCCAGAATGGTGCCTGCTCTGGATTTGGATATCAGCATAGTTTATTGATTCCTTTTTAACAAGGAATTGAAATATATAAACACAATATTGAGGTGATTTACTAAGAAATTTGATTTGGCGTTTTTTTTAATTGGTTGCTTTGACCCTTGGAAAACAAATATTATGTACAGTATGGGCCCTTTATCATTCGCATTTAAGAACTAATTGAAGTGTGGACCCCACTCACTGAGGATGCTCACAACTGGCTTTGTGCATGTTCAGCAAAGTGACATTGACAGTGACCTGTTAACTTGGAAGTTGGCTGCTTTTCTTTTCCTTGCTTTTGCTTTGCTTTTCTTTGAGTGAGGGAAGTGGCCGGCACATAGGGAAGGAAATGGCTGGCCATGCACATGAGCAGTGAAACTCTTTGATGAGATAATCTCGCGAGAGAATCTCATAAGAGAATCCAGTAAGAAAATCTCATTGAAATTTCACTGATCCCCCACATTATAACAGGGTCCTCTGTAATAATAATAATCCTTGGATTTTATATAAGCGTCTTATTATGTCTTCAAGACGTCTCAAAGCACTTCACAGAATATACTAATTGGGTTAGGGTTGTATATTTTGTGGGTGAAACGCGGCAGCCAATTGCGCACAGCAGTGTCTCACAAACAGTCATAAATTGAGTGACCAATATATTATTATTTTTTTGAAGGAATTATTACCCCCCAAAAAGCGATCCGCCAATCGACTAACAACCAGGTTCCTACTTACTGCTAGGTAAACAGAGACGTGTGGAGTAAGGAAACTTGCCCAACATTTCGCCCTGCTGGGAATCAAACCCAGGTCTCTCGCTTGTGAGGCGAGCGCTCTAACCACTGAACTACACGACTCCACAGATCTGTAATCTGTTAAACTGAATTCCAATTGTTATGAGTCTGATTAAAAGGATAAATGTTTGTGTTGCCCAGGCCTTGATGGATGAGATTGTGACGCTGCAGGATGAGATCAATGAGCTCCAGATTTGCTTTGCTGAAGAGCTGGTGTCGGACACGCTGGACACGGAGACGTCCGAGCAGCTGGCCATGCAGTCCACACTCACCGTACTCGCAGAGAGAATGGCCACCATCAAGATGAAAGCCTTGGGAAAGAGACAACTCTTAGAGGTACATTTGACAAGACAACATTTCATTGAGGGGTACAGACCAAAGTGGACCAGGGTTAGCCAGTTGATGGACTTTTAGTTTGTGCCTTTAGTCAATTCGCTAGGTTGTTTGAAAATTGACACCCATTAAATAAACATCAATATTGAAAGTGAAGTGTTAGATTAGTCTGATCTGTAGAATGGCACCTTTGGTGGGAATCCTGATGTTTGTGTCATGTCACAATTTATGCTACAGCATTGCCCTATAACAAACAGGCACTGCCTCCACATTCAGAGATGAGTTCTGCAGCTTGGGGGCAGCAAAACGAAAAGATATGGGCTGTGGGTGCCTCTGCCTGCCGTTCCTTCTGGAACGTTAGATCTGTACAGATCTTCCCCCCCCACACAGTAGACAAGGTCAGCGGCTAGAACAGGAAGTGGTTTTCCCAGTTTGGAAATGTTGGCATAGGTTCATATACAGTTCTGTCCATCCGGTAGCCAGTGCTTTGGACTCTGCCCTACAGTGTAAATAGGGTGAATCTACAGCACAATGTCAGGCCTTGCAAAGAAACTTCTATTTACCCTGACCCACCTCACTGTAGATATGTCACTGATATATGCATTGTATCAATATCAGGGACAGCATGTACAATCACTCTCGAGTACAGCACTGCATCAGTCACTCTTGAGTGCTCTATTTGTGCATTACATGCAGGCTAGCGTTCAAGAAGATGGAACAAAAGTGGCAGTGAGACAATAACGTTCAGGACACAGCTTTAGCTTGCTGCTTCAACTCTTAGAAAGTGGGCCTTTCTTTTGTGTCTCAGCACCTGCTTTGTTGGCCATTCAAGTAACAATGTTTTGGCATTTTAGGAGAAACTGAATGAACTGGTTGAGGAAGAGCGTCAGGAACAAGCCCTGCAGCAGTACTGCACTGAGGCCGAGGAGCTCAACAATTGGCTTTTAATTACAAAGGCTACGTTGGACACTACTCTAAGAGCTACTGAGGAGCAAATGGAAATGGAGGAGCAGCTCATTGATTGTCAGGTAATATATAGAGCTCAAAGGCCAGAATTTGATAAATGACTATATTGTTCCAAATGGTTAGATGTGTTGTGCTTTAGATACTGTATTATTACCTATGAACTTTCAACGTAGCTCAGTTGGCAGTACTCACCTCTGTAGGTTAAAGACCAGTGTTGGGTCTTGAGCTCATTGCCCAGGCTAACCCTTAGTTCAGTATTGGGTTGTCAGAGGTGCTGCCCTTTGAGCGAGATGCTAAACTAAGTTCATGTTAAACTTTTCTTAGATGTACGTTAATGGGACGTCCTCCCGACGTGAAAAGCGCTATATCAAATGCAAGGATTATTATTATTATTATTAATGATCACGTAGATCTAAGGATTTATGATCTAAGGACTTAGATTCATAAGAACATAAGAAATAGGAGCAGGAGTAGGCCATTCGGCCCCTCAAGCCTGCCCCACCATTTAATAAGATCACGGCTGATCTTCTAACCTAGTTCCATTTACCTGCCCTATCCCCATATCCCTTAATCCCTTTAGTTTTTAAAAATCTATCGATCCCAGTCTTGAATATGTTCAATGAACATTCCTCCCAGTGTCCTGGCCAACAACCTCCAGATTAATCGGGCACTCATCTCATGACTGTTTGTGGAACTTACTGGCTCAACTGGCTGCCTTGTTTGGCTGCACAAAAATTGCTACGTATTGTGTATACAATTTAATTGACAGTGAAATGTTTGGGACCGTTTACAGTGACTATTACCACTTGAGTCAAGATAAGCTGCCAGGCAGACTATTCTCATCCTCTGCTCCCATTTCTAATTTGCTCTTCTAGCCAAAGGGTTTTACCTGATCGACTGCTGCTGTCCTCTTTCGGAAAAGAAAATATTCCTTGCGTTTGATATTTTGCCCTTCATGCCAGGAGGATGTCTCAAAGCGCTTCACAATATAATTGTAACATGTAGTAACTATGAATTTTTTAGGCAAAACTGTGTGCCAGTTTCCACACAGCAGTGAGACACAAATGGCCATAAAGTGAATGACTAAATGAAATGTTCAACAAAAAATCTGTGCTTAGGTCTAGAGGGTGCTCACCCATTTATATACTTTGATACCTGTAGTACCAAAGGAATGAGATAGATGAGAGAACAAGCTCTGATTGGGCAGGTGGTGGGAGCACTGAGTGTGTCAGGAACAAGCGCAGGATGGTTTCTCCTCAGCAGAATTGCCCTGCTGGATATAGTGAGAAGCTCAAGTGAACAATGTCTGATCCCAGAGCCACATCACAGCTTCATGCTTTGACCAACACAAATTAGAGAGGTGCCCATTCAATTGTCAACTCGCTTGACTGAGCAATGAGTGAACGCATCTGGCATGTTTGTTTGTGTTCTTACTTTGTTACATCTCATTTGCCCGCATGAGCTCAGAATGCTGGACATTCTTCAAGGCTTTACGCAGCTCCGAACGGTTGCTGTGGTGGAGTCGGGGGAGATTAAGCTGCTTTGTGATTAGTCTGGAAAAAGGCAATGAAGCTCCGTTGCAGGAATAAAAAATTACACTTGACAGGTGTTTGTTCTTTTCGGCTGAACTCTATTGCACCACGTGAACGGTTTGTGTTTAAGGCTTTTGACAATGATTAGTAAATGGCATAAATACTATATATCCACGACTGAACTGTCACTGAAATTCTGAAAGTTGCCTGGTAGAAATGTTTTTTGTTTGCGACCGCAAGTCTTTTCTTTAGTTGCCTGTTCTGTCTGGTCACAGCAAAACTGAGCTAGACAATGCAACAACAACAACAACTTGCGCTTATATAGCGCCCTCCACAGAGAGGTAGCGTCTCAGAGCGCTTAACAGTGGCGGAGCCTAACTCCGAGCCGGGGGTGGGGGGAAGGTGGCCGTAAGCACGGTCGAAGAGGAAGATGTTCAGGCGGGACTTGAAGAAAGGGGGCGAGGTGGAGGTATTTAGGGAGTGTTCCAGAGTTTTAGGGCATAGTGGCTGAAAGCGTGACCTCCGATGATGGGGTGGAGGCTGCGAGGGATGAGCAGGAGGCCTGTGCCAGTCGAGCGGAGACGCCAGCTGGGGGAATGCGGAGGTCGGAGAGACCTGAGAGAACCCAGAAACTGGTACTGTGGAAGGTTGAAGATGATCTGAAGTTCTCCCACTATCCCTGGCTCAGCATCAGGAGTGTGGCTAGCCAGCCCTCCCTAGAAACAGTTGCAACTCCATGAAACAAAGCCAAAAATGTAGAGCACGGGTTTTTCCGAAGCGTGTGATACTTTGTAAAACAAAAGTGCTACCATGTTTTGCCTTGTGAAGTAACATTGTGTGCAAAATAATTAGAGTTGCAAAATAGTTGGTATCCAAAGCACTGAATGTCAGTCAACCAAACTAACCTTGACCCTGGGAAAAGTGAGAGGCGCACGGCTCTTCACTGACTGCGTGTCTGGGCTGTTCGAGTTTGTCTGATTTGCTTTCTGCTGATGCAGAACATGCTGGGGGAGATTGAGCAGAAGGTGATGACCATCTCGGAGCTCTCCGTGCACAGTGAGAGCCTGCTGCTGATGGAAGGGAAACCCCGCACCAGAGAGGACGCTGAGCACCTGACGGAAAAACTTCGCAACCTAAAGGGAAGCCTTGTTGAGCTGCAGAAAATGTTACAGGAAAAACGCATCAATATCCAGGTCAGAGTTTCTTCCCGTTTCCATATTAACTGTCGTTACCCTAGGCTATAACTAAACCTGTACAAGGTGTAAAACTGCTATGCATCAGAAAAAAACTAGAGTGCATATAAAATTCTCCGAGGCCTTGTTCCTCCCTACCTCTGTGACCTTCCTAACCCCTACCAACCTGTCCACTACCCACGCTCAGCGGACTCCGGCCTGCTTCATGTCCCCTGCCTTGACCGTCCCACCATTGGCGGTTGGGAAGGCCTTCAGCCTCTTTGCTCCCAACCCCTGGAACTCCATCCCACAGTTCCGCTGCCTAGCCCCCTCCCTTGCCTCCTTCTAGACATGTGCAACCTATTTTGATCTATTATGATCAATTATGAAAGTCTGCAAATATCACTTCTTCCCTCCACAGCCATTTTTTTAAAAAAAAAGCCTCAATAAGGAAACTGGTAGTACATCATGTACTAATGTTGGCTTCTGACATCATGTACTAATGTTGGCTTTTGACCTCGTTGGGGAATATGGCAGTGCCATGTAAGGGACTAACACAGCGTTAACAAAGGAAGGGCGCACTGGGCTCCAGTTAACAATGTTTGCAAGCCAGATTCGATAGTGTCTTGACTTGCAGTTCTCAACTCTCCAATCCTGTGTATTTTATACTTATCGAACACTGACAAAATTCAGATCAGGCATTCGAACATTTTTTGCCTTTTCCCATTTTAACTTGCCGGCTTCATGGAATCTAGCAAAATGTAATAGCTTCCAGTTTTAATGCAAGGGAAATCAAAATTAGTACAATGATGTTGGTTCAGGAATATCACGAGTTCCACTCGAGTTTGTGCTGTGGGGCCATTGTTTGGAACCCAGCGAGTGTTGTGTGGAATATTGTGGGGACATAACCTTTTGGTGCTGCAAAAACACTGTGTTGTGACAAGCTGGGGTATGGATTTACTCTCTTAGCATTTTTAACTGTGCTGAATATAAGAAATTTTCAGTAGTCTGGTTTTTATGTGAGTTCTTTTAAGAAATGTAGAAAACCAGCTTCAAAGTTGAGGTTGAATTCAACAATTTGCTAATTTCTGCACACTCTGAAGTCATAAGAAAATGGAGTAAACCGAGACCTAGATGGAATTTCTCTCCCTTAGCTACATTATGTTGAATGTTGCACGGGCTCATTGCGTGTTTGGGGAAGATACCAAGAGATTTCAAGAACACTGGTCATTCTGGGAATGTGGAGTGGGCCCTGCTTTTGCAGGAAGACTGGGACATAGCACTGCAAGGAAAAATACAGAACACAGGGTATTGCAAAATAATGTCTTTGACTTTCACATTTGGTGTAAATGGAATTAAAATAAACGAGCTTTGTTCTGATTTCACACAGCATGGCATGGTGCAAGAGAAAGAGGATACGGAAAGTGATTCCACCTTCCACACGAGCCCCAGCCTTCATGAATGGCTGGTACAGGCTCGGTCTACTCGCTGCCAACACCAACAGGATAGCTTGCAGAGACAGAAGGCAAGTGGTGGTGTGGTCATTCAGTCCGTTCATACATAAAAATGATATTGCACTGCACTTATGGCGTTTAGATTGTGACATAAAACTTGTGATCTGGGCTTGTGTGATGTGCAGATTAGTTCAGTGGCTGAATGTACTGTATAGTGTAGTACTGAGCTGTACATGTCAAGAAGGTCTTTCCTAAGTTCAACTGCTGATTTTTGTTGAATTCTTATTCCTTTCCGCTTGCTTATGCCTGTGGAACTCCTCCCTCCATAGGTTGCAGATCATCCAGAACTCTGTAGCCCTCTCCCGCACCAAACTCCGTGACCCTATCCTTGCCCGACTCCACTGGCTTCCCATCACAAGAGGATATATTCAAGATCCTGGTCCTTACCTTCAAAGCCCTCCATGGCCTTGCTCCCACCCTACCTCTGCAACCTCCTAACTCCCTCCAAACCTGCCCGCAACCGCCGTTCAGCGGGCTCTGGCCTGCTTCATGTCCCCCGCCTCGCCCGCCCCACCAGAGTGCCGTTTAGTCACTCTGCCCCCAACCTCTGGAATTCCATCTTGCAGTCCCTCCACCTCGCCCCCTCCGATGCCTCCTTCAACACCCATCTCAAGACCCTCCTCTTCGACTGTGCCTTTGATCACCCTTCTTCTCCCTCTGCCCTCCACCCTCCCCGATCCCGACCCCCAGCTCGGGTACGAAACACTGATCCAGTGCGTTAGGATGTCTTCCCGATGTGAAAGGTTCTATACAAATGTAATTTTGTTGTTGTTGAAACATAAATGTTAGAATCTCAACCTGTATTGGCAGTATAGTTTGAATTTAACCGATAAGAACAATGGCAAGGCCCCTTTCCAGGCTCCATTGAGAAGACAGACATAGGCATAATATCACACATAAGATACCTGCCAGTGTATTGTTGCAATGGGCTAACCAGAGGGATTGGAGTACATAAGATTCATAAAGTCTATGCACTGGGATATAAATTCAGCTGTGTTGAATAGGGTAGCTTACATTAAACTTGCACTTTCTCTGGACTTGCCTTCAGGAGCTGGAGGAGCAGCTTGCAGAACAAAAAGACCTGATACGATCTGTTGCAAGCAGTGGAGAGAAACTTCTGACCCAACAAACCAGTGCCGAGTTCATTGGTGATGAGCAGAAGTCACCAATCAAGTGAGCACTTGTGTTACTAGTGAAAACATTTTATTGCTCAGTGAAAATATAATTGCTCTTCAGTATTTTGCACCAGTGTGTATCAGTGTGTACCCATAATTTATAATCTCACTGCTGTCCACTCTGAAAGGTTTACGAATGCAAGGATTCCTAGTGAATCGGGAGTGGATTTTTGCTGGTTCTCAGTCTTTGCTGAGCTTGGTACAGACGTGACATCAGTACTGATTATAGTTTTTTTTTATCAGCAATGTTGCCCAGCCTGAAATTGTATCACAGGAGCTTGGTTTCGAGGGCCACAAAGTTTCTGCATTGCATCAGATGAGAGCGAAATGGCAAAAGCTCCAGAAAGAGATTTACGGCAAAGAGAAAATGTTTAAAGCTTCTTTGGAGAGGGATCAGGACCAACAGGTAAGAAGTACCAGATTTAATTTATTCTTCATCAATAGTGCAATTAATTCATAAGCTCCAGCATCCCCTCTGCGGACCTGGAGCTTTGGCTCTTGCCACCCTGCAGTTAATACTCTCTGGGATAGGGTGCGAGGTAGAGGTGCATTCCATTCCAGACACAGGGAACCTTTAATGAGGAAGTGGCATACATGTGTGGAACTCAGGGCCTGGTTTGGATATTCTCATACATGGCGATGGATTTCAGTATGTGTCAGACACCTGGCTGGCCAAACAAAAATAACCATTATTCGGAGAAAAAAAATGGAAAAAAATTGCCTGACTTGTTGTTTTTCTCTCTTTGGTCTTATGGCAGGTTTATGGGAGGTCCACTGGTGTAGCGAGCAGCTTGGCATTGTTTAAAGGAGAAGCCCACACCCTGGACAAATCTGTGCAGGCAGTTAAGTCTCTGTTTGGTGGGATGAGTCAAGCAATTGAAGATGTTTCAACTCGGGTACAGTAAACATTTTTGCTGACAGAATTTTTTTTCTGATTTCACATTGGTGATCAAAACTGCAAAATGTTCCAACGTTTGCAAACCTGTCAACAGGGTGAAGATGCTGAGGAACAAAGCCTTTACCTGGAGCAGAAGCTATACAGTGTTGTTTCAGCAGCTTCCCACTGGCTGGATGGTGTTGAAGATCACTTGCTTGCCAGTGCAAGTTTCTTACCTGAAAAGATGGAAGTGCACCTGTATTACCAAGAGGTATGGATGTGTACGAGGGTTATTTGTAGAAACTGAACTTGCAGTTGACTACATTTTGCAATGCAGTGCAAGAGAGCCAGTCACATAGTGTGATTAGACTTCATGTCAGTCACTTTACTCAGTTGGTAACACTCTCACCTCTGACTCAGAAGATTGTGCCCTCACGTGAAGTCATAATCCAGGCTGTTTGCTCCAGTGAAGTATTTGGGATGTATTGCATTGTTGGAAGTACTGACCTTCAAATGAGAGATTGAAACAAGGCACCCATCTGCCTGATCAAATGGACATTAAAGATCCCATGACAGCATTCAAAAACCGAAGGAAGTTTTTCCTCGTATCCTGGCCTGTAATCCTCCAGATTAATTGATCCTTCACTTCATAGCTTTGTGGGATATTGCTAAGTTCAAATTAACTACAGCATTTGATTGCAGTACAATAAAACAAACATATACAAAGAACCTTTCATGTTGCCACAAATGTTCAGGGCCTACACTTGATAGTAGTTGTTGTGAAGAGAATTATGGCATTTCAACATAATAAGCGCTATAAGTAAGGATTATTGTTAGTGTAACTGCACCAAAGAGTGATTGAACCTGAGGTTATACATGTAATTTTACAATGCTAAGTACCCAATCTCAGCAAGGTAATCATGGAAGACTTGTGGAACAAAGATGATGATGAAAAGAAAAAGATGACCTGGGTTGGATATCTTGGCAGCAAATGGTTGAGAATACGTTATCTGTTCCTCGCCTCTCGTGAACAGAAAAACATGAAAATAATTTGACGATTTTTTTTAAAATCCTTGCCAGAGTCTTGCCAAAGATATCGAAGAAGTGACTAAAGAATTGGACACGAAAACAAATGCCTTCCTCAGTGTCCTACCCGAGACCAGCAGAAATCAGGATGTTATTGAAGAGACCCTGAACTGCATGCAGGAGCGATTGAGTGTGCTAGAAACAGCAGTGAAACAGCGCTGTGAGCAAATGAAGGATCGACTGCAGGAGCTGATGGAGTATCAGGTACGTAGCTTTGGCACCTCAGCAACTGTGTCTCTTTTGGGTTTTCACCATGCTGGTCTCTCGATCTCTTATCAGCCACTGAGCTTATCAGCTGCTCTTAATCATGTAGAAGTTGCAGGACTCTTCCATTTATTTAATTTGCAACCTAGATTTGCATTTTCTGGTGTTCTGTTATAAAATTCTGTTATGAATTTCCATGGAGTTCAGGTTCCTCATTGCTATTCTGGCTGATGCTCTTTGCTCTTCAAACAGCACAGACCAATGTCAGAACTCAGTCAGTGGAGATTATCTCAGCTTGTGAATGAACATATGGGGATAGACTTCTATGTGTGGGCACACGATTTGTAGTGTGTAAAGAAACAGTGTTGAGAGTGCTTTGTGGTGGTATGAAAGGCCCATGTGTGGGTGGGGGGCAGTTTGCAGTGTGGGGAGGGTTCTAAATGAGGTGGGAAGAAGCTGTATGTGAGTGGGCACTTTTAATTTTGAGGGGAAATACAGAAGGTACTGTTATAAGATCCTACTTTTAAGGCAGGTTTAGAAAGTGGGTGCCCCGTGTTCAGTCCGGTGTGCCGGCCTGCCTCCCGTGCGCTTTTTTTAAAAAAAAGTCTGACTTCCAGGTCATCAGATCGCTGCTGAGGTCACCTCCTGTGTGCTGAACATGGAAGATTTGTGCAGGAAGCACTTATGTATAGAACACATACAGGAAATGATGTTGGAACCCTACAATGCAGAAGTCGGCTATTTTTAACAGGGGAAGCAGGCATTCATGCAGAGTGAAGTCACTCGTCATATGATTGTGCCCTGTTATAAGGCAGGTTGGAATCTTATGGACATCATCTCCACAAGCCTTTTAACAGGGTTCTACTGAAAATTGTGGAAAGTGAACAGCAGATTAGCTCTGCGCTTGGTACTTTGGTACTTATACCCAGCACTGGTGAATTTATTTACTGCCTTCTCACACAAACACAAGCATACATGGGAATCTTACAGGGCCTTTATTAATCTCTCCTGTTTTTCTCACTCTGCTCACAGACTGAACTGAAGCTGCTGTTTACCTCCTTAGCTGATTATAAATATATTATTCTACAAAAACTAGCTGATGCTTTGGAGCGCCCTGTTACAGAGCAACTGCAGGTAAAAAAAAACCATTGTTGTGTCCATTTGAAAACTGCTGAAATTCTTCAAGTGAAAACCCAGTTTAAATTGTTCCAGGCTTCAATCCTTCCATCTCTAGAAATTAAGGGTGTATGTTGAGCCATTTTGTCATTTCTTTTATTGCTCTAACATCAGCACCAGATCCAATGATATCCCATACGTGTCTCAAGGTCTTCTTTCAAGTGCGGCACAAAGTGCCATTCAGAATTGATTTTCATGATCGTTGTCACCCAAAAATAAATGTTCATGGAATCATGGGAGATTGGGAGAAAAGTTGCTTGGTGTTCTGGCCTGTGCTACTCATACTTGAATAGTGGAGATCGCAAAATTAATTTCCGATGAGCTTTCATGCAAAAGTCTGATGTCGTTCGATACTTATGCAAAGTTGCCTTGATGTTCACACATTTGTGGGACATCAGTCAGCACAGGCGTCTTTAGGATGTCTCTGTGCAAAATAAAAGTGGTGACTGTTTGGAATCTGGCAAAGCTTCTGGTTAGGTTTCTCATTTTGAAGTTTCAGGGCAGCAGTCAATTAAGACCTCTCCATGGGGTTATATACATGTCTTTACTTAACAAGCCCAATTGTGTATGAACCAGTAATTGATTGGCTAAGATCAGATTGGACAACGGTGTGTATGACTAAACATCATGTACCCTATCCTTTCCGGAGGACTTGAGAAGAGACATTAATTGCTATAGATATTTAGTAGCCTTTCTTGTGTCTATAGTAGTAGGAATCATGGTCATAGTGTGGTGCAATGAAAAATCACAACATCGCAAAATCCAGCACTGTACATTGACAGTGAATTGTCAGTCGTTTGTGAAGTTAGTTTTGGTGTTAATTAACCTGAGGAAAGCTCTTTGATGGAACAAATTTAGATTTTTATTTTAAAAAATCTTGGTGCAACAGATTGTTTTAAAAGTTTGTTTATTTGCACATAAGGCAGCAAATAAATATAAATAGACACCAGTTTGCTTTACATGATGGGAAATATGTTCATTCAATTTATGTGACTTTTTTTAAAAAAAATCAATAGGAAAGAAACCATTGAACTAGATGGTGAGTTTGTTGAAAATACATTACGTTGAATGTTTCCCATCTTCCCTTCTCCCCAGGCTATTCTGCAGACAGAAGATGGCCTTAAAGAATATGAGATTCGGATCAGTGAGTTAAAGGAACGTGGAGAGGCATTGAAACCAGACCAAGCTCTCCTGCTGGATCTTTCTAAAGTTCAGGTCTGTAGTCCTATTGCTTCAGTAGGTGTATTGGTAACTCACTGCATTGCATGGCTGATTGTTGACAGTGTCACAATGTGGAAGCACTGTCCAATGGTTGCATCTAATGGTTTAGGTTTAATGGACCTCAACCAGTGTATTATAACGTGTTGGCACTATACTGTGACCAGAAAATAATGAAGTGTTTTCACAAATAAAAGTCTTATGTTAAAGCAAGGATGCTGGACAGAGTTGTCAATTAATGTGATATTTAACAGAAGAGTAAACCACTGCTACCCCTAAAATTTTAACAGTGTTAAAGTGATGACCAACAAGAAAGGCCAAAGGCACCGATGTTGCAGCAGGATTTGAAAAGGGCTTTTAAGTGCAGTGCATTTACATTATAAGTTTCCAAATTTACTGTCGTAATTAAGAAAGGTATTCCTTACAAGTGAAACCTAACAGCTTCCCAGAACTACACATGGTATCTCAGCAAACAAGTCCATGCATCATTTGGTGTGACAGAATTGTATGAACCAGGAAGATGTGAGACTGGTGACCAAACATTTGGATGCATTACTAAATTGATTGTCAGTCATTGTACAAAAATAAATGCCATTTTCGCAGCTTCATTCTTATCCAGGCAGCCCATATCTGAGAGAACACTAGCAAAAATTGTCTGACATTGTCAAACGCCACAAGTAAATGACTATATTGTGTTTATTGGATCATTAAGAATTAATCCAAGTAGGTAATTGACACTAGAACTGCTCTGGAGTGAGTTTATTGTAGAGGGTAAAGAGATGTCTCACAAGGTGCAGATACCCAGAACATATGTAATGATGCTAATGGTTTTATTGAATTGGTTTGTGGTCTTCGGTGCCTCTGTGCTCTCTAATGCTCCTTTTTTTATTCTACAGGATATGTATGAGGAGTTGATGATGATTGTTGGCTCCAGGCGCAGTTCCTTAAACCAGAGCCTGGCATTGAAGGATCAGTATGAACAAGCTCTACAGGATCTAGCTGATATGACCGACACAGGCCAAGAAAAAATGACAATGGACCAGAAGATCCTTGTGAACTCCAGGGGCGATGTCCAGCATCTCCTGGATAAGCACAAAGTAAGTCTTGGTATTGAATGGAAACTTGTTAACTGGTACTGAATGATTGTGGGCATGCAGAACAAAACCATGTGATGTGGCATCTGCTCCATAGGATTTTGGTATCTGCATTGTAAGTTTGGACGGATTTACAGTTGGGTGAGTTGCGACTTTGCTGCCAGATGAAGCAGTGTCAAGCTTCATCCCGTTCTATACTTCAGTGCTGGCTGATTGTACATTTGCTCCTCAGTACACCCTGGTGAATCAGATGAATTCCTTAATCATAGAATATTGTGTTGCTTTAACCAAATGCTCTCCTAAGATTTCCCCTCCTCCCCAATCAGTGATTGAAATTGGTAAAGGTATTCTCTCTGTGTGTCCGGATCATTTGCACTTTCATCTGATGGTTGTGCCTTTTTGCAGGAATTTTTCCAAGGATTGGAGTCCCATCAAATTCTTACAGAGACCCTGTTTAAAAAAGTAAGCTTGTGCATCCACCAAAGGGAAACAGACTCCAAGATAGAATTGATGGACAAGACCTCGACATTACTGAAGCAGGCTCACAGGAGGGGTGTAGAGCTGGAATGCATTTTAGAGGTGAGCTCTTTGAATGTACATCCACATAATGTGCAGGAGTTTGCTAAGCATTTCAACAAATTCTTCAAAAAGTGTAGAGTCAGATTTCCAAGTTTTATTTTGGTTTGATCCATGCTGAAACCCATCACAGGGCTTAAGGGTATCCAAATCAGACTGAGAATTTCACGTATATTTTGTCACCCACACATAGAAATTTCCCATGTCTGGAATGGAATACACACTCTTTCACTGGAGGGATACATCCTGCTTACCTAATTCCAGAGAGTATTAGGCACAGGTTGGCAAGAGCCAAGGCTTTGGGATCCCAGAGTGTTCATTGATGAGTTGCTGGAGTCTAACCAGCTAGAACAGCATAATTTGCCTCTGATCGCTGTCTGGCAACCTTTCCTCCTGCTTTTTCAGCTAGGACTACCCGACCATGAAGCTCTTTATTAGAGGCACAGTCCTGGCCCGCACCTCAGCTTCTATTCATGCTGCATAAAGTGTCCTTCACCAGAGCTCACTGGTTTGAATTGATGAAGCTCACAAGGATTAAACAAAGTCCGTAACTATTACTTTCCTTTAGACTTGGAGTCGTCTGCAGGAGGATTATGAGCTACTATACAGGCAGCTGGAGACGGTAGAGAACAGCATTCCCAGTGTTGGACTGGTGGAAGAATCTGAAGAGAGACTAGCCGAGCGGATTACACTGTATCAGGTAATGTCTGCAGCTCTCTTCTTGCTCTTCTGCTTCTCACAAAGTTGATTTAAATGTGATTCCATGGGTTCCTGGTACCTCACCCAAGTGATTGTTCTTTATGCATAAGACCAGACAGTGAGCAAGCTATTTGACCATGGAGGACATCACTGCCAAGCCCAATCCTCTGTGACCCATTGCCCAAACAAAAGCACTCTGCAGTAAGAGGCGCCAGGCAGTGATTTGGAGTAACAACCTTGTCTGAATTTCTCGTTTCCTTCCTCCCCTCCTTGGTTATCTAGCCCAAAAGAACTAAGACCAATTTTACCACTCTACCACTGGCCAAGCAGAGATCGGCTGACTCAGCGCAGCTGGCAGGTTGGACCTCGGATTTCCCAGGTGTAGAAGAAAAAAAAATAGTAGTTTCATCATTTGCTGCTTTCTTAGAGAACACTATACCTTACCTGCCCAAAACATCTGACCACAGTCCCTGTGTATCTACTTCCCAAATTCTTCCAACCTCAAATTCCATTTGAGGCTTCTTAATATTAAACTTGTGCCCTGTAATTTTGTGGCCGTGATCTGAACCTAACAGCCTGTTTGTATCAACATCATTTTAACCTCATCATTTTAAGTACCTGGATTATTTCCCCCGGGGGTTGGGGGGGGCTTTGATCATTCAAGTTTCAATACTGCAAATTAAACTCTAATGTTACAATAACCCCTAATGACTTATCGTCAAATACTGTCAAATTGCAACTCAATGTATCTGTTTATTGGGGTTTTAAAAATGAGCGTAAAATGTATGTTCGATCTGCCTTGTTTCCCCGGGCAGCGCTTGAAAATCAGTTTGACAGACCGTCAGCCGCAGCTGTATCAAGTGTTAGATGATGGGAAGAGGGTGTTGACATCAATCACCTGTCCTGAGCTGGAGCTTCAGATTCCCCAGCTGGGCGAGCGCTGGCTTTCCAGCCACACCAAGGTGTCCAAAGAGCTTCATCGCCTGGAAACAGTTCTCACTCACTGGAATAGGTAAGATGAGTAAACCAATGAAAACTACCAACAACAATTTATGTTTATATGGTGCAGTTCACATCAAGAAGATGTCTCAATATGCTTAACAGCTGACTGGAAGCTTGACCCTGGGATGGGGGCAGCTGAAAAGGTGGGGAGGGGGGATAGTTGACCAATACCATTTTTCTATCTTTTCTCCTTACTCTCAATACCCTTAGGAACCATGTATTTATCTTCTCCCCTCAAACACTCCACTCCCACCGACTCTACATCAACAGTCGAATGAGGAAATCCATCCTACAGCCCACAGAGTAAAGAAATGTCTCCTGATTTCACTTCCATTGGTTTCAGCTCTAATTTTTAAGATTACGCCTTCTTGCTTTGGATTCAGTAATGATAAGAAAGAGCCTATCTTTACCCACTCTATCAATTTCCTTTGCTACCTGAAATTCAGCATTGTTATTGGCTCATGTGTCATACAAGACTCCAGTGACCCCTATCTATCCAAAGCTAAACTCTCCCATTCATTTCTTATTTTTGCCAGGTACCAGACTGAATCTGCTGAGCTGAAGCAATGGCTGCAGTCAGCCACCGAGCGCCTGGAATTCTGGACCATGCAGTCCATAACCGTCCCACAAGAGCTGGACTCTGTGAGGGACCATCTCCAGTCCTTCCTGGTAAGTGAGCAGCCTGCAGTCTCAATTCGGGTCAAATGCTCTGGTTCATCTGCAATTCGTATCTCAGGGCCACAGCAATAGAGGGTTTTGTTTACACCTTGTGGTTGTGCTTTTTCTGGTCGTTCTGCGTTAAAATTGTACATGTGACTAATAGTCAGCAAGTTCAGCCTTTGCTTCTTCTAATTGTGGTTTTGCTCATTTAGGAGTTTACTAAAGAAATTGATTCAAAATCTTCGCTTAAGTCCTCGGTGTTGAGCACCGGAAATCAGCTGCTGCGGTTGAAGAGGGTGGACACCTCAGCACTGCGCTCTGGGCTGGCCCAGATCGACGCTCAGTGGACAGAGCTGCTTGCACAGATCCCAGTGGTCCAGGAGAAATTACATCAGGTGAACCAGCTCCTCTTCGAATCCTGTCGGGATGTGTTGAAGTAAACATAGCCAAACATTCAAATCTCTCATTCTATATGAATGATGAGTTCAGCTTCACTGTTATTATGTGTTAGAATGGGAAAACTATCACAACTCCCTTGAACAGAAGAGTTTGAGGGGTGATCTGATTGAGGTGTTTAAGGTAGTAAAGGGGATTGACGGAGTGGATAAGAAATGACCCTTTCCTATGGTTGCAGAATCCAGAGCAATGGAGTGTAATCTTAAACATTAAACCAGGGGCCTTCAATATAAAATAGTCACAAATAGATCAAATAGGGAAGTTAGAAGAAATGTCTTCACGCAGAGAGTAGTGGGAATGTGGAACATGCTACCACAAGGAGTTGGTGTATTTAAGGGGAAGCTAGATAGGTACATCCAGTTGGGCCGAATGATGGTCTTCATACAGAGGACAATGAGAATATGGAACTCACTGACTGCAGCTACGATTGAAACAAACAGCATCAACATATTTAACAGGACACGTGATGCATACATGAGGAAGACAGGAATAGTGGGGAATAAGACAGGGAAATAGGAAGGTGAGGGCTGATGTAGAGTATAAAAACAAAAACAGCCTAGTTTTACCAAATGGCTTGATTCTGTAGTGTATTATTTTATGTAATACAACAATTCTATTGGCTGGGAGTTTGTAATGTCCACTCTTAACTTTGTGGTTGGAGAGTTGGGTTGGGGGAGTGAATTAAAATATTGAACTATTTGTAGTTTTCTTGAAATCTTGATGTGCAAACAGACATAGACTGCAGTGGAGGTTTAAACGGTTGGTTTGTCCGCTTTCAGCTTCAGATGGAGAAACTGCCTTCTCGCAGTGCAATCGGTGAGATCATGACCTGGATCTCACTCATGGAGAAGGTCATTGAAGAGGATGAAACGATAATAAAAAATGCAGTGGGATCACAGATGATCGAGCAATTCCTCAAAAAATACAAGGTATTACGCCCACGAGTTCAGAAAAGCTCTCACAGATGTTAGCTAACCACTGCATCCTGTATCTCGGGGTAGTCTTTAAAAAGTCTGAGTTCCACACAAACTAATTGTTGTATGAAAATTCTGTACCTTGTTCACACCTGATGTCTGCTCTTTTTTAGCCTACTCGCTATTTTCTGCTCACGGGATTTAAACCATTACAATGCCTGTAGTGCCATTTCTGGCATCATAATGACATTTAGCAAGAAATTCTGGCTCACTGGATCGGATCTGTCTTCCCCCACCCCCATTACCAGTTGCGGTTTAAATGTAATAAAGGGGCATATTTATCAGAACATTTAAGAAGAAAGTTGATGCATATGTGAGATATGTATGTATACAGATAAAGTTGATTAAATACACACGAGAGAAGAGGTATGGGAGAGTGGGTTAGTATGCACAGAGGCTCATGTAGGGTATAAATGCTGGCATGGATTGTTGGGCTGAATGGCCTGCTTTGCTGCTGTACAGTCTACTTAATTCTATATAATGTCATTTTCCAACTTCCAATCTGTCAGATCCCTCGGTATTTGGTCAGCCTATTTCCTGTTGTTCGTGACTCCAATCAGTTTCCGTGATTGGGGTGCTGGGAGAGCAGTGGCAGCACTGAATGGCCTGGGAACAGAGCAGCGAAATTCCACCTTATTTTTTTTTTAGCATTTTGGAATTCTTCAATTCAGTCTTAATTTGAAACCAGTATAAAAGAACCTGCAGAAAATCGACTTCAAAATTAAGAATGAGTTTAAAATGTATCCAAGTATTGCATGCTATCAAATACGTATTAAACCCAGGTGAAATTTTTTCCCCTTGTGGTGTGGAGTGGGGACATCAGGGCCTGAGTGAAATGAATAGAAGCATTTTTTTTCATAACAAACAAATCTAGTCAGGATATTAATAAACTTGCTAAGATCAAAATCAAGTTATTTAACTAGCTAATTATGTTTGTGTTGGCGTGAGGAGGAAAGGCAAATAAATGGGTGACAGTAGATGTGGTCCTTTATATGGGATTAATGCACATTGTTTACATTTATAGCAATATTTCAAAGGCCTATTTGTACTTTTCAGGGTTTCAAGATTGATTTGTCCTGTAAGCAGCTGACGGTGGACTTTGTGAACCAATCAGTGCTGCAGATCAGCAGCCAGGACGTGGAGAGCAAGCGCAGTGATAAAACCGACTTTGCCGAACGCCTGGGGGTGATGAACAGAAAGTGGCAGCTTCTGCAGCGTCTCATTACTGAGAAGGTAACAGGTTTGAATGTAATGTGTTCTCCAACTTGAAACTCAGTGTAAAATCAGAAAAGTGGAGTACATTGTCTTTGGGGGTAAAGGAGCAGATCATTGAGCTGTAGTGCTCTGCACTTAGCACAACTTTTTTTGTCCTTAGGGCAGGTAATCGTATTGTCCATCATTAAATTATTTCTCTATTTGTGCTTGAGAAGCAAAATACAGAATGGGACTGACGTTTCATTTGTGACATGGAAATTTGCTTGTCACCTGAATCAAGTGCAATGGGCTTTAAGCAGGCTTTCTATACTCTACTATCTCAACAAATGGAATGTGTTTATTGCAACAGGTCCAGGAATTGGAAGGCTTGTTGGAGTCATGGATGGAGTATGAGAACGGTGTGCAGTGCTTGAAAACCTGGTTTGAAGCCCAGGAAGAAAGACTGAAGAAACACCAGCAGATTGGTGACTCAGCCTCAGTCCACAATGCTCTGAAGGATTGCCAGGTTTCTAGTTCTTTTATTTTTCCGTCTTGTTTTCCCAGATTGTTAGGCTGTTCCCAAAGAGGTGAGGCTGCTCGCCTGCCGCTGATGCTGTGCCATTGCTGTTATCTTAAGTGGTTACTGGAAAGTGGAATCTAATTTCCCGTGCCCTGCTCTTGTTTGGGAATTTGTGGTGTAGTCCATGCTGCTTATCGCAAATGTTATCTAAAATCTGGGAGTAATAATTCAGACACCAGAAGTAGGAGAAAGAATGTTTACAAATCTTTTGCGAGTCCTGTTATAAAATCCTCATTTTTGGTACAGCTAATCTTATATACCTGCGGTAAGCAATAACAGATCCCAGCCCAAAGAAGACACGGTGGTCACCCAGCAAAATCCTTGGTGCGAGAAAGGCTGGAGAATCAAGTGGACAGCCAGGGAGGTGGTGGTTTGTTTTGGCGGCTTTGCATTTTACCTTGGTGGCTGTCAGGAATCACAACAAGGAATCGTTACAGCAATTGCTGTTCTGCAAAAGTTGCAGCTTAAACGATGTCGCAATTAGCGCTTCCCACTCCTTTCGCATATATTTCAAAATGGCCCCCCGTTATGTTCCATACAACAATTTAGTCTCTCATCTGCCGTCCCATATTTAGCCAGATGGTTTCCCAGCTATTATTTAGAGGTTTGAATTGACGTGAGTTTTAACTACTCTCGAGGCACATTGTTGTGACTATTCAATGAGTCTACCGGCCTGTGGGGATTTCTTCCATTCTTGCTCGAGGTTTGTCATCTTTGCACTCATGTTCTCAGTTTACATTAAATAACAAGCTTGTATTCATCATTGGGAATTTGAACCTATAGTCTAGGTTAGCAGTCCAGTATCAGGGAGGACCTGCAATTAAATGATTGGCCTTTCATTTCATGGCTATATGTGGGAAAATGCTGTATGCAAATTTACTGCCTCGTTCACTTACAAAATACATGGTCACTATAAATTCTCACAATAAATCCTCTAAAGCACTTTGAGACATTTCGATCACATTATATCAAATGCAAGAATTATTATTATTAAGCTGTCATCCTTAAGATTGGAAATTAAACCAAGATACTACCTTAAAAGATTCCACAACAGTATTTGAAAAGAGAAAGGAATTTCTCACAATATCTTGGCCAACAATTCTTTAGGTAACTTGGTCATTCACTTTGTAACTGTTTATGTGATACTATTTGCAAATTGGGTCCTGAGTTCACTTACAAATACAGAAATAACAGGTTACAGCGAAAGCTGGTGATGTGGTTTGAGACCTTTTGCTGCTTTAGGTGCTATATCAAGTGTAGGGAATATTACTGTGGAAGGATCACTAGATTGACTCAAGTCATTCAGTTTAGTGACTTGTGTAAATTGGCTGCCACATTTGCCCACAAAATAAACAATCACTACACATTACAATATATCCTGTGAAGCGCTTTGAGATGTGGTTACAACCTGATAAGACGCTATATCATATGCAAGAATTATTACTATAAATAGGGCTGGTTTCTTGCCTTGTCTTAGGAGCTGGAAGATCTGATTCGAGGAAAAGAAAAAGAAATGGAGAAAGTTGAACAATATGGCCTTTTCCTGATCCAGAAGAAGGAGGAGGAATCTTGCAGTGGTGTGATGGACACACTCCGAGAACTCAGTCTTTCTTGGGCTAACCTGGACCATCTGGTATTAAAATCTTTATATGTTGTAGGATGTTGCTGCCTTAAAAGAAGCGATTTCCTCTTAGAGCAAACTGAATATGCATGTTCTTTATAGTTTTAGTTTACATAAAACTGTTCAATCTTGTGAAATTCCAGATTGGCCAATTAAAGGTTGTCCTCCAGTCTGTGCTGGAACAGTGGAATGTTTACAAGGAAGCCTATGAGGAGATTAATGGTCACTTGATGGAGGCCAGATATTCTATTTCTCGCTTCCGTCTGCTGACAGGCTCACTGCAAGCTGTCCGAATCCAGGTAGACAACCTGCAGGTGAGTGAATGGTTTAACGTTCATTCTTCTTATGCTGCCTTACTCATGACAGTGTATTTTCCCTCAGACTGGGAGAAGTGATGAAAAACCTTACTCAGAGAGTGACTGCATGCATAGTTGACACAGTGATGTAGTCTGTGCCTGCTGGTGCACAGGGAGCAGTCTTGAATTTCAGAAGCAATCAGAGAGCCCAGTTTCTGTAGTGAAAGAAATCTGACTCTGCACAGTTAGATCTACTTATTGACATGACTGGGAATTGTGTAGTGGGTTGGCCTCTCCTCTCCGTGACTTGTAACTTGTTATTAAAAATGCCTTGAAAGTGATGTTTCGACATACAATACAAATTTACATTTATACAGCGCCATTCACATTGGGAGGTTGTCTCAATGCACTTGACACTGTCGGCTGGGCACCTGAGCTGGGGGTTGGAGCCAAAGGCATTGAGGAGGGGAAAAATGACCGAAATTGCAGGGAAAGAATAGGTCTTGAGACAGACAGGTGAGGAAAGGAATGTGTCGGAGGGACTCCAGGATTAAAGTTTCAGAGAGCGGGGGCAAATAGATTGAAAGCCCTCACACTGATTGTGGACTGGATACGGTGAGGGTACGAAGCAGGTTGGTGCTTGCTCAGCAAAGGAAGCAGCTGGGTCGGCAGGTAGGGTGGGGTGAGATAGAAGAGGTAGGGTGGGGTGGAATGGGACCATTTTAAAAGGCTATGACATAGAAGTTTGGTTTGCATTGTTTTTTGAAGTTCCAAACCTTAACTCTTATTTGTGTGTGGCAGAACTTACAAGAGGAGCTGGAGAAGCGGGAGGGTAGTTTGCATAATTTCGGTTCTGTGACTGATCAGCTGTTAAAGAAGTGCCATCCGCCAGTCAACGACACACTCAATGCAACTCTGAATGATGTTAATCTCAGGTAAGGGTCTGATGGCAGGACACCTCCTACAGTTCAATGCAAAGCAAAGTTAAGCCTAAGATCAATGTTAACGGTGCAATTGTATCCACCGACTGGAAAATGACTCAGGAATTTCCTCCATCAATTTTTTCCCTTCTACGAGCATTGAACTCACTTTTAGTTAAATGTATTTCAAAAAACTGTCTTTTTGTGACAGTTTCTGTTGTGCTATTTCTCACAAGACTTCTTGTAATTCGCTTGATGACTCCCTTGTCAGTTGTATATTATCAAGCTGTGCATCGCCCAGTGTATGCTGTACAATAATTTGTCTGTAGTTTGAAAACCGTAATCTCAATTTTCAGTTCAGTTGAAAATTACAAGGTAAAGTTTAAGCATAGTTTCTAATATCAGCTATGCCCATAAAGTGACAGAAAGAAGCTTGAGTAATTATAATAGTGATTGGAACCCAGATATTAGGCTAGAACAATGCTGGATTGCTTTATTTAGGGGCCTTTCTCCCCCTTCCTTTGTTTTGTAGGTAACTGATTTTACAGTAGATACAGCAGGTTATTCTCTGCTTATAGTTGATCCGTCATTTCCAAACTGTAGCTGAACTCTTCTGTCTGTCCCTGTCTGTCTTCCATGACTGTTTTTGGGACACTACTGTGCACAATTGGCTGCCGTGTTTCGCCCAAAAATAGTCATTCCATTTTACAGTGTATTCTGTGAAGCGCAATATCAAATGCAAGCATTACTATATATATTATTCAAAAGCCACCTTAAAACCTACCTCTTCAACCATGCCTATGGTCACCTCCCCCTCATCAGCCAATGCCATTGCAAAGCACTTCAAGACATTGCTTTACGTTTAGAGTGCATTATATAAATGCAAGTTGTTGTTCTTGTAGAATTAATGTTTGTGAATTGAAACTCACTTTAATCCATGTAGACTAAGTATATTTTCAATGTTAACTTGGTTATTTAATCCACTGATTTTCTTTCTCTTGCGCTGTTTGTTGGTCAGATGGAATAACTTACTTCAGGATATCGTAGAGCAATTGCACTCCAGCAAAGTCTTGCTCCAACTATGGCAGAAATATAAGGATTTTTACAGCCAGCGCTTGGTAACTGTACAACAGCATGAGGAGAGCAGTAACGAACTGATTAAGAGAGTTACAAACAGGGATATTGCTGATGAGGAGGTCACAAATTGGATTCAGGCCTGTGATGTGAGTATTATGGAAGTAGAAAAATGAGTTGGGGGGCAATAAGAAAAACCACTTAACTTTTGTTTTGACTTTTTAGCACAAAGGCCAAAACCTTTTTTTAAAAAAACAGCTTAATGGGCAGTTCTTAGGCAAATTTACTTGGATTTTCAAAAGCTCTGATATAGTGCTGAAAAAACCATTAACAAACCAATGTCGGGGAGCATCGAAGGTAAGATGTGAATTATTAATTGTTTAAAGGGAAGGAAGCAGAAGGTGGTTGTTGGTGAGGATGACCCAGGACTTTCCGCTGTATCCTTTCTCTTTTCAGTCCATCTAAATTTCCATCATTTTCAGACTCTACAGAATTGTTAGCTGGGGGTGGGACGACCAAATGTGGAATCAAAGAGAGACTGGGTTCTTATTATTTTACCCAATGAAGAGTAAATAAGACAGTTGAAGTTATAAGGAACTAAGATAAGATGATGGGAATTATGGAGGAATGGAATGATTGTCTTTCTAGGTTGGACCTATTTGTTCATGAGAAGTTTATTGGATTCTTGTGGAGGTTTGTTTTCATCCAGTGTCTCTAATTCTTTGTATGAGTGGGATGCTTCCTAAATATATTCTTCCGATCACCGTCATTTTATCACCATGATATAATACACTGAAGTTTATCTCCCATACTTTGTTAATTGTAGGTTGGTTTCTTTGTTGCAATGGATAAGTCAGGATTTGCGCAAGAAACATACAAAATCCCCATCTTCTGTGCTGAGTTCCAAGGAGTATTGGATCAGGGTAATGGATTGGGGAGGGGTGGGGGCTGGGAGGGAAGTTTGTGCACAGCATTCATCATGTTATTATTATTAATTCATTAGTATTCATGTGAGAGGGAAATATTTTTGCGTGAATAATTGGAAGCAATATGCTTAAACTGAATATACTGAGTTAACTTTGCAGGAGGTGTTGAAGGACTTGAGATCACTACAGGATTCACTTCATATTCTCCTGGAGCTTGAAGAACAGCTGAAACAGCAGGTTGACCCTTCCGCAGCGGCTGCTATTCAATCAGATCGACTGTCCCTTATCCGGCGGCTGTCTGCTCTCGAACAAGGTCTCATAAGGCAACGGAGTGTACTACAGGTAATGTGTTGAACACTGGGGAGGGAGTCAGGCATTTTCTCTTTCCATTATTTTGAAGCTGGCTATCTGTAGTTCTTAAAAGAACCTTCAATGTTAAGGAGGAATTCAACAATTTTCCAAATTTTGGATGCTCTTAAAGGTTAGGTTAATAACATTTAGAGCCAGATAGGTTCTTGGTCTTGCCTGTGTTGTCAAGGCAAGGTGCGGAGTGGGAGCCGGTTGATATCCTTTGAAACGAAGGATCAGTCTTTCTTGGGCCACATTGCCAAAGATTTAAGAGGCTCCAGGGCAGCACCAGACTGTCTCTGGAAGCAGATCCTCTGCCCACCTCTGACGAAGACTGATAGCCACAGGAGATCTGGGGGGATAAATAAAAAGATTTTCCTCTTAAGTGTAATAAATTTCTAGTCTTGTGATCATTTAATAGGGTTTGTTTTTGTATCTGAAATTTTCAGACGCAATGTTGAAATACTGTACTTGGTGGATCTAATTGTGTGAAGGGTAGACTAGCAACCTGGAAAAGGCATGAAAAAATGACTATTTGGAGGCTTTTTTTCTCCATTATCGAAACAATTAAACAAATAGAGAGCAAATTATTTGGGGCAGCAAGAAGCCAGTGCAGGAGCACTCACTCTCTAGTCACCTCTCCTCTCCCCCGCCTCCCCCACCCCCTCCCTCCTTCCTGATACCAGAATTCATCCACCTCCCCATGTGCAAGGATTGTTGTCGCATATCTTTGAACCATTTAGATTTGCTTAGAGCCTTTCACGTCAGGAGTATGTCTCAAAATGCTTCACGTACCTGACTGAACATGATTATTAGGGTTTTAGACACAATCGGGGATGTCACATTTTTCACCATCGTGTTGAAAATAGATTTACTACATTTTGTGTCCCTCACAAAATTCTAGTTGATGTTCATTTCATTTGAATAATCTTCTGCTGCAGGCTGGTGTCCAGGATTATGAGTCATTCAGCAAGAAGCTAGAGGCCTTGGAGCAATGGATTGTGGAAGCTGAAGAAATGCTAAAACTGCAAGATCCCAATCGCTCATCTGACCTGACTATAATTCAGGAACGGATGGAAGAACTTAAGGTAATCAGAGAATAGAATGTAAGCTTGTTCAAACCTTAGTATTCAGAGAAGAATCATTTTTATACATCAAAGATTAAATAAATGTCAATCAATGATCCTTTCCAAAATGGTTTGTCTTTTTAGATTAATTTTCTCTTCGTTGTTTACCCTTCAATGAAGGGATGCCCCCTCTGACAGTATTATCTTCTGGTGCTAATAGATATTTTGGCTCTGCTACTTGAAGAATGAGTGAGTTTATTGCAGTTTGAATACACCATAGTGACCTGACAGTCTGACTTTTCTTCACTTTGGCAAGCAGAGAACATGGTCTCCATTTAGCACTCCTGCTTGCTTTATGACATGGTTTTAAATCCCATTTCCCTACTTTTTCTTCATATACCTCAATTCACAAGTATCAGTCCATCTCTGCTTCAAACATCTCAGTTGCTTCCATTCAAATATAGAAAGTGTTAATTTTTCGTTCTAGTGTCTGCAAAACATTCAGCTAAGTTGGAAGTGGGTTGTGGGGGGGAGTGAAGAAAGAGTGTGAAGATTATCACATGGGGACTTTGGAAATTACCAACAACAAGATTATATTTGTATAGCGCCTTTCACGTCAGGAGGACGTCCCAAGGCGCTGGACAGTGTACAGCATTTCAGACCCGAGCTGGGGTCAGGGAGGGGGAAGGGAGGGGAAGGGGGGTGGCCGATGGAATGGTCGAAGAGGAGGGTCTTGAGGCGGGACTTAAAGGAGACTAAGGAGGGGGCGAGGCGGAGTGACTGGAGGATGGAATTCCAGAGGTTGGGGGCAGAGTGGCTGAAGGCTCTCCCACCAATGGTGGGGCGGGGGACGTGGAACAGGCCATTATACCATGATAATGTATTGGCTTTAGTATGAAATCAAAAATCATTAAATCTGGCTAAATGCACAAGGAGGTTGGTGAATGATTCTGTCCTTATTTTGGTTTGATAGATCCAGATGCTGAGGTTCAGCAGCATGGTGCCTGACCTGGATCGTCTGAATGAACTGGGCTACAGGCTGCCCCTAAATGACAAGGAAATCAAACGCATGCAGACATTAAACCGACACTGGTCAGCGATCTCTGCCCAGACCACTGAGAGATTCAGGTAGGTCAACACTAAACTGAAGGACGCAGCAAAGAAAAAGCAGTCTAGTATCAATTTAGGACCTTGTTTTGGATCGAGGTCGATCTTATTTTACCTTTTGTGCCAATTACTGGGAAAGAATGGTGCAATCGCTCAATGGTACAAAAGCGCTCATGCTTAGCGTCATTTAGATTGGGAGAAATCTCAGTCCTGGGGTGCTAGTGGCCCCACGCTGCAATGTAAGGAATGGTGTCAGGGAGGGTGGATCCACCTCCTGCATTATCCGGGTCATTCTTATGCGATGTTTTAAAATTTTCTGAATGAAAATCGAAGAGTCTGAGGTGAGGTTGTGGGTCCACAGCATTATTTTGATGTAGGTGTGCTGCAGTTGATCCGAGTAAGAGTCAATGACTGCTGTAGTATGAAGAGGTGTGTAAAATCCTTACATAACAACAACAACAATTTGCATTGTGCTCTCCTCGGTGTTGCAGTAAAGTGCGTCTCAGGGCACTTTACTGCAACACCGAGGACTGCAGGCAGCCTTTCCTGACCTCTGCACACACTGCGCTCAAGTATGTGATCACAGGCTACTCTCATACTTCATGTAACATCTTACAGACTGAAGTATTCATGTAGAGAGTGAACACTTTGTGTATACAGGCTCTGAAATGCTTTTTTTTCAAGAACACTGCAGCTTTCTGCTATGCTGTCACGTACTAAGCTTATAATAAGCGTACTTGTTAAATGTGGAGATTTTTATACTTCATTGACTTTTGAACAGGCAGTGTTTCTAGACATTTCACAGCTAGCTTGCACAGTACTGGCCCCCTCTCCATTTGCAAGGTTCTCACGTCACACGCCCGTCTCTAGTGTTTCCACTAGTTGTTAAGCACCTGTCTGCAGATGAGAGAGGCACACTAGTGATACACAAGTTCCCTGGCGGCATACCTAATGTCCCCGTTATCTTTGGGATAAACGCAAAAGGGAGGGGGTTGTCCATGCAGCTAATGTTGGTGCACTTCCAGCAGCAGAGCTATTCAGATGCCTGCATGATACACTCGCCATTGTTTTCAACATTTGACTCTTGTACCTCTCTGGAGATCAATAGGTGTTGCACTAATAAATGTGTAAAGTGATCAATCAAAACATTGTTCGATTTGGATGATTCTCGTTCTGTGGGAATACTGCTATTCACCCCTTCCCTGAATCTGCCGAGCTATTCGGGTAAAGTCCAATTAAATTCTTTGTCCTGGCAGCAAGCTGCAGGCCTTTTTGCTGCAGCACCAGACCTTCCTCGAGAAATGTGAAACATGGATGGAGTTCCTGGTGCAAACTGAGCAGAAACTGGCCGTGGAGATCTCAGGGAACCACCAGAATCTGCTGGAGCAGCAGCGAGCACATGAGGCAAGTCATCTGGGACCTCCTCACTGTTAGGGTTATGGAGATAATAGGAGCATAAACTAATTAGAGAGATGCAATGAGACTGATGAGTAATAATAAATAATCCTTGCTTTTGATATAGCGCTTTTCACGTCTTCTAGACGTCTCAAAGCACTTCACAGAATATGAGTATATTACAGAGTATATTACAAAGCAATGGATACCAAAATGAAGATACCTAAAGACTATAGGGTTTATTATACAAATTATGTAAACTATTTGTGAAGTTTTTTGATGCCATTTGTAAAATCAGGTGGACAGAGGGAACTGTCCTTAATTATGCAATAAACCAATTATTGATTGTTAATTAGATTACATTTCATCCAGGTATTTCATCCCCTCTGTAAATGTGCCTTTACAAATATGTGCTACACAGTCAACTCACATAGTGATATCCCCTAGAATAATGGTCACTTGTATAACTATACAACTAAGGTTAGTGATGCAACCAATTCCTCGACAGCCGTTTTGTCACAATTGGGCTGAGTCAGATGAAGTGTTTTTCACCTCATTTCATTCCTTCAGGAAATGAGAATGAATCCCAAGTTTTTTTTCTCTCTAATTACCTACTTAACACGAACAGCTGTTGAAACCAAGTCGGTAACAGTGGTTAAAAATATGTAATTGGATAGATATGTGAGGTGCAATGTTCCTGGTACTAGGAAGGAGAATGGGATTAGAGTGGAAAGTTCCACGGGGTGGGGGGGACCAGTCCCAGTAACCGTATGGACAAGATGGGTTGAATGGCTTCCTTCAGTTCTGTAAATAAACAAATCGATGGCTTTCGACGCTCATTGACGTTTTTCTGCCTGCACTTTGCACGCTCTGTGTAACCACAATGCTTGTGTCCCGAGCAGCTGTTTCAGGCAGAGATGTTCAGCCGACAGCAGATCCTGCACTCGATCATCAGTGACGGACAGCACCTACTGCAACAAGGGCAGGTGGATGATAGGTAACGGCTCTAGTTTGCTCTGTCACTCTTTACACACCAGCAATAATTATTTTAACATTTGGATATTAAGACAGGATGAGATTTGATTTCAATATAAATACCTTGTCATTTTAATTCATGCCTACTATGAACCAGAATCGGGTTATAGGTTCACTGGTTTCAGTCCCGTGTTACTCTTTGTAACTCTTACTTGGCCCATCGCAGGCATTTGCAGGGAGACGATAGGCACTTCCCCTGGGTAGAGAATGGGGAGATTGGGTCTCCCTAGGCTGTAGATGTCCTGCAGCAAAGTGTGGGGAGACCTAAAGCTCTGGGATGTAATAATACAAATATAACACTTTCTCTCCCTTTCGTTCAGGGATGAGTTTAACTTGAAGCTGGCTATGTTAAGTAACCAGTGGCAGGGAGTGATCCGACGGGCACAGCAGAGAAGAGGAATCATTGACAGTCAGATCCGCCAGTGGCAGCGTTACCGGGAGATGGCCGAAAAGTTGAGGAAATGGTTGGTGGAAACGTCCTGTCAGCCGCAGACCAGGCTGGGCAGTGGCACATGCATCCCACTGCAGCAGGCCAGGGCTTTGCTGGATGAGGTGCAGGTAGGCAATGTCAACAACAAGTCTGCAGTCTGTCAGCTGTCCACTCTTCATTGGACAGGAACAAAGCTTAGTTTCCAAGGTGCAAACTCATCAATTGTCATTCTTGCTGTAGCTGTATTGGAAGGGTGTTGGTGCTATAAGGGTTTCTGCTGGAAGATATGTGGATGAGAAGTTAGTAATGGAGCAGGGCACAGCCAACCTGAGAGAACAACCAATGCTCCTTTGTGTGTGTGTGTGTGTGTGTGGGTGGGTGGGTGGGTGGGGTGGTGGGGGATAATCAGTATCGGTTGCGGATCTATCATTAATAGTAAACAAAATGATGAGCAGCACCTTAGATAGAGGAATGTTCAGCACTTGCTGACCTGGAAACCTGACAGGCCTGGTGACACCCAGTTGAGTTTCTGTAAGTCTTGCCGTGCAAAGCCTTGTACGTGATGCAGCAAGACATACTCCAACCTGTGTTTCACCATCTGTGCTCAGTCTACTTGCCACAACTATCTAACCCACTGCTTCATATTGCAGCTGTTTACTTTAACCTCAGTTACAGTCTTCTCTGCATTTACCTAAGCCACTTAATGTTCTATTCAATGAACGACTTAGAATGCTTCCATCATAATCTGTCCGGTCACTCAGTGAAATGCTTTGATTGCTAATTTCAGCATTCAGTTATTTCACCTGAGATCTATTTTCCTTTTTGAAAAAGGGGTGTCTGTTTGCCTGCATCTTGTACTCTAAACTGGTCCTTCCCTCTCTCAAGCCCAGCAGATTTTGATGAATGTTCTGTTTTGCAGTTAAAAGAGAAAGTGCTGCAGCGGCAGCAGGGGAGCTATATCCTGACAGTGGAGGCTGGTAAGCAACTCCTGCTCTCAGCTGATGGTGGTTCCGAGGCTGTCCTGCATACTGAGCTCACCGAGATCCAAGAGCAATGGAAGGCTGCTCACGTCCACCTGGAGGAGCAAAGGAAACAACTCACCATTTTACTAAAAGTAGGTGTCTGTTCCTGGAGGGAATTCTTGCATGCTTGCGATCTCAATTGACACTTTGAGAGTTAATTACACTAAGACTTGTACTCGGTGGGAAAAATTTTGATACAAGACATGGACCTCTCACCAACTGGGAGGTCTGGAGGCTAACTGGTGAGATTCACTTGCAACAGGATGAGATGTCAAGTGTACCTTGTGCCATGTATTTTTTGTCCATAAGTGTCCCCCAGTCCTTGCAAAATAGCAACAGAGAAATATTGTGTAAGCCGCTCAGGTCATTCAGGGAGAAATGTTAGTGGAAGGAAGGATGTGGCATGGCTGAACATTTGGCATTGTGGCTGTCTTGACTTTGAGGATCAGGAAGTATCTTTACAGACATTAACCCCAAGAGATAGAATAAATGAGATGAAGTCTATGATAGCCAGTTTTGGAAAGAGATGGCTAAATGGCCTTTTATCATCCTGGCTTATGTTAAAATAGATGTTCCTCTAGCATGGTGTGATTGCTTTAATGCTTTGACATTGACCCATTGTGATTCTACAAAAGGCCTGTTGTGTGTCTGAAGGAAATGGAATAATTTGTAGGCTAACAACAAATTTAAAGCTGCTTTGATGCTCTTAATATCTCTTCAGCGAGTATCTAATTGAGAGATCTATAAAGGACTGTTAGGACTTGAAATGTGAATCATATTGTGAACTCACTGAGTTCATGGCCTGAAATGCATCTATCATTAGCTTGAAAGGCATCAGGAAAAACCGGCATTACAGAAAGTCTTGTAGTAAACATATGTTTGAGGTTATTCTGTCGAGACAGTGGGAAAGTATGCAAATTGAAGACATATTATCTGAGCAGAATATTCTTGTGCCTTTTGAGATCATCCCTGCAAACTTTATTATCGTGCTTGAATCACAAACAGTGCAGGGGATCTGCAGGAAGCTGTCCCATGGAATGCCTGGATGTGGACTTGCAGCTCTCACTCAGCTCCTGGAGTTAGTGTATTTGGTGAATGCAGGCAGAGTCTCTATCTGTTAGCAAGGGTGACCACATAGCTGGGTAAGTCACTGTGAGCCCGGTGACTGGCATTAGACATTATCGGAGGAGATCATAAAATGCCCTTCACAGCTTTTAAAATGTCGTCTTATGTGTACTGAGAAGCATTTGTTAGACCTTTCTGATCGTGGATAAAATTGCTTTAAACAATAATTTAAAAATAAATCTGAACTTGTGAATGCTTTTGTGATGCACATGATCTTATCCCTGGTGTTTAATTTTTTTGCATTACTCACTGGACGGTTTTAATCTCCCTCTGCCATTCTGTTCATTTTCCTACTAAACATTACATGGAAATTTTTCATAAAATACCATACGATCAAGCCTTTCTTTCCTCATGTCAGAAGACTGGAAATGATCTTATTAACCGGGTTTGTTTTCTGAAACAAAATATGTGCCACGTCATAAAGCTTGCTTTGTCTTTATAACTGTTACATCAGTATTGTAGTGGTTATTTGATATGCTTTGCTACAGTTTCCCTGCCCAATTTTGAGCCTTGTTGGAAAGACACAGATCCATATAATTGGCTTGCCAAACGTGTTAAGTAAATCCAGAGCTCTCTATTCTGCTTGCACACAACACGTAACGCACTCTGTCTGAGGGGCCTAACAATTGGATAGTATCTGCTCTTGTACATCCGCAACTCTGCTCTATAAATACTGCAGTAGCGTATTGGCAGGTTCAACTCGGATGGCTTATTGATGGAGTTTTGCAGCCTGGAATTCTGCATTGTCTGAGTGGTCTGTGGTTGAAACATTCTTCGCTTTCCCCCCTGTACATTTTGAATTGATTTTCTACAAGTCTAATCAATGCCATTAATGCCTTTTACAGGACTGGGAACGATGTGAGAAACAAATCTGCGCTTCCCTTGAGAAACTGAGGTCTTTCAAAAAGAAGCTCTCTCAGCCGCTGCCTGACCACCATGAAGAGCTACACACTGAGCAGATGAGATGCATGGTGAAGTTATATTTCCTGTTTCTTTGTTACTGCTGGTTTAAGATTCAGTGTTTGATTAACACACGGTCGTTGTCGTTTTCAAAAGTTTTCACGCTCCCACCGACTGCTCTATTTATGCACCAGAATAGCATAGATTTATTATCAATCTGACTGTCTATTTCGCAGCTGTAGTTAAACTTCATAACCCCGAGATAAGGACATCCTTTCCCTGTCTTTCTGTGGTTTTCCAAATAGCACTAGATCTCAATTTTAATGCAGATTGTTTGACAATCTCACTGTAGGAACTGGAAAGCTCCTTCGAAGGATGGACTGACGACCTGACCCATCTCTCAATTCTGAAGGACACACTGTCTAACTATGTTAGCGCTGATGATCTTTCAATACTGCAGGAACGCATTGAGCTTTTACATAGGCAGTGGGATGAACTGTGCCACCAGGTAAGAAAATGATCATTTGTCATGAAATCCCTTGGTCACCTTCCCCTTCTCTCCCCATTTTCCACCTTGCTCAGGTTCCAGTTCTCCCTTTTGAGGGCTTTGAGGCATCATTCTATATGAAAAGTGCTACATAAGTGGAAGTTGTTTCCTATGTTGCTATTTTCCTTCATTCAACAATTTCCATTTAACCCTTAAGCCATTGTGTATTTTAAAAAAATGATTATCCTGTATTGGCTCTTTGAGAATGATGGCCTTGCTTGGTATAGAATAGGTCATACACATCATCAATTTAGCACCTCTGTGCTAAATTAACTGATCTCAGCCACGTCAATAATTGGGCTCAGTACCAGCTAAGTTGCAGAGGGGAAATAGAAGTCAGCATTCCTGCTCCTCATTGTTCTCCATTGATCTATGCTGGTAAATGTGTATTGGGCATCAGGTCTCTCTAGCTTTCCCTCTAGTCTTTTATTCTTAGAAAAGAATTTTAAACGTGCGTACTCTGCTCTTTTTGAAGATGGCAAAAAATCTTAAAAATCAACCTCTAAAGCTGATTTTTCAGCCAATCTTATACCCGACTCTTAAGGGATGATGAGATTGTTATCATAGATTCATTGTTCACCAAGTGAGATACTTCCATGCCAGCAAACTGTGTATTTAAGAGCTTCAGGACGCTACCCCGCATGACGGGTGCTATATTAAGGCAAGTTGTTGTTGTATTTGACTCCGGCCTTGTTGAGTTAATATCACTCCTGAGGGTCTTTCCATAGAATGTAAGATAGGCTTTTGTTGTCCACTTGTTTCAAATTGTGAAACTAATCTGCACTCCCGATTGTCTCAATTGCTATCGATGCTGTGGCACTGTGCCATACAATCCAAAATAGTCATAGATTCGATTCCGGGTGCTCTTGCACAATTCCCAGCAAAGGTCACTGGGAAGAGATCAGGTATAGGAACTCTACTTGATACAAATGCAACTACTGTGTGTGTTTCGAAGCCCAGGGAAAAAACAGTGATCTTACACAAATTTGCATCAGCAGCAGACTAAGGGGTAAAGGCACGATGATGCATTGAATTTGAATCTGCCGACAGAACGAAGGCAATTCAATTAAAATATGTATTATTAATGTGTTGATGCGTTTAAGTCAGGCAATCTACTCTCATCAGCATTTCAGACCTACCAGGAATTTAAAACAACATCTACTCTGTTACCTGCATCATTGGAGTTCTTTTGTTGATGTTATGGAAATAGACAAGTTTAGAAAGAAAACATCTGGATTCTAACCAGATGACACAAATTAGAGGACTGCCATATGCCTGTTGAGTAAGAAGTAAATTTTCTCTGTGGTTGAATTTGCACATGGCTGGTCTCGATTTATTGAACTTTTGCAGTAGCGAACTCATTTGGTAGTACCAGTAAAAAAAGAACCCACAAACAGGATGTGTGTTAATCTCTGAACCTGTGAACGGTTTCCTGACAGCATAAGATGGAAGGAAGCATTGCGAGCAGGTCTGTTTTAAAGTGAACATTTTTAATTGTTAAAACTAATGTTGAAATGTGCATCCTATTGGAAGAATGGATGTGGTTTTCCAGGATTTGCTTCACGCATAATTCAGGTGCTATCTTCTGTGATGGGGCAAATATGATGAACTTTGTGTAGTGAACTTTGTGTGACTAATTAGTTGTGTGTAGCAAAATGCTCTACTTACAGAGCTCCTGCCGTGACTGAAAGGGCTGCGCATAATTCATAATTACTTTTTCAAGTTAAAGAGCAGCAGCTACTTTATTATTTTTCTGGTGTCTTGAATCATACGATGTATGTCGTGCTTCTTGGCATTAAGCAGTGCAGCTCAGTCTTTTAAATTAAAACCATAAATACTGTATCTTCTGGCAAAAAGATATGACCTAAATTTTGCTCTTTTTTTCCGCCAAAGTTAGCTTTGAAATACCTTGTGACGTGTCATTTGAACTTCCTTTTCACTGCAAATATAATTTCGGCACATGTCTTAAGATTTAGGTTTGCATTGGTTTGGGAAACACACAGAAGCAACAGTTTATGTGAGAAGCAATTGCTTGGATGGTGTGTGATATAAATTGTTCCCTCACTGCAACAAGAATGGACTTGGGTTTTTATTAGGTGTGGGTGTAAGTGTATGTTTTCCCCCCCACCCTGTAAAATGTCAAACTAAAAGGCTTCCTGTTTATTTTGGGAAAAAATTGATATGTTTCAATTTAGATTTTCATTTTTTTTAGAAAAATCTAACCTTTCCTCTGTACTGATTCTTTTTTTAATTTTTTTATTAAACAAAAAAGACCCTCCAGCACATCCTTTCCAGTTGAGCTGTGGTGTCTGTCGCCTCTGTGTCTGCCCCAAGGGCACCAACACACGGAGGTGATGTGTTAAGACAACCAGCGTTTAAAATCGTGACCCTGGCATGCAACAGGATGCTGCAGTGCTGAAAATACATTCACTGATTGATTGATTTACCACCGCAATGCACTACAAATTTACATTTATATAGCACCCTTCGTAGTATAGCTTAACGGTCCCGGTTTGGCAATTTATGTGAGGTCATTTATGATTACTTATTATTATAACTAATTGGTAAGAAAGGTTTCTTTCTTACCAATTAGTCATTACAAAGGTTTCTTTCTTACCGATTGCTGTCATTACAAGTTGCAGCTTTACATTTTGTTTTTAAATTCCCGCTAGCCATGCTCTATTGTTGACAGCCACATATTGCAGTCCTGCAGCCCAATGGTTAGAGCACTCGCCTCACAAGCGAATGACCTAGGTTTGATTCCTGGCAGGGTGAAATCTTGGGAAAGTTTCCTTACTCCACATGCCTGATAATAATAATCCCTCAAGAAAAAAATTAATTAATTAGTAATTTGGTCACTCAAACCACGACTGTTTGTGGGACACTGCTGTGTGCAATTGGGTGTTTAGCACACAAATATACAGTCCATTTGCTTTACAATATATTCTGTGAAGCGCTTTGACTTTGAAACATCTCGAAGACGTGAAAAGTGCTATATCAAATGCAAGAATTTTTTTTAATTTTATTTATATTAGTATCAACGTCAGTATGTTGCTTCAGGTATTTTTCCTGTTTACCTAGCAATAAGTAGGAACCCGGTTGTTAGTCGATTGACGGATCACTTTCCAGAAGGTAATAATCCCTTCCAAAAAATAAAATAGTAATTTGATCACTCACTCCATGACTGTTTGTGGGACACTGCTGTTAGCAATTGGCTGCCAAATTTTACCCACAAAATACACAGTCACTACACTTTACAGTATATTCTGTGAAGTGCTTTGAGGTGTCTTGAAGCCATGATAAGGTGTTATATGAAATGTAAGGATTATTATTATTAACTTATAAAAGTTAAGCTTGCAACCAGGAAAGGAATAATAAGTTTTATATTATATCAACTTTAATAATAACTTCTAAAAGTTAAGATTGAAACCAGGAAAGCAACAGACTCTGCCTTTTGGTTACTTTGACCACAAATCAATTCCTTTCTGGCTGGTCCAGGCTAGACATTAATTTCCAACGGAAAATAAGCAGCGCATAGAAAGGTTTTCAATGTTCAGTAATGCAGTTGCATATTTAAGAGAGTTGGATACTGTATTGTATTGTCATGGCAGAACAACAGTCAGTGAATTTATATTCATAAGAATTCCTATAAGGCACAATGAATTATAAGGCATAATGCTTTGATTCAAAAATTAATAAAGCTGATTTAGTACCTTATGTTGTCAAACATTGCAAAGTGCTTCACAGGATTTTACTGCAAAGTGTATTTGAAGGCAAAAATTACTTTTGAAAAGAGGAAACTTAGCTATATTAATCCTCGTGTCAAGCAGTGAGTTAGTTGGTTTAACAAAAGATTCTTGCTGTTTTACCAAGCAAGCAACACTGGTAACTACAAGATGGTGACCCGCACAACAAGACCAACATCCTTGATATATATGTGATGACAGATACATCTGGACGTCCATGTGCCAATATCACTGCCATCATTTGGAATGTAATGTCAGTGCAGCCTTAATCCAACTTTCAAAGCAGTGACCACTCCTGTTCTGTGTAATTGTTGCATTGCACATGTGTTACTCAACTCTCTTATACAACTGCATTTCTGAACAGTGAAAACCTTTTTGTGCGTGGTTTCTTTAGTGCAGGGAATTAATGCCTAGCCTGGACCTGCCAGAACTGAATTCATTTGTGATCAAAGTGTAGTCTGTTCCTTTCCTGGTTTCAAGCTTAACTTTTTTATCATTATCATCTGATAAAGTTGACCCAGCTGCAGTCTTCAAAGAGGAATGAAGAAAACAAGCCACTCATTCCATCAACAGACAGATAATACCTATCCCATCCTTGATCTGGCCTCACACATACTGCCTCTGAGAGGAAAGTATCATAGAGCTCCTCTCTGATTCCCTATAATTAAGTGCAATATTCACCCATTTGCACATCTCCACAATGTTACCATAATAACATTTTCCGTATTTTCTGTCCCCAACATTACACAAAGCCCTGTTTCCTACAGAGTATTAGTGTGCACCTAATACTTGACGTAACAACAATTTGGAGAGGTTTCAGAGACTCCAGTCAGAAGTGGGAAGGTGAACAGACAATTCAGCTTCAGTTATTCTACAGAGAGACCTGAATATATTTAATGGGTTATCCAGGGATCCAAAATGTATCAGCAAATTCAAACGGCAATTAGATTAAGTATGAAAGAGCGAGATATTTATCTTTGTATTATTGGTAATGCTATTTAAAGTCCATAGCTTTTGCCCATTTGTCTGCACCTTCATTTCCTATTGTCTAGAAAATACACCATCACTGCACTTTACAGTAAATCTAGTGAAGAGCTTTGACATGCCCTTTGAGATGTGAAAGGTTCAATAACAAAATCATTGTTTGTTGCTGGTTCCTTTTGCTAAGCCAGTTTCAATCCAAGTTACTTTAAATGTTTCACGGGTGGAATATTATCAAGTGCCTCTGAAAGGACAAGTGAGCTCTATTGACCAGCTAGCCATCAGCCACTATTTTAGTTACTTCTCAGAGAATTCCAATAGATTTGTGAGGCTTATTCTATTGCTTCCAAATCTGAACTGATGTATATAGAGCCGATGGTTGATATACTGTTCTCAGGCCTGTTCACCACTGCATTAGGATACCTGATCTATGATTTATAATATGAGGTATGAATCATAATGTACCTCTATGATGCTCTTTTGGTAATCGTTCCCCCACCATCCCCCATCCCAGGCTCAGTTGCCCAATCAGCATTGTCGAGCGGTTTGAAGTGTCCTCCCAACATGAAAGGCACTCGTTAACTGTGAATTGTATTGTATTTCCAGGCTCGTGTCTCACTCATTTTTGAATAATAGAACTGCTGCCATCATCTGAAATATGACCTTAAGTATCACATTACTGGTGACCAATAGCAAAGGTTCTGTTTAATGCCTGTCTCCACAGTGTAGAAGGCAATCAATGATTTGTGTTGTTTGTGACATTTTGTGGAGGTTGGTTTTGCTAATTGAATAGTTGCAGCATCTTGGGACGTCCTCCCGACATGAAAGGCGGTTTACAAATGTAACTTTGTTGTTGTTTGTTGTTGTAGTTAAGGACTGGTGATTCAGTGCTAAATGCACACGTTCCCTGGAATGTCAATATTGAGCTAACAGTATGCTGTATGTGGGGATGTCTGCGTTCCTGATCAGAGCATGGGTGGTGTGGCCTCAGGTCTGAGGGTGGAACCAATGGTGCTGCAGGCTGATATCCCACCAGCATATCTATGGAGCTAGATGCTGGTGAGGCCCAGGGGTCCCAAACCAGGGAGAACCCAACAGTGGCTGGTGATGGACTTTAGCAACGGCGCCCTTTAGTGGCCTGGAGGAGCTCCCTTCCAGAATGGGATCATCCATGTTCCCCTGCAGATGGGAAGCATATTAGATGGTCTTAGAGAGGAGCCTTGGGGATATAAAGGGTTTTCCCATGTCCGGGAACACTGAGTCCAGACAGGAGCAGGTAAGGGAGCTGATGTCATGTACTGTGGGGGCCTCTTCACGTGGTTGCTGTTAATTTGTTGCATTTGCATTCATAAAATCATGCAATGAAGTCCCCCAATATACTTTCCTGCATTAAGGGTGCTATATGAATGTAATTTGCTGTTTCTGTAAAGGATTGTTCCTTTACCATTTTTGGCTGTTGTTGATTGCTCCTTGCCCAACCTGCCTCAATATTTTACGAAGGACCCGCTTTATTACACAGGGTAGAGTCAACTTTCCTCCATTGTAATTTTCCAGGTGTCGTTGCGCAGGCAGCAGGTCACAGAGAAACTGAATGAGTGGGCAGTGTTCAATGAGAAGAACAAGGAACTCTGCGAATGGCTGACCCAAATGGAAAGCAAAGTTTCACAGAATGGAGACATCAGCATTGAGGAAATGATCGATAAGCTGAAGAAGGTACAGCAGCAATTCACAATTCCCAACCAACCATCTTTACCAATGTTTGTTAAATCTATTTACTGTAAACACCTATGGCCAAATTGTTTTCTATTTGTGGAGTCCTATAGCGTACTGGTTAGAGCACTTGCTTCGCAAGCAAGAGGACCTGGTTTTGATATCCAGGCAGGGCGAAATGTTAGGCAAGTTTCCTTACTCCACATGCCTAACTCACATACCTCTGTTTAACTCACAGTAAGTGGTAATCTGGTTGTTAATCGAATGATGGATCACTTTTCTGGGGGTAGTAATCCCTTCAAAAAAATAATAATGATAATTTGGTCACTCAATCCATGACTGTTTGTGGGACACTGCTGTGTGCAATTGGCTGCTGTGTTTTGCCTACAAAGTATACAGTCAATTCATTTTACAGTATATTCTGTGATGCGCTTTGAGACATCTCGAAGACGTGATAAGACTTTGTATCAAATACAAGGATTATTATTGTTATTGTTTGCAGCGCATGAGAACAAGAAGAAATTACCCTTAGGATAATTTCTTTCACTCAGAGTTGTTGGGTTGGAAAAATGCTGCCAAGTAAAGTGGTAGAGACAGAGTCCATTGTGAGTTTCACGGGGGAAGCTGACAGGTATAGAAAGGATAGAGGCTTGAAGGGGTAAGGGGTTAATGCAGGACAGTGAGATTGAATGAACATCATGCTCTGAGAGCCATTGAGACCCACCCTATAGGCTAAAAGGCTTCTTCCTGTGCTGTAAATTTCTATAACAAATCATGTCCAATTCTGCAACAATAATGTATTTAAGACAAATTGAAGTGAACTTGATGTGGCTATCCATTTTGTTGATTGAAAGAAAGGGGAAAATGTATGTTTGGGGAAATCATAAACAACAACAACAATTTGCACTTGTATAGCGCCCTGTATCAAATTCCTCAGAGAAAAAAATCACATAGCAATTCAAGTTATAGAACAGTTGTGAATGAATCAAACCCAAGGCTGGATGCAAATTTGTGAGCTGATTCCAGCTGGCTTATCCCTTTCATCACAATCCACCTCTGTGTGTCCAAAATAGCCAAAGATGTGCACAAATCTTGTTTTGTGTAGATGAAAACGGATAAGTACTGGCTGAAATAAACAAATATGGACTCAGTCTAATTTCTTTGAATTTTTGCTTGTTCAGCCCTGTTTATTTTGACCTGCAAAGCATTCAGTGTGTAATATGGGAAGTAAAAGTTGATTATTGATTAGCAAGCACTCTGCGTCTTTCCAACGTCACTGTTTGTCACTGCAGGATTACCAGGAGGAAATCTCAGCCGCCAGTGAGAACAAGATGCAGCTGCAGCAGATGGGCCAACGGCTTGTTCGAGCCAGCCATGAAAGCAAAGCATCTGAGATCGAGTACAAACTGGGCAAAGTCAGCGACCGTTGGCAGCACCTCTTGGACCTAATTGGCGCACGGTAGGTGTTAATGTGCCATCTTATAGCTTTCAGTCCAAGACGATGACTGTAAAATTGAGATTGGTTCATTTAAATCAAGCCATTGGAGTAATTTAACATGTGATCAGAGACCAAAATAGGAGGGGCAAATAATCTGTTACATTGAAGATGCAGTAAACCTCTGTACAAACTCTGCATCTATTCTCATCACTTTGCAAAAATATCCAAAGACTGCACTTTGTACTGCATGTCTGACATATAACCAGCAGAAGTAAGCAATTTTAAGGCTACAGTTTGATCTCTGGATTCAGGCGAATTGTAAGCCACATGAATTTTGCTTCCTATTAATTATTTTGTATTGAATAAATCTCTGATCCCTGCAAGATCTAATTAGTTTTTAAAAAGAAGCTAGTCTTTATTTTATTTGTGAAAAAGTATAAAAATGTGCTCTAATTTGAAGCTAAATATAGAACACAGCTTGAAGCAGACATCAAGGTCAATGAAGTTTGCATAAGGGGTTGAAATTACTGATTTGAAACTCCTCAGTCACCCTTGAGGATTGATGTTGGTGACTTTTCTGAAAGACCAGAGAGTGGAATGGGCCATGAGGTAACTGTGTTTGCTCTATGGCAGTTTTTTCTTCTGGAATTTTGTTGATTTAGGGAAATTGTCGAGCCTAATGTGTATTTCCCATCTCTTTTCCTAATATGGAAATTAGACCACCTTGTTGCTGTTTGTGTGGGTATGACACTGTGACACCAGAAAGCCAGTTGCACTGATTTACTTGAACACACAATCTACAAAAAATACTGCTTAAACTTCCTTGTTTCAGTTTAAAATCTTCTTAAGCAGATGTTGCAGTAGACTGTTGTATGCCATGTTATTTATGCAGTTTGATCAAAAAATATGGTTTTACGTAAAGGGTTATTAGAATATGGGTTGAATTGGCACAGGTGGGTATTAAAGATGAGTGAATTGTCATTTGAAAAATAAATTAGGTTGACACTTGAAGAATAAAGAAATTAAAGGTTATGGGCATTTAACATAGAAATGAGATCAGAGTAGATAACCTTGGTGGAAAACTAATATAGTATAGGCACAATCGGCCATATGGTCTCCTCCTACGCTGAAATTTCTATGCTAAAGAGCTTTACTTATGAGTGGATAATGACTCAAAGTCAGCTGTTCTGCCTCACCAATGGAACTGTTCAACCAATCAAGGTGTGGTCCATCTATAAATATAATTTAATGTTCTGTCCTGTTTCCTATAGTAATAATAATAATTCTTGCATTTGATACAGCGTCTGATTACGTTGTTGAAACCACTCAAAAGTGCTTCACATGATTTACAGTAATCTATAGCATTTGAGGAGAATGTGGCAGCCAATAACATGTGGAAGCTAATAAAATAAAGAATGCCATAGATGATTCGTGGGAAATCAAAGAATCACATAGACTGTTCAACCTAGAAACAGGCCATGTGGCGCAACTAGTCTATACCGGTGTTTATACTCCACATGAGTCTTCACCCCTCGTAATCCGCTCTCCCGTACCCCTATTTATTCCCTTCTCCCTCATGTTGGAAACTTTTAAATACTTTGGTTTCTGCTTCATTGGGCAGTGAGTCGGTATTCTATCACTTTTTTTCTTAACATTGTATTCACCTTTTGACCCTCTCCCTTCTCACACTGGTATGTAACCTAATTCCGGGTCCGCTTCCTTCGGTTAGTCTCTGGTGACTTGATAAGCAGAGTATTGCCATCTCGGCTTTCCTCAGCATTTATCCAAATTTGCAGGCTATAATTTTGTAAAGTAGTTTATATTTGAAGAGCGATTTGGCTGAGCTACTTGACCAATGTCAGTGGCCATAGCTACTCTTCAGTACTTGAGGTTAGGAACACTGTGTGCGATTTTATCTTGCCAGCCCTTTTCTCTTTTTTCTCTTTGCCTTTCCTTCTCTCTCTCTCGCTCTCTAACCTTACACTGTAACAAATTGCTGGATGAGCACATTTGCTTCATGTTGCTGGTTCAAACCCGAAGAAAAATTCGCTCAGTCGATGCGTGTGTACATCTGCACAGCTTAAAAAAATTCACCAGCATTTTGGGACGGCTTTACTTGCACAACTGCAGCGGGCATATTGGCTATCCAATGTGTTGATAAGCTGTATTCTACTAGATCGCCTCCGGAATATCGCCAGATTACGGCACTACCTCACCCCTCACGCCGCTGAAACCCTGGTTCACGCCTTTGTCACCTCAAGGCTGGACTATGGGAACTCTCTCCTCGCCGGCCTTCCCGCCACCTCCCTCCACAAGCTGCAGGTCATTCAGAACTCTGCAGCTCGTGTACTGTCCCGCACCAGGCTTCGGGACCACATCACTCCCACCCTCGCTCGCCTCCACTGGCTCCCCATCCCCCAGAGGATCGAATACAAGATCCTCACCCTCACCTACAAGGCCATTCACGCCTTGCTCCTCCTACCTCTCCAACCTACTATCCCCTACCTACCCGCCCGTACCCTCCGTTCCTCTGGCTCCGGTCTGCTCCACGTCCCCCGCCCCAATCGCCCTACTATCGGTGGTCGGGCCTTCAGCCTCTCAGCCCCCAGGCTCTGGAACTCCATCCCCCAGTGCCTTTGCCTTCCTTCCTCCCTTTCCTCCTTCAAGGCCGGTCTCAAAACCTTTCTCTTTGACCGTGCCTTCAGCTCCCCTCTCGACTCTCTTCCTCCTCCTCGCTCCTTCCCTTCCCTCCCCTCACCCTCACCATTTCCCCCTCCTCTCTCCCTCCCTTCCCTCCCCTCACCCTGACCATTTCCCCCCTGCTCGGATCATGACCCAACTGTGCAGCGCCTTGGGACGTCCTCCTGACGTGAAAGGCGCTCTATAAATGGAATCTTGTTGTTGTTGTTGTTAATTGTCTGTACAGTGGTGTGAAAGTGAAAGCCAGGATATGTGAGTCAGAGAACATCAATAAAGCTCAAGAAGGCAGGAGCTAAAGTTAAGTCCTTCACCTATCAATTTATTGACCAATAAAAGAGACGGTCACTAGTTGTAGAAAGTAGTGAGAGTTGGAGCACTTAAAAGAGAATTGAATTGATTAATCACTCAGCGGACCGTGAACAGATATCTGTGTCGAAGATGGGAAGGGGAGAAGAGGATTTAACACTTCATTTGAAAGATTTGATTGACGCTGAATGTTTGGATCATTCTCGTGGCCATGGCTGTTTGTGGGACTTTGCTGTGTTCAAATTAGGTGCAGGATTGCCTACTAAATATAATCACTACACTTTACAGTGTGTCCTGTGAAGTTCTTGGAGATATCCTCCTCACTTGAAAGGCATGAGGTTTGTAAGGATTGTTAATATACTAAAACTACATCCTGCTGCTTGAGTTCTTCAGAGAAATCTTTCATCACTGATATTAACATCATATGATTGCTGTATTGTGATGTGGTGCCACCTGTCACATACATACTTCAACAGCTGCTTCTGATGTCTAAAAGCATCTGTTTGTGTCATTATAAATCACTCATTGTTGTATTGTGGATTTCTAAAATGCCTCGTTCATCTACATAAAAGAAAGTAAGTTTTGCAAATTGATATAGTTGCTCAAAGTGTCCGTAAAAGTGAAGTATAATGATAACATATTCAGACTATTGTACAAACTCAGTGGGGATAAATTGGCCTTTGTTGCACTGTGTTAATTAACGCTGGTGATCAAATTAAAGACCTTGTAATATTTAGCACATTGAATGGTTTGGGTGTGTGAGAGGCAGATTCCCAGTGTCGTTCCCAGTGAGAAATCACACACTTGGCTTGCATTGGATTTTTTTGTGCTAAGCTGCTATTTCGCTGTGTGGCAAGACAGTCTTGTCAGGTAATAATAATAATAATCCTTGTATTTGATATCATGCCTTATGTCATCAAGTCGAGTGCAAAGCGCTTCACATGATCCACTGTAAAGTTGATTTGGCTGTGAGTATTTTGCGGCCGTTAAGAAGGATGTCTTGTGGGGGAGTCACTTTCAGCCCATTGGGTACCAGTCTCTTTGTTAAATATCATGAGCTCAAAACATTAATCACCAGTGTCAATGCATCACAGGATTTATCACTATATGTGCACTGAACATTACAGTCAGAGGAGACTTCTGAAATCCAAATTAACCAAAATAACTAAAGCCAAACCAGAAAAGTAAAGTTAACCTTGTGCAGGGTGCCCCAAAAGTCGTGATACCACTACAAAGTCTAATAAGTCTTATAAAGAAATTATGATTTTTTTTAGATAATAGGGTAGCTTCACAACTTTTTGGTTAGGCTACATTTGCAGTATTGGAACTGGGTTTCCCATGAAATGCATGAGGGTAGGTTCACCCGACTAATTCCAGAGATGAGGAGTTACATCGTTGTGAAAAGTTAAGACGAGTTTTCATTTGGAACAGAGAAGATTAAGGGGGGTGGATCCAATATAGGTATTCAAAATTCTGAAAGGTTTTGAGAAGGCAGATAGTACAAGATTACTCTCATAGAAATTATAATAATAATTCTTTCAATTGATACATAGCCTTAACACACTGTCAAGATGTTTTAAAGTGCTTCACAGGATTCCCAATGTAGTTACTGTGTATTTGGTGGGCGAACAAGGCAGTCAATTTTGCACATGTCCCACAAACAACAACAACAAAATTACATTTGTATAGCACCTTTCGCGTTGGAAGGATGTCCCAAAGTGCTGGTTAGTCAGTGTTTCAGACCTGGGGTGGGGATCAAGGAGCGTGCAGGGCATGGGGGAAAGGAGGGTGATCGAAGTCATGGTTGAAGAGGAAGGTCTTGAGATGGGTCTTGAAGGAAGCAAGGGAGGGGGCGAGGTGGAGGGACTGTGGGAGTGAGTTCTGGAGGATGGGGGCAGAGTGACTGAAGGCCCGCCTGCTAGGGCGGGCGAGGCAGGGGACGTGAAGCAGGCTGGAGGATATTACAAATCTAAATTGCTGCTAAAAACCCCAACCCGTCTGCTCGAGCGCGGATGGCGGAAAACTGGGCTGACAGTTCACCACCAACTGTGGCTCGATCATCTGCACAGCTACCGCCGTTCCTTGACACGCGCAAAAACGGCCTTTAACTCCAACATCATCTTGGAGGCTAAACACAATCCTAAAATCCTTTATTCCACCACCCACTACCTCCTCCGTGCCCCCACCTAGGCCTCCTCAATCTTCACATCAAATGCCAAGTACGAGGAGATCATGGACTTCTTTTCATCTAAAATACACAACATCCGCCAGGCAGCCTCATCCACCTGCCCCTTGTCACCCACCACCACACCCTCTCTGTCCCCTTCACCCTCCCCATCATCTGCTCCTACCACCACCCCCATTCTACATTCCTTCCTCCCCAGCTCTCCCTCCACCCTCTCACCCACCATCACCTCCATGAAACCCACCACCTGCTGCGTCAACCCCCTCCCCATCAACCATCTGGTCACGCAGCTCCTCCTCTGCCCACTACTGGCTGATGTCATCAACCAGTCCCTCCCCTCCCGATCAGTCCCTGCCCCTCTCAAAACTGCTGTCATCACCCCCCTCCTCAAAAACCTTCCCTAGATTCCTCAAACCCCAGCCACTACCACCCCATTTCTAACCTGCCCTTCCTCGCAAAAGTCCTAGAATGCATTGTTGCCAATCAACTTTGCGCACACCTCTCCTCCCACTACCTATTCGAACCCCTCCAGTCCACTTTCCGCCCTGCCCATAGTACAGAGAAAGTCACAAACGACAACCTCTCCATCTGTGACCAGGGCTCTCTCTGCCTCCTTCTCCTGGACCTCTCCGCCGCGTTCGACACAGTCAATCACGCCATCCTCCTCCAACGCCTTTCCTCCATCATCCACCTCAGTGGGACTGCACTCGCCTGGTTTGAGTGCTGCCTCACAAACCGCCAGCAGTACATCTGCACAAACGGCTTCTCCTCTCGTTCTCACCCAGTTACCTGCGGGGCACCCCAAGGATCCATCCTTGGCCCCCTCCTCTTTCTGATCTACATGCTCCACCTTGGGGATGTCATCCGCAGACATGGGGTACATTTCCACATGTTTGCAGACAACACCCAACTCTATTTTTCCACCTCTCTTTGCGACCCCCAGTCCCCTGATGTTCTGTCAGCACTGCCTGTCAGACCTCAGGGACTGGATGAGCGCACGTTTCCTTCAGCTGAAAGTTGACAAGACAGAAGCCATTCTCTTTGGCTCTCGTCAACATCTAAAATCTCACGGTTCTCACCTCCTCCACCTACCCGACCTCCCCCTAAAACTCTCCGAACCCAAACGCAACCTAGGCGTCCAGTTCGACCCCCAATTATCGTTCCTCCCCACATCCAGTTCCTCACCAGCACCGCTTTCTTCCACCTCCGACGCATCGCCCGTCTTCACCAATACCTCTCTCCGAAAGCCGCTGAAACCCTAGTCCGTGCCTTTGTTACCTCTCGGTTGGACTATTCAAACGCCCTCCTCACCGGCCTCCCCTCCACTACCATTCATAAAATCCAGATTATTCGAAACTCTGCCGCCCGCATTCTCACCTGCACCGAACTTCGCTCCCCGATCACCCCAGTTCTTGCCAGACTGTACTGGCTGCCTGTCCCAGAGAGGATCGACTTCAAATCCTTCCACTCCTCTGCACCCCCCTACCTCTCTGACCTCCTCTCTCCTCAAAACAGTGCCAGCAGGCTTCATTCCTCCGGGTCTGGCCTCCTCTTGTCCCCTGAGTCCTCCGCTCAGCGGCCGTGCCTTCAGCCACTATGCCCCGAGGCTCTGGAACTCCCTTCCTCACTCCCTACGCCTCGCCCCATCTCTTCCTATTTTCAGGTCTCTGCTGAAGATCTTTCTTTTCGACCGCCCTTTGGTCACCTTCGTCCCCCTCCTCCATACGACATTAAAAAAAATGCAGTGAGACATAGATAGGTTAGATAATTGGGCAGGTAGGTGGCAGATGAAGTATAATGTAGGGAAGTGCGAAGTCATCCACCTACGTAGCAAAAACAGTAGAGCGGGTTATTTTTAGAAGGGGAGAGATTGGAATGTATTAGTGTCCAGAGGGACTTGGGTGTCCTTGTACACCAATCACAGAAAGTTAGTTTGCAGGTGCAGCAGGCGAACGGTATGTTAGCATTCATTATGAAAGGATTAGCGTATAAGAGTAGGGAAGTCTTGCTGCAACTGCATAGGGCCCTGGTGAGACCACACCTGGAATACTGTGTGCAGTTTTGGTCTCCTTATTTAAGGAAGGATGTACTTGCCTTGGAGGGGGTGCAGCATAGATTTACTGACCAATTTGGGCCTATATTCTCTAGAATATAGAAGAATTAGAGGGGATCTTATAGAAGCCTATAAGATCATCAAAGGGCATGATAGAGTAGATAGTGGGAGATTGTTTCCCCTGGTTGGAGAAACTAAAACCAGGGGTCACAACCTTAAAATCAGAGGACAGCCCTTTCGCACTGAGTTGAGGAAGAACTTCTTCACTCAAAGGGTGGTGAATGTATGGAACTCACTACCCCAAAGGGCTGTTGACGCTCAGTCCTTGAACATATTCAAGACTTGAGATAGATAGATTTCCTATTGCAAAAAGGATTAAGGGATATGGGGATAAGGCAGGGTCAGGTTATTAGCTGGAGTTAGATTAGAAGATCAGCCATGATAGAATGGCGGGGCAGGCTCGAAGGGCCGAATGGCCTACTCCTGCTCCTACATGTTATTATGTTATGAAGCGCTCTGAGACGCCGTCTGGCATGGAGGGCGCTATACAAATCCAAGTTGTTGTTGCTGTATTTCTGAATAGCAATTGCCATGGGATCGTTAACAGACAGGCAGACGAGACCTTCATTTAACGTCTCATCTGAAGGACGGCAGCTCTGACAATGCACCCCCCCCACCCACCCCCACCCATAATCCACAAACTTCCAACTCTGAGTCGAGTATGCTATGAACTGAGCCAGGCTGATGCACAATAGCGTAGGCACTTTGAGTATCAGAGAATCTTAGAATCCTACAGTCATCGTGCCCATGCTAGCTTTTGGAAAGAGCTATCCAATTAATTCCGCTCTTTCCCGATAGCCTTGCAATTTTTTTCTTTTCAAGGATATATCCAATTCCCTTTAGAAAGTTATTATTGAATCTGGTTCAACCATTCTTTCAGACAGTGCAATCCAGATTGTAGCAACTCACTGCTTAAAAACATTGATCATCATCTCCCCTCAGGTTCTTTTGCCAATTATCTTAAATCTGTGTCCTCTAGTTACCGACCCACCCACTAGTGGAAACAGTTTCTCCTTATTTACTCTTATCAAAATCCCTCAGAATTTTGAACACTACTGCCATGGGATCTTTAATGTCCACAAGAACAGGCAGACTTAACTTAGTTTTGTATCTCATCTAAAGGACAGCACCTCCAACAATGCAGTTCTCCTCCAGCATGCCATTAAAGCGTCAGCCTAGACTATATGAGGTCAAAATCAAAGCATTATAAAGGATTGCTGCAAAAATAGTCAAAATATTATATTCAAGATTCAGTTATATAATTGTCCTGAAGTTTTGCAGTGCTGTTTAACTCAGAAAATTCAGGAGAAAATGTATAATACTGAAGGTTTGCAAAAATCATAAAAGTAAAAAAAAATCAATTGCACATGTTGTTACTCTACAACTTTGCAGTGTAAAGATAGGTAAAGAGCTATGTAGCGATGGAAATTGGAACAATTACAATTCAAACCATGTCTTTACTTTGAACCTGACCTTTGGATGGGGAGCCTTTAATGTTTTTTTAAGACTAGTCTGTGGTTGAACAAGAGCTGGAATGAGGGATTTGAATCTTTTTCCCCCACTGATAAACTAATTAACTGAATTGCTGCAAATGTAGCCTAATTCAGCAGCAGGAATTTCAGTGGCTGGTGGTGGTGGTGGTTCTATACAGTCTGGGTAGTTTTCAGAGCTGAGGCCGAGGTTCTTGTTCGGGTATTACCAGCAACGTGTCCAGATTGCAATCATCTGGCCAGTCAGGGAACAGATTACAGACATTTTGGATTTCTCATTCTGCTGAATTGTGGGAGGTTGGACAAAAGAAGTTTTGTTTGAAATGAAAAGCTATGTTGAATTCTGTGCCGACTGCTCTGAGCACTCTGGGTTGCTGCTGAGCCTGTAGGGATTGTTTATAACTATGGCATTCCAAAATCTTGCAATAAAATGGTTCAAGGCAGTTTAACTCCTTGCCCACCAAAACATACTATTTCCTAACAGCATTTTTTTTTGGTGTTCACTTTAGTAGATCTAATTCTCAGAGAGAGAGAGTGTGTTTAAGTTCACTGTAATAGTACTGAAGGCTTGCACCCAAGTGCTTTGCATGTTTGTGATATTGTATGTTAATCATGCGTATTGTATTCACTGGAGATAGCTGTTCACTGCAGACGGAGTTCAGTCAGACTGTTGCAGCAAAAGCATTGTGTGCCCTCAGATCTTGTTTTTCGTTCGTCACGTACTTTGGCCGTGTATTTGCTCACTTATCCCAGATCAATGTGAAATGGTGCAGACTAGGGTTTCGGGTTGCTTTCTTGAAACTTTATAAATGTTTTATTGCAGATGGACAATGCTTTTAAAAAGTTTAACTTTATGGTATATTTAACTACTGTTGAAAATTGGCTGCCGTGTTTGCCTTGCAAATAGTCATTTAGCTCTACAGCAAATCCTGTGAAATATTTTGAGACATTTTGGCAGCGAGATAAGGCACCACATCAATTCTAAGTAATGATAATATTGTGATCTTGAAAATAGAGAAGCACTAAAGTAAATTCTGCCAATTTGCACACAGCAAACAAACAGCCACACGAGGTTTGGATGAAGAAGCCCCTTCAACTCATGTGATATCATCCTTCCAGAATATAAAAACTTTCTTCCATTACAGAACTAAATCCGCAGCATATTCAAAATGTAATGTTGGCAAAATTCTTTAAATGAGTTTAAATAAACAGTAGTTACAAATATACCATAAAGTTAAACTTTAAAAGCATTGTCGATCTGCAATAAAAGATAAACTTCTGTATGAAAGCAGTAGAATTATAATGGATAGCTGATATTTTTATGTGTTAAAACGTGCTTCTGAATTAAAGGTTACAGGGTTTAGGGTGACATTCTAGTTAATACTGCCTTACAAGTCTGAAAGGGGGATTGTTTGAATTTATGTAGAGGGGAGAATGCGACCTTGACTCCTGATTGTATATCTCTGGGGCTGCTGTGCTGTGTGTGAAGTGCTTTAAGGGGGAGACAGCTGCAGCTTGATTACCGCTATGAATTTCCTCGCTAGCCTTCACATCCCAGAGACAGACGTCATAGGTTATGAATAGTTCAGCGTGTTTGCTGAAACGAGGCACCAGATCCCTTTCCCCATTGAAGTTCGCAGCAGTCCTGTGGAAGCTTGTTCAGCACTCGGTGAAGCTGGGATTGAGGTTTGTGGATCGACATTATCTGTCAGTTTTCTGAAGGAGGCGTGTTTCACGTCAGTAGCCTGACGCTCCAGGAATTTGAGCCCCACAACACATGCTGATGAATGTAAGTTTTATTTAGAAAGTTGAACACTTGTCGCTGCGTGGTGTCAGTTAGCAGGCAGGCTTTAATAACATTTGTTTAGAGTGATGATGGCAAGTCACTTTCACAGCACTCCCTGTGCAAGAGTTACCAGCACTGAAAAGCATTCTGGCCTTCGGGAGAGGTGATCTTATTCCTTAGCCGAACCACATGTCGAATTTAATGCAACAGGCAATGATGGAAAACCAGTGTTTGGATTCTGATCTTCCCGAGTGCCACTGCGATGTTACCAGGCAGGCAATGCTATCCTTTTTTTTTGCCTTTCAATCTGTTAATGGTTGGTTAGAGAGCATTGAGCCATTAATCTAAAGCAACTATGCGAAGCTCTTGACAGGCCTGTTTGTACACCTTAGGTGCTTAAATTGACATGCTTTTATGTTGGTCTGATGTGGGATTTGTTGTTTTGCTTGCTAAGCGTTTTCATCATTCAGCCCCTGCTGTAGTTAAAATAGCAAATTTTTAAATCTGATTACATATCTAGTTCCTTCCTGCCCTGAAACTGTTGCCGCACTTCTTACTTAGTTACTGAGAATAGCACAAATTGTTTACAGTGGATTCTCTGCAAATTTGCAGGCTATGCTGTCTTCTGCCTGTGAGGCAAAGAGTGCTCCAGTAATAGTTTAGTGAGGGATCTCTTTGTGTGGTGCAAATAAATTAATTGTGCAGTGAACTTATTTTGTAGTTACACAGCACACAGTACAGCTAATTTCTTCAGTAAGGCAAGATTCCTTAACATTTCCTGTTTGCTGATTACAATTCATTTAGAAGCCTCTGTCAATAGCTTGGCTAAATGTGTAGAATCTGGCCAGAACACTGGGCCAGTGGATTGACCTTCTGTATTCATGAGGTAAAAAGGCTTTTGAGTTGAATGACATTTTGGTATGGAAGCTTTCTGTCCAGGAGGAAGGCTTGCCTTTTAGTTTGTAAAGCTCAAAAAGGAATTAAGTGATGCTTTTATGCAGCTTGTTTTGCATCTGTATTACTGTTTGTTCTAAAGTGGCATGAGGCCTCCTTTTGCTATTTTGAGGGGCTGAAGTGTTGGCAGAACCTGAATTTTGGGTACAGTGAGACAGGTTCAGTAAGGTGCTTAAGTAACAATGGGAAATGCTAGGAATGTGGCTGCTGAACACCTCACTCATTGTCCTCATCCCTGGTTCAAAGCTATGGTTGTAAAACTACACTTAGCATCTAATGTCCTCGCTCTTAAACTATCCGTGTTTTTTTTGTGATTTGCAAAAAACACTTACAGATACTCACTACTGTAGTAGAGAGTGGAGCCTTGGAATTCTTTTATTTCTCATTTGGTGGTAACGTTGACTGTATACCAGTGCCTGTCCCGTGTGGTGTGACTGGCAGATAAATGAAAATTTATGTAGTACTTTCAGACTAGACCAGACCTCAGAACTGTGTGTTAAAGGGAGTTTGGGGGCATTTAATGCACAAGTAAAAGGATGCCAGAAGCTCACTGGCACCAGTGTGTGTATATGGTTCCTCCATGTTAATCTGGGTTAGCATAGACTTCATTTCTACATCGATATTGAGAATTTATATAACATAACCTGAAAATAGGCAGCATTTTGTAGTCTATACAAATCCAATAAATATTCTGAAATCTAACAAATTGCATCTTATATTACATGTTCAGTTATGTTTTTTGTTGTTTGCCTGCTACATTTTTGGAATAACCTGCTAAACGAGGCATCTTATCTGCTTGTGGTAAGATTAACATTGGAGTCCTGTAGCTCAGTGGTTAGAGCACTCGTCTTGCAAGCGAGAGACCTGGGTTCGATTTCCGGCAGGGCGAAATGTTGGACAAGTTTCCTTACTCCAAACGTCTCTGTTTACCTAGCAGTAGGTAGGAACCCGGTTGTTAGTCGATTGGCAGATCGCTTTTCCGGGGGTAACAGTTCCTTCAAAAAAAAATTGCTCACTCCATCCACAACTGTTTGTGGGACATTGCTGTGTGGCTGCGTTTCACCCACAAAATATACAGTCAATTCACTTCATAGTATATTCTGTGAAGCGCTTTGAAACGTCTTGAAGACACGATAAGGCGCTATATCAAATGCAAGGATTATTATTATTAAGAGTATGATTGAAATACTTTGTCACAGTTGTTCCTTGATCTCTATGCCTTTTCTCTCTTCTTAGCTTGGTGTGACGCAGACTGTGAATTATTAAATACCATCTTGTACTGGCCATACTACTGCTAAGCTATTTCCTTCAGGCCTTTTGTGGCCTTTGTAATTTCTGTTCTTCAAAAGTGTACAGGTGACTTTAATAATAATAATAATCCTTGCATTTGATATAGCGCTTTTCACGTCAGGAGGACGTCCCAAAGCGCTTCACAGAACACACTGTAAAGTGAATTGACTGTATATTTGTGGGCGAACGCGGCAGCCAATTGCGCACAGCAATGTCCCACAAACAGTCGTAGATTGAAAATGACCAATTTAATTATTGTTTTTGGTTTTGGAGGGATTATTATTAGGCGTGTGGAGGCGTGATGATGCTTTGGCAAGCACCTATCTTCCACAAAGCACCCATGGAATAAACTTTACAAGTGCCTGTTCTGCATAATACGAGCCAAAAGCGACTTTGGTCCATGTCCTAATTGGTATTGGATGTTACAGTCAATTAAATAAGTATACAGTCAATAAAATAACGGCACATTATTTTTTTTTAAATGGTTTTGAGCTGTACGAGTACTTCTGTATCTAATGGAATTGAAGATGCCACATGTTCAGTTGGCGATCAAGTGGGTTTTGTGAAAAACCACTTGATCACCAACATCCTCTGAAGAAAAACTGTACATGTGCTGTGGGGCTTTTCACGTTATACGATATCACAGCATAGAAACAGTTCATTCAGCTCATCAAGTCTATGTTGGTGTTTTTGTCAACATGAGCCCCATGACCTAATCCTTTGCTCCCCTTTAATTTCCTTCCGTACTTTCTCTGCTCAGCGTCTATCCAATTTCCTTTTTAAAGAATGTTTTTTACGGCCATTGAAACATGTTAATGTTTAATGTTAATGTTTCTCTTTGTGTTTTAGAGTGAAGAAGCTGAAAGAGACACTGGTTGCTGTGCAGCAGCTGGATAAGAACATGAGCAGTTTGCGATCCTGGCTTGCTCACATTGAGACTGAGCTGTCAAAACCCATTGTGTACGATACCTGTGATTCTCAAGAAATCCAGCAAAAGCTCACTGACCAGCAGGCAAGCATGTAGAGTATTTTCGCACTGTGGTACTGTTGAAAGCGATTTTAAAAAAAATAATACTTATATTTTTGCAACATGTGAAGTCAATCCTCATGATATCATCTATATGTTAAATAGAAATTGAGGATGAAATTCCACTTGCCATTAGATCTAGCGAAGGTGACTTTGTGTATGCAATGGGATATATAATAAATGTGTAAATTTGCTACACTTAGATTTTTCTTCATTGTATCTTCCACATTCCTCCTGCGTGTTTTAAAGACGCGCAGCAGTTTGTTTCCCTTTGATCCACTGTTTGCTTTAGTGTTTGCTCCACTGATTGTTTTCTCTTTGTTCCAGTGTTCTGTACTATGAGCCAACACCCAGTCACTTTTCATAATCTTGAAAAACATTTGCATTTTTCCCCAGTATTGTTCATATCTCCCTCTCTCTCTATCTATAGTATACATATGTATATAATGTGTGTATATATATATATATGTGGTTATCCTTGATAAGACTGTTGGCATTGGGAAACAGTTCTCTCAGATTCACAGTGTGACAACCGATAATGATAAACTGTGACATTGTGATTTCCAGATGTGCCAGTCACGGGGTTGCCAGAAGCTTCCTGACAGGAAGGATAGAAACATTGAGGACGAGCTCCAAGCTCCTTTTAAACCCAGTGTCTTTGCTCTTCCAGGAGTTGCAGAGAGATATTGAGAAGCACAGCACCGGGGTAGCTTCGGTCCTCAACCTGTGTGAAGTTTTGCTTCACGATTGCGATGCCTGTGCCACTGAGCCGGAGTGTGATTCAATCCAACAGGCCACGCGTAATCTGGACAGGAGGTGGAGAAACATCTGTGCAATGTCCATGGAAAGGCGACTGAAGTAAGAGCTCTTGTACATCATGAGCGATGGTGAATGTCTGATTGTAAAATACATTCCCATTTCATATAAATGCCCCTCTGTAAATTTTCTCTTTTCTCCCGGGGGAACTAACTTCTGTTGGGATCTGATTACCTCTTTTCAAACACATTGTGCGCTTGTGTGTTAGCTTGGCTCAGGTAATAGGACTTCCACCTCTGAATCAGAAGGCTGTGGTTTCAAACCCCCAAGACTTGGAACTCTTATGGTCTAGGCTGATAGTCCAATGCACTGCTTGGGGTGCGTTGTATTGTTAGAGGTGCTGTCCTTCTGGTGAGATATTAAAGTGAAATCCCGTCTGCCTGTCCAGGTGGATATTAAAGATCCCAAGGCAACATTCTAAAAGGAAAAGGAGTTTCTCCCAATGTCCTGTTCAACAGTCGCCTAAACAAAATAAAGTTAGTAATTCACTCCATGGATGTTTGTGAGACATTGTTGTGTATAAATTGGCTGTGATATTTGTCCATAAAATACAGTCATGTCACCTTAGAGTATATCCTGTAAAGCACTTTGAGTCATCTCGACGATATGAAATGCAAGGATTATATTATTATAATACAAAGAACAAGACAAATGGTGAAAATAGGGATACGAGATTCTCCACATCCGCCCTTTCATAACCTTGGGCTTTCGTTCTAGCCTATTGACTGACAAATATTGAATAAGACTAAAGTTGAGTGCATGTTATTTAAAATGCATTGTATGCATTCACTTGCTCTTTAAAATGTTTTATTGCCACCAAAACTGTTCATCAGAATTCATACCAGCTACTCTGTCCATAGAGTCTGGTCTGGTCTTGTAATATAAATCCAAATGTCTATATTTAAATCGCCAACCTCGGGCCAATCCAGAGATTAATAATTTGAATATAGACAATGTTTAATTTATAACATGTTTTAAACAAATGAATACGGTGGCATTTAAACTAGAGAGAAACTGGATGCACATGTATGATGCTCAGTTCAATATTTAGAGAGTATAAGATGGGATAGAACTTGCCAAGGGGGATGCTGAAAGCGATCAAGGAGCTTTAGCTGATCTACCATGTCAAACAATGTGAGGCAGAAACAAACAAGGCAAACAGGATGCTGGGCTGGGTTGCATTGTTGAATCAGTTGAGTTCAGATCACCAGACCTTTTACTCAAGCTATATTGTGCCTTGGTCAGGCTGCGCCAGGGGTACTGCACATGGTCCTGTTGCTGCCACATAATGGGGCTGACCAATCAGTCCCTAGAGACATTTAAGAGAGCATTAAGGATGTTTCTCAATGTTAGAAGAATGAACTGTGAGCAACTATTTGATGAGCTAAGATTCTTCAGTCTCAAGAGAATGTGTCTCAGAGAGGACCTAATAGAGGTATATGAAATGGGTTTGAAAAAGTAAACCCAGAACAATACTTTAGGATGCACCAAGACAGTAGAACAAGAAAACCTAGGTTAGAGTTGCAAAGGGCAATTTCAGAACAGACACCGGAACTTTTTCTTTACCCAGAGAATAATTACTGACAGGAACAGATGGAGTGGGTGAGGCCAATGTGCTGAACTCATGATAAATAACATTTTGATGTTGTGATGGGAAGATAGCAGAGTGGGTTTACTGGAGGGATGAAGGCAAATGGTCTGAAGGGTTGCCTTCATTCAAACCAGTCTTGTGAACAAAATGAGCAACTTGGTCAGTTTGCATCAGCTGTCTTCCCAACAGCTGGCTTGCATTTATAAATGATACTGTCATGTTTTGGTAGTGAGCCATGTGGGAGCAGCAATGCTATCGTTTTCTTTTAGACTTTCAGCCTGGACCTTATTCAATTAGTTTTTTTGCGTTAGTCTGTGACTTCAGCAGCGTTCAATGTTACTGCTCGTCACACTTTCTGCTTTCCTTTCCTTGTTAGAATTGAAGAGACCTGGAGATTATGGCAGAAGTTCTTGGATGATTACTCCCGCTTTGAGGACTGGCTGGAAACTTCGGAGCAAACAGCTGCTTACCCCAATTCCTCTGGCGTTCTCTACACAGTTGCCAAAGAGGAGCTTAAGAAATTTGAGGTGCAGAATGCAAGGGTGAAATACTGTGGGAACACATTCCTTAAAGCAGTCGCTGCTGTGCAGAGCCTAGCCAATAACTTTAATTAGCGAATAGACCAGAGATTTCCAATAGTCAGTGATGCCGCTTAGTGGTTCATCTCAAGATCTGATTCATTGAATGTACCTAATAGTAGTAATATAAGGCAGGCATAAACCATGTGTCCATTCAGCCAATTTCCCACAAGATTCGTTATCTAATGGCCCTGAAATATGTTTGTCTTTTTCCTTTCTGAAACTCTGAGTTTTCTCGTTCCACACCTGAACTAGTATATTGTTCCACATGACAATTAACGGTGACAATTACTTCACCGAAACACACTCTCCCATAACGCCTATTTTATGTACACAAATACACAATCACTCTCCTCCATAGTAAAATTCTGTGAAGTACTTTGGGACGTCCGCCTGACGTGAAAGGCGCTATACCCAATCCAATAAAAGGGAAGATTATTATAGTGTTTTTGATAATGAAATGTGATTGATCATATACTCACTACGTATAGGGATTTTACGACAAGTTATTTGAATTGTTTTATTCCATATTCAGGCTTTCCAGCGACAAGTCCATGAGAGCCTGACTCAGCTGGAGCTGATCAATAAGCAGTACAGACGGCTAGCCCGTGAAAACCGCACTGACTCAGGCTGTAAACTCAAACAGATGGTGTACGAGGGCAATCAGCGCTGGGATAACCTGCAGCGAAGAGTCACAGCTATTCTGAGGAGGTTGAAGGCAAGTCTTCCCAATGGGATCCTGAGGCAATGGTTAACTGCATAAACATTTCTTATTGAGTTTTAACAAACCCTTTAAAAAAGTTTTTTTTTTAGCAGTTTCACCTTTTTTTTAAGTGTAAACTTTTTTTAACATCAAAATAAGAAAGCAGTGAAGCGCTGTAGGTTTTACAGTTACTTTAATGTGACCAGCTGGAAATGTTCTTTTTACAGAACCTTTCACTTGCTTATAGAGGAGACTTTCTGTGACATCCACATACAAGTGTGTTGAAGTCATTTCCGGGTAGTGATCTAGACCTGGCTGATCTTACTTCTCTCCCACTTTGACACAGGAGCACTGAGACTGACTCCAGCATTTCTACCACCAATTGGGCTGAGATCCACTATGTTTTCCCAGACCAGAAAATGAATGTGGGTCTGTCCTAGTGTTTCTGCCCCTGCTCCATACAGGGTCCACCTTGACTTATTGAGTCATCGAGGGAGCAAAAGTCTGGTGTTTTAGCTATATTAACCTTCATTAAATCAATTGCTCACCAGAGCTACTTTCCACTTATTTATTTATAGATTCCATTTGTAGAGCGCCTTTCACGTCGGGAGGACGTCCCAAGGCGCTGTACAGTTGGGTCAGGACCCGAGCAGCGGGGAAATGGTCAGGATGAGGGGAAGGAGGGAGCGAGGAGGGTGTAGAGAGTCGAGAGGGGAGCTGAAGGCACGGTCAAAGAGAAAGGTCTTGAGACTGGCCTTGAAGGAGGAAAGGGAGGAGGCGGAAAAGGCACTGGGGGATAGAGTTCCAGAGCCTCGGGGCTGAGAGGCTGAAGGCCTGGCCACCGATGGTAGGGTGGTTGGGGCAGGGGATGTGGAGCAGACTGGAGCCAGAGGAACGGAGGGTACGGGCAGGTAGGTAGGGGGATAGTAGGTCGGAGAGGTAGGAGGGAGCAAGGCCGTGAATGGCCTTGTAGGTGAGGATGAGGATCTTGAATTCGATCCTCTGGGGGATGGGGAGCCAGTGGAGGTGAGCGAGGGTGGGAGTGATGTGGTCGTGAAGCCTGGTGCGGGACAGTACACGAGCTGTAGAGTTCTGAATGACCTGCAGCGTGTGGAGGGAGGTGCCGGGGAGGAGAGAGTTCCCATAGTCCAGCCTTGAGGTGATAAAGGTGTGGACCAGAGTTTCAGCAGCGTGAGGGGTGAGGTAGTGCCGTAGTCTGGCGATATTCCGGAGGTGATGGAAGGCGGTGCCAGTTGTGGTGCGGATATGAGGGAGAAAGGACAGCTCAGGGTCGAACAGAACCCCGAGGTTCCTGACCGGCTTTGAGAGGTGGAGAGTGCAGCCTTGGATGCTGATGCTGTCAGCGCCAGAGGTGCGGAGGCGCTGACGTGAGCCAATCAGGAGGGCCTCAGTTTTACGCACATTGAACTGAAGAAAGTTGCCTCTCATCCAGGACTCGATGTCGGACAGGCAGGCTGTCAGGACATCGGTGGTCGTGGAGTTGAGGGTAGAGTTGGATGTCATCCCCATACATGTGGAAGTTAACCCCATGTCTGCGGATGATGTCTCCAAGGGGGAGCATATAGAGGGTGAAGAGGAGGGGACCGAGGACAGAGCCCTGAGGGACACCGCACGAGACAGTGCGGGGGCTGGAGGAAAAGCCGTTCGTGGAAACAAAGTGAAGACGGTGGGAGAGGTACGACCTAAACCACTCAAGGACAGGGCCTTGAAGGTTGAGGTGGGAGGACAAGCGGTGGAGGAGGAAAGCATGGTCGACCGTATCGAATGCTGCCGAGAGGTCGAGGAGGACGAGGAGGCAAAGGGAGCCTTGGTCACAGATGGTCAGGATGTCATTGGTGACCTTGACCAGGGCAGTTTCTGTGCTATGGGTAGCACAGAAACCCGACTGAAGGGGTTCGAATAATGAATGGGTGGAGAGGAAAGAGCGCAGCTGGGAGGCGTTCAAGGGAGATGTCACCAAAGGGGAGCATATAGAGGGTGAAGAGGAGGGGACCGAGGACAGAGCCATGAGGGACACCGCATTCTTAAGAATAAAGTGGGGTGAAATTTGAGGACATATGGAGACTGAAAGAAATATTTTACAGCTCCAAGAGGGTGAAAAATTTGAGGTCTTTTGCTTAAACTCTAGCTTGTCTAAAGCCAGCCATAACCTGACACTCACATATAAGTTTGTTCGCCTTCAAAATACAGTCACCACACTGTGTAGTAAATCCAGTGAGGCACTTTGAAACATCCTCCAATGTGAAAGACGCTTGATCAAATTAGAGGACTATTTATTTTTAGGTATGTTTTATTAATGCTTATTTTGCCTGAGGTTCTGTATTTTATCACAAGCACAATTCAAACCCTGATGTATGCACTTTTTTTGATCATTGTAACATACTGCAACTTCACTCAGTATTATTTATTAAATTTATTTCCTCGCATCCGGAATAAAATAAACACATTTTAACCATTTTCAGTATATAAATGTTCCCATTTGACAGCTGTGTAAAGTTATTAGTCTTTTCATGTGATTCAGATTAAAGTATTCAATAATGATCTCTAATTTTGGACACATCACTGTTAAGTAATTCCATCATTGTTTACACTGTGTTTTAAGCATGGGTGAAACCATTTGATAATGTGTTCTTATGTACTCACAGTATTTTATTGGACAACGAGAGGAATTTGAAACGACTCGTGAGAGTATCCTAGTCTGGTTGACAGAAATGGACCTGCAGCTGACAAACATTGAGCACTTCTCAGAATGTGACATTCAAGGCAAAATTAAACAACTCAAAGTAAGTTTGCTTCCCATGTTGGGCAGTTGGTTTTGTGCTCTCAGTTCTTTGAACTAAGTGTATAAAAAGCATTATCGCTGGGCTTGGTGTTTGCACACATTCTAGGGACAAGTCCTGGGTGCTTGTAAGTGGAATTCTTGTTCCATTTTACAAAAGCAAACTTCAGGATATATCTTAGATTACAAAATTGCAGCATTTCTTCAATCCCTAGAATGTGTGCAAATTCCAAGCCCAGCGATAATGCTCTTCCAAGCCAAAGAGAAAATGCTTTAAAAAATCATGAAATCCTAAGTGAATTGGACCAGATTTGGGAATTTACCAGGTCATCTAAACCTGCAGACTTGAGTTCCCGCCAGTTTCATTCTGGGTCAGCGTTCAAATGGCCTAGAAAAGAACAATGCAGGAAACCTTAATCCATTGTTCAGTTTTTCGCTTCCTAGGGATTGTCTCTGGACAAGTCCTATAAATACGTCTGTTCTATTTTCTGTCTATAGGCATTTCAGCAAGAAATCTCCCTCAATACAAATAAGATTGAACAGATCTTCACTCAAGGAGAACAGCTGATTGAGAAGAGTGAGCCTCTGGATGGGACAATAATCGAAGAAGAGCTTGATGAGCTCCATCGCTACTGCCAAGAGGTCTTTGGGCGAGTGAACCGTTACTACAAGAAACTAATGCAACTTCCTGTAGGTGTTGTCTTTCAATGAAACATCATGGTGTGTGTGGCAAGGAGAATCCAATAGTGGCCAGGCATTTCTTACTGAATCGCTCCCCCACCCCCCCAAATATCTGATTCCATTTTTCAAGCCTTCACTAACCAGGAATTCACAATGAAACAATACTTATAGATTTTTAGGTCCACAAATGAGCAATGCTAATAGAGATAATGGAACCTTATCTTAAATGTGAAGTGTTTTATATTGTCAGTGAAAGGCGCTATACAAATGTAATCTTGTTGTTGTTGTTGTATGGTAACGGGGTTGGTACATGTTGCACAATATGTAATCCGAGCAGAAGACAAAGAATGTCTCGTCATGGGCTTCATCTTATATGCTGCATTTCCTGGGGGAAAGCTCTGCATTGAGAATACAATGCAATTTACACTTATACAGTGGGTTTCACATCTAGGATATTACAAAGTGGTTAACATTGCTAGCTGGAGGTGGGAGAGAATCCCAATGGTACTTAGTAACTTTAACTTTCAGATAAAGCGAGCGTGTGTTTTGAATAGAGGCAATACATGCATGCGCTTTTCAAATTTCAAATTCTATTCATTTAACAAAACAGATTAGCAATTACTGCACAGTCAACTATATAGTGTACACTTACATATTGTACTACTGTGTTATTGCTAAGTCACATACACTAGCAGTATTCAATTGGGAAGCTGACGTATTTATATCATTGCATTTATAGCCCTTGCAATCCGTAAAGCTATTATGATGTGGAGCCATCCGTGGCTGTTTATAGAGCACAGATTGGTTTGCGTTTACAGTAAATCCACAGTGGTGTGCATGTGGAAGTGAGTTGAGTTCAGATTTCAGATGACTTGAGTTCAGATGAGGTGAAATAAGTTGGAAGTTGAAGCTGTGCCTACACAGTTCAATTATTGTGCAAGTCCTAAGTAGCAGCATCTGCAGATTTTTTTCATAAAAGGTTATATGCATATCCAGCATTATGTGTGAGTGTTGGTTTTATTGATTGCTCTTTGTACTATGATAATGGCAAAGATCTTTTGTGATCGGAACACAAGTTTGCAGAAATGTTAATTTCATCGCCATCTTTCCTCTCTACTCTTCCCACCCCCCCCGCAGCTGACTGATGATGAGATGTCTGACAGGGAGACGGACTTGGATGACAGCACTGACCTCTCGAGCTTAAGTTGGCACGACAGATCTACAGACAATGCAGCGTCCAATCTCTATGGAGTGAGCAGGTCTCTGCCCATGATGCAAAACTCCAGAGACACTCGCTCGGGGCGGGATACTCCAGCCAGTGTCGACTCCATCCCATTGGAGTGGGATCACGATTACGATTTAAGCCGAGGCTTGGAAACTGCTGTAGCACAAGCGCTTATTACTGACAAGGAGGATGTGCTCGAGGATAGCGATGACTATTTCCAAGGAGCTGCTGAAATCACAGGTGAGGAGCCAGTAGGAGAAGCTGGAAGCTACAAGAAATGTTTTGTGTGTGTATTTTGGGAGTGACCAGTGTGTCATGGGTGCCACCAAACTATTTAAATGAATTGTGAGTTTATCCCTTATTGACATGCATGAAATTGCAGTTTCTGAGACAGTGGTTCAATATAGAATACCTGCTGTAAATTATAATATTAATAACCCTTGCATTTGGCATAGCGCCTTATCACGTCGGAACGACGTTTCAAAGTGCTTCACAGGATTTATTGTGAAGTGGATTGATTGCGTATTTGTAGGTAAACCTGAACTCATGGTTTGTGATTTTAGACGATCATTAACCTTTCACATACTCATACACTTATTCACTTAAATAGTGAATTCACTTAAATAGTGAGGACCCAGTTAATGTTCATAGTCTACCACTGCAGCAGAAAATAAGGGGGATTTTTTTTCTATTCGATTGTTCCAGAAAATCATATGTTCAGAAATTTGCAGACTGAATACGCCACTTTATAACAGTACAACAATTTACGGCAAATTTCCAAGCCAATAAGCAAGCAGCATCATAAAGATCTGCAATGATATAATGAACTGGTGGTAACTGCCTCGATAGGCTGAATGGCCTCCTCCTGTTCCGATGTTCCTATCGAGAGGAATATTACTGGTTTGCAACATAACTCTATTGTGGGCACTGAGGAATCCTAATTTCTGATTTTAAAATAATATATTTGATGGGGTAGCTAAGCAGTATTTTGCACAAAACTAAGAATGTTTTGATAAGCCTTAAAGTCTCGGCAGGAAGTGCATTTATTTAACTCTTCATTCAAAAGTACCGTTTCCACCAACTTCAGAGAGCCCAGATTTGACATGCAAATGAGAAGCTATTTGGCCACAGAGCAATGCACCAAGAAAGTAGAACAAGAGAACGGGGCTGCAAGTTTCAGCACAGGCAGCAGAAGTATTTCAGTGGTTAAATAATAATTGGATTAAGTTATAGGAAGGGTGGTGGCGGTCAGGATGCTGGACTCATTTAAAACAGCTTGATGCTATGAAGGGAGGACAGTGGCATTGGGTACTTTGGAAGGGAGAGAACATCTCTTTGTGAAGTGGCAACAATGCTCAGTTCCAAAAGGTAATGTTTATTGGTGGCGTCTGTTGTAAATTATTCGTTGGTGGCTTCCCAATCCAGTCAATTTTCATCGTCTGTATGTGCAACACAACACAATTTACATTTATACAGCACCCTTTCACGTGTGGAGGATGTCTCAAAACACCTGAAATAATGAGGCTTACATTTGATATAGCACCTTTCATGTTGGGAGGTTATTTTGAAGCATTCCCCGGCTATGCTATAAAGTCGGGTGCTTGTGCATTTGTAGACAGATGAAGCAGTTGATTTGTGAACAGCAATATCCCACAAAAAGCCATGAAGTGAGTGACTAATTTTATTTAGGGAATTGCTGGGCAGAAAACCAGGGAAAAATTTTCTTCACTGTTTGAATAATGGTATGAGATCTTTACCATCCACCTGATTAAGCAGACTGAGATTTAACGTTTCATCTGAAAGCCAGCACCTCCAACAATGTAGCACAGCCCAAGCACTGCGTTGGAGAGTTAACATAGACGATATGAATTCCAAGTCCCGAAATGGGCTGTCAACCCGCAATCTTCTGACTCTTGAGGCAAAATTGCTATTAACTGAGCCAAGCTGTCACCTGACATGAGCACACAATGTGTTTAATAATAATAATAATAATCCTTGCATTTGATATAGCGCTTTTCACGTCGGGAGGACGTCCCAAAGCGCTTCACAGAACATACTGTAAAGTGAATTGACTGTATATTTGTGGGCGAACGCGGCAGCCAATTGCGCACAGCAATGTCCCACAAACAGTCATAGATTGAAAATGACCAATTTATTATTGTTTTTGGTTTTTTGGAGGGATTATTATTAGGCGTGTGGAGTAAGGAAACTTGCCCAAGGTTTCGCCCTCTGCCTGGAAATTTGAAAAGTGTTTGAAAAGTATTAAGTATCTACAGCCTCAGAAAAAGAAAACATTCTACCAGAAAATGAAAGTACATGATTGTCAACAGACTTGTATTCTGTAACTATGGTGCAACAATCTACAGTACAACTTTATGAAAATAAATCATCCCAAATTCATACAGTTGAATCATCCTGAAACTCAAGAAAATGCTTATTTGGTACCATTCTGAATAAGTGAAGACAATGAGCATCTTTACACCTGGATGGCTTGGGACCCAATTTAGTCCCTGTGCTGAGAATATGGTGAAATTGTACCCCCAGGATAACTAAACTTCTTTTGTCACTATTTGTCATTTGAGAGAATCCAAACCCTAACACTCTGTAGGAAGAGCCTATTGTGAACATGAGATTGAAAATGATTAATCTGTGGCGAGTGATGGTTAGAGCTGAAAGACAACTTATTTGTGACTTGAGATAGAAGAAGACCCTGAAGCTTTGTGCACAAAGCGACATACTGATGGCGACCTATTGGACTGCACATGATCAAGAGCAAGTCAGAGCCTGAACTTGTGCATGGATTTCACCTTAGAGTTGCAGGTCTGAATTGAGAGACCACTTACTGTGCTTAAGTTTGTCACTTACATCCACCCATCCTTAAAGATTGCTTCTCAAATCCATATTGATACCGAGCAAGGACCCAATGATTTCTAAGTACTGCTCCTTTGTTTATCTTTAGAGGATATGAAAGCCACTGAGGTTTATTGTGCTCAGACTTGTGTTCACTGACACATCTGCTGTGAAACAACAATCTACGCTGGTGGCTTTGTTTCATTCAAGCAGTGATCAGACTGCAGAAAGAAGAGGCGCGTGAAGCTAGTATCCAGTGCTGATTCTGTAGCTGTTCAAATTGTGCTTTTATTTTTACAGATGTAGTGATCCCTGAAAGCCCAGAGGCCTATGTAAAACTGACTGAAAGTACTTTGAGATCAACCTCTGGTAGGCATCAGTAATTGAAGCATGTCTGACCTCCCCACCAACCCCACCAATCAAACCCTTAGTCATCCATTTGCAAACTGACCTTACATAAACCCTTACCTGACCCCTGATTTGTATCTCATTGCTTGAGAAATGCAAATCCAACAGTGAAAAACACTAACCTGTAGCTAACATTGTTAAACCTCTGGGAGATTGCAACCAAACCGCAGTGCATGCTTATGGCTTTGGAGTTGAGATGTGCCTGCACCAGGTGGGTATTGGTTAGTGAGAGTGCATGTACTGAATCTTCACTGTTGTTGCAATGGCTGTTCTAATGCTTAGCAGACAACCATTGGGTACCAAATGTTAACTCTTAGCACTTGTGTCATCAAAGTGAACTTGTAGACATCTTCCCCATTTCACTCTTTAATTAAAGTTTGCACCCTCCTATTTATTAGCCATGTGTATATCTCATGTAGGTGAACCAGGTTCTCTGGAAACCCACATCCTCCAGTTGGACAAAGCATTAGATCGCAGTCGATACCATCTACAACAGACAGAAAATGTCATTCGCAGCAAAACGCCCACAGGCCCTGAGCTAGACTCCAGCTACTGGGGATATGTGAGTATTCTTGTTACTCATTCATTTCCAGTTCAACATCACACACTGTTTATGGGAATCTTTATTGTTGTCTGCGGATCAGTGAAAAATGTAACATGCTGTGCACATTTCTTCATATAGATCTCCCCCCCACTTCTAGCTGAAGCTGGCTGTACTTCTGCACAAAGATATTATTTCAGAATCTAAACTGCAGAGATTTACCTGGTAGATTGACGATTTAAAGAAATTCTCCCCCCACCCCCCTCTTTATATTTAGTAATAATTATAAAATAATAATGATCATTGCTTTTGATATAGTGCCTTATCACATCATTGAGACATCTCAGAGCGCTTCACAGAATTTTAATGTGAAGTGCAGCAGCAGTATATTTGTAAGCAAACATATATCCCATGTATTTGTAATGTCTACAGGTGGACTGGGTCTGGAGACATTCTATTAACATACATTGGGAGGAGAGGATTCTGATATGTTTTTGATATGAGGGTGTATCGAGCCTGTAACACCAAATGGCTCAGATAATTTCCTACAACACGAGAGTGAAAAAGATCAGTCTATCTAAATGATCCCAGTTTTGTGCTAATGCACTCGGCATCTTGGTGGAAACATTTAAAATAGTGACACCCACCCCAGCCAAGGCCCCCATAATTTTATGAAACACTACACTTTGTGCAAGCAAAACACCTTCTTTGTTTTTGTGGTTTCTTGTTTGAACTTTGCCATAAGATTTTAGATCTTGCGTCCAACCACCCATTTATTTGTGTCCATCAGTGTTGATTTCGGTCACATTGTCATTTTCTAGTATGTGATGAGAAAGTTTCTAAAATGTTCTTTTTTTTAATGGAATTTTAACCCCCTTTCATTCATGATGGGGTGGAGGTAATTCATTTGGAAGTCCAGAAAGTTGCCAAGTGTTTTGATCCTGTTAAGAAACATTTGAAATTAGTTCCCGATATGTGCAAAGTTTTCACACTACATGAAAGGATAATTTTATCAACAAAGGTACGTTGTGTTAAATCAGCACATTGACAGCCTTGTCACTGTTTGGTAAATCACTATTCCCTTTACTTTGTTTTCTGTGTTTAATATCTGTTGTGCTCATTGATAACTAATTCCTTTCTCCAACATAAAAAGTTTCTGTTCAGCTTTGCCTAGTCCTGTCCAGATCAGCTTGGCCTGTTTGTTAAAGTAGATATTTTTTTTCTATGTTCCTGTTCTTTTGTTGCAGATGAAGTTGTTGTCTGAGTGCCGAGGTAGCATAGAGACTGTGAAAAGAGTTGGACAAAAACTCAAGGAGGAAGAAGATAAATTTTCTGGGTTTATTAACCTAACCAGCACAGAAAAACAGACTTCTGGTAAGGGAGACACTGATTTTTTCAAAAGAAATTGTAATAACAGATGAAAGACAAGATGTGTACTGTGGATTGATTAGAACACACAGAACAGGAAATAATACAACATCAAATTGACCTTGCATCTGATATAGCGTCTTAACACATTATCATCAATGTCCCAAAGCCCTTCACAGGATATACTGTAGGTTGAAGAGACTGTGTATTTTTAGGTGAAGATTGAAAGATAATTTGTGCAAGCAATGCCCCAGAAACATCTATGAAGTGAATGAGTAATTTGATCCGGAGGATTGTTGGCCAGGACACCGGGCGAAACTCCCTTTTCTTTGGAAATAGTGCCATTGGATCTTTTGCGTCCACATGAACAGGAGTATAATAATAATGCTTGCATTTTTGATATAGCGCCTTATTACGTTTTTGAGACATCTTCAAAGCGCCTCACAGAATATACTGTAAAGTGAATTGACTGTATACTTTGTGGGCAAAACGCGGCAGCCAATTGCGCCCGGCAAGTGTCTCACAAACAATCGTGGATTGGAGTGACCAATTTATTATTTTTTTTGAAGGAATTATTACCCCCAGAAAAACAATCCACCAATCAACTAACAATCAGGTTCCTACTTACTGCTCGGCAAACAGAGGCATTGGAGTGGAATAAGGAAACTTTCCCAACATTTCGCCCTGCCCGGGAATCGAACCCAGGTCTCTTGCTTGCGAGGCGAGTGCTCTAACCACTGAGCTACAGGACTCCACAATATATTAGCAACTGGAAGTATTAGGGTATATCAATAGGGTCTGATTCTCTATTGAACGGTAGGGGTAACCACTCCGGGCTGATGCTTTTGTGTTTCTCATTGTACAGGAGTGGTTGAACGCTGGGAGCTGATCCAGGCACAGGCCCTCAACAAGGAGCTGAGGATGAAACAGAACCTGCAGCAGTGGCAGCAGTTTAACTCTGACCTGAGCAACATCTGGAATTGGCTGGGAGAGACCGAGGAGGAGCTGGAGCAGCTCCGCAGACTTGACATCAGTACAGACATCCAGACCATAGAACATCGCATTAAAAAACTGAAAGTAAGCTGACACGGTCTGTTCACTGAGCAATGCTTCGCAGGCAGAAAGCCAACATGTGTTTGGAAGCCAACCACAGGAAGTTTGGATATTGCACGCAGTCTGAAATTTGCAAAAAATCATAATGAATTAACTGCAATGAGAATTTGTGAAACTTGTAAATCTAAAATCAAATGGGTATTAGGAGATAATATTCTTGAGGCATACAGCTGAGCAAACATGAAAAATCTATCATCAGGGGAGAAATAAATGCACTCCTAAACATATGTTTCTTTACTCCTATATGGAGACACTAACTGTTCATTCATTCTATTATTTACTTGTTTACACGCACACTCTCACATCTACACACACACACAGTCACCATCAATCTTGGCGATGATCTTAGTTGCTAGATAGAAGTTTAGTCATTAAAAAAAATTAATCATGGCTCTGAATTATCTCCTTTACATATTGGCTGGCAATTTCAAGCTCTACTTTGTGTTTTCTTTCAGGAACTGCAAAAGGCAGTCGACAACCGCAAAGCCATCATATTATCTATCAACCTGTGCAGTGCAGAATTCACTCAGTCGGATACCAGCGATGCCCAGGAACTTCAGGAACGCCTGAGGCAAATGAACAAGCACTGGGACCGAGTGTGCTGTCAGCTGGATCACTGGCGCACCTCTCTCCAAGATGCCCTCATGCAGTGTCATGTAAGTCTTGCCAACTAACTCCTACAGAGTTCTTTAACACCAAATCATAACCTGATCCTTACGAAAGGCCAAGATTAAAGCAAGGTTTTATTTAATATATTGAGATAGTGGGATATTAAGTAACTGTAAATGGAAATTTTTGGTTTAATTTTTAAGACCTGTATCTTGCTGATGTAAATTTGTTGGTGCATGGACTTTGTTTGTTTGCTGCTAGTGTTTCCTTCCTGTGGCTTGCAGGACTTCCACGAGATGAGCCATGGGCTGTTGCTCTGGCTGGAGAATATAGACCGAAGACGAAATGAAATCCTACCCATTGATCCCAACCAGGATCCAGACACATTGCAGGACCACCACAAAACCCTGATGGTAAGACGTGAATTAAAACACCAAACTGTCCAAGATCAAGGACAAGCGATTCCGTTCACCAACCTGACCATTCTACTACTAACTTAACTTACCACATCAGGCATTCAGTTTCTTTTTGAGTCTGGGCGTGAATAGATGTGCAAGACAGACAGGTCAACGGTGATAGACTGGAGTAGCTGATTTTTGCAAAGATAGCTTGTCATGAAGGAGACTTTAGTATCAACATTGACTTCTGAATTGTATTAACTTTAGAACTGAATTTCAAAGATAACTAAATTCCATCTTCAGTGAGTTTCACACACTGTGGAGTCCTGTAGCTCAGTGGTTAGAGCACTCGCTTTGCAACTGAGAGACCTGAGTTCAATTCCAGGCAGAGGGCGAAACCTTGGGCAAGTTTGCTTACTCCACACAGAGCCTAATAATAATCCCTCCAAAACCAACAACAATAATAAATTGGTCATTTTCAATCAACGACTGTTTGTGGGACATTGCTGTGCGCAATTGGCTGCCGCGTTCGCCCACAAATATACAGTCAATTCACTTTACAGTGTGTTCTGTGAGGCGCTTTGGGACGTCCTCCCGACGTGAAAAGCGCTATATCAAATGCAAGGATTATTATTATTATTATAAATATTTTTATGCTATGGACAGATATAATTTTCCAATTTTACTTCTTGCAAAAGCACAATGGCTCCATCTAGTGGTCTTTGTGCTGAGACATAAATTCATACCACATTGCACTGATGCTTTTGATACTAAGTACCATTTGAAGTGGTATCACCACATTAATGCCTTTAATACCTTCGGTGATTAATGTTAAATACTTTGTAAAGTTCTACTCAATTGAAGAAATTGCTGCTCCGTGCAGTGCATACAGTAGTTTTGAATATGGATTGTAGAGTTTACCAAGATATGAAAATCTCTAATTTTGTGTTTTGATGTAGCAAATCAAACGTGAGTTGCTGGAGTCCCAGCTGAAAGTAGCATCCCTTCAAGAGCTGTCCGGCCAACTACTAGTAAATGCTGAGGGTAGAGATTGTCTTGAGGCAAAGGAGAAAGTTCATGTCATCGGGAACCGCCTGAAGCTGCTTCTGAAAGAGGTCATCCATGACCTGAAGGACCTAGAGAGGCTGCTGGATATCTCTGGCAGTCAACTAGTAAGTAAACCCTACAGTCACACACACACACTCACACAGGGGTAAGGGGTAATAGAATTGACTTGTGATATTAAGCTGCTGTTTGCATCCAGTATCTCACTTCAAAAGCAGCGTTGTCTTAACAAAATCATCACAAGCCTCTCTTCTTCAGGTAACAGAGAAGGAACAGCAAAGACTTTTTGTTACAACTGCATTTTGTGTTACAATGTAGATTTGGGAATGAATGTTCATAAATTGGAAATTGTAATGGTTAATGCTGACAAACTAAAAATGCATCATGCCTCATTTTACAGATTTATAAGCTCATTTTTTGGACAATACACCCAATAAAATGTTGTGTTGGGGTCCATGTTCGACGCAATAAAATAAGCAAACAATGTTGCAAAATAAAATCTTATATCTTGTGCACCTTTTCCGCCTGTCAGATCCTGTACTATCCCAGCCCCAAGGTATTTTTGCAGCCCTCCTCAACCATCAGATAGTTGATGTATTTAGAGACATCTTGAAACTTGCTAGCAGGACTCTCTGGTTTCTTTTAAAGGACCCTAACAAAAACTTGGAGCCTTTAAACATGGGACACTGCTGTGCGCAATTGGCTGCCGCGTTTCGTCCAGAAATATGCGGTCAATTCACTTTACAGTCTATTCTGTGAAACGCTTTGAGACGTCGAGAAGACGTGAAAAGCGCTACATCAAATGCAAGGATTATTATTATTATAATATCAAATGAATAATGGTGTATTTTTAATACGTTTGATACCCACTGTGTTTTGGAGACCTGGCTTTAAGACATTGTTCTTTGTTCTAGGATCTTGCGTCTTGGTCTTCAGCAGATGAATTGGACACATCAGGATCTCTGAGTCCTGTGTCTGGTGGAAGCACTCCCGTCCGTCCCCGGCTGGTAATTCAACCTCCCCGTCTCTTTCATAAACATGGGGTGGGAATAACAGATACATTAACCTAGTGCCTGACTGCTGCTCTGGTGGCATGATTTCGTGTATGGTATCCTGGTACAAAGGTCCATGAAACAGGAAGTATAGCTCATCTCACATCTTCACCCTCTCTCCTGCTTACCCCACTGCATGGAATTGAGGAAAAAAAGTTTGAAAAAAAATTTGGTTGAAAGCTATTTTGATTTATTTTTAAATTTATATATTCAACTTTCCTTTGTTCTGAGCAGTATGTTTATTGTTTGTTCTTATAAAGCATCTGATATTTCTGTCTGTTAATCTACCCTAGTTGTTTGAATTGATTTTTTCCCTCCATCCTCTATTGTCCTTTAGATCCTAGTGGCAGATGTTTTAGAGAAATACTGGCTTTTCACAGCACTCTGAATAGCAACAAACACCATACAGCTGACATATAGCAGTTATATATTGCTGTGTACGGAAGGCCCCAAATCCACCTATTCTTAGCTTGGAACACAGTATTGTCTTAACGTTTAGGATCCTGCAGATTTCAGTCTAAATTCAGAAGCCGGTTGTCTTTAGTACTTTAAAACAAAAAGTATTTGGAATCTTCCACAAATCTAATTGATATTAAATTTTAAAACAGCGTCTCGCAGGTTAAGACTAGCTAAAATTTGGGGCATCTTACTATTCTCGATTTAACAAGGATATAATGAATCACGTCACCGCATATTTTTAAAATAATCTGATGCAAAATATAAATTTAACTAATTTACATTACTTACTATTTATTATTTAAGTTTGGCAAGTTTCCTTGCTCCACTCACCTCTGTTTACCCAGCAGTTAGTAGGAATCTGGTTGTTAGTCGATTGGCAGATCACTTTTCCGGGGATAATAATCCCTTCAAAAAACAAATAAAAAATAAAAAAAAGTCACTCAATCCACGACTGTTTGTTGGACACCACTGTGCACAATTGGCTGCCACATTTTGCCCACAAAATATACAGTCAATTCACTTTACAGTGTAATCTGTGAAGTGCTTTGAGACATTTCGGAGACATTATGAGGCGCTTCATCAATGGCAAGGATTATTAATATTATAATTATTATTATGAGTTTAGTTTAAGAAGGTGCCAAATTGAGACAAAGAGCAGTTCTCACTCCCGATGATGCAGTGGGCAAATCATGAAGTGATCTACTCTTGAGCCGTACACACCTAGGTCCAGACTTAGGCTGAGCTCAACCAAGATAGGCAGGCGGAGTTCTGTTCTCTCCCCTTCCACCCACCCCGCAGTTTAATATTCCACTGATCAGCTCACCCTCCAAACTCACTTGGGAAAGGTTCTGGTATCCAGGAAATTGCCTCCCAATCAATTTAAACTATTCTTTTCCAAAGGCCAAGGGCAAAGAAAATGAGAGCATAAAATTGTTTTTTTGGCCTTCACCTTTGTAATCCATTTATCCATCAGGTTGTTGGGTTGAAAGCCTTTTTATTTCCCCCCCCAACCCCCTCCTCCCCCGCAAAACTTTTTTGGTTCCTTTTTTCCTTTTTTTTTGGCACCTTCTTTGGCCAAGTATGCAGCCTGGGAGCTGGTGCCAGGGTTTCTAGGAGGTCTGTGAGAGCAACCAAGCCTACGAATCACAATGCCTTTTTCCATGGCTCCACTTGGTGCTCTTTCCACTGGCACTGTTGGGATTGGGAACTTGAGTGTGTGATAAATCATGGACATGATCGCACATTCAACAACACAGAGGAATGCAGTTTCAGCATAAAACGATAGAATGCTGGCCTGGCATAAAAGTCTTAAGATCGCTGAGGATCTTAGCTGAATCACTTTGGACTGATTTCCCAGCAGACGATACTCCACTAAACCAACCATTTCATAAACTTGGTACTGGATTGCATAGTGAGTTGGCCAATTGTCTCACCACCGGATGCATGTCCAGTCTAGTCTGTCCTGGCTCCCGATCGCAATGTCCCCATAAAGCAGATATTGATGCTGCATTTATTGTGGCTGTGTCCACAATCAAAAGTATCCCATCCTTTGGCATTAAGTAAAGCGTGAGCTTTACGCTGCATCTGACTGAAGTGTGCTGCACTTTACCCAGGAGTGTTCAGTGACAGCAGTGAATAGCTGAAATTGTTAAGTGTTTGATTTCCGAACACTTTGTGCTTGAAAGTTCTCCAGCAAACCGTTCAGGGAATGCATGAGGCAATTAAATTTAGGAACCAAATCAAAAATTAGTTCAACTAAACATACCCTGCAGCAAGGTTTATGTACAACAAAATTATTTGCAGCAAAAATGTTGTTATTTTTAGTCTTAGTTTAAAATTTGGTTTCATAGTACCCTTCACGCGGATAGCGTGTGATTAACCAGCCTAATTCACGTAATGATATATACTCCATCCTTATCCCTCAGCATAATAAAATCTTTCCAATGAAACGTACACTAATACATGCTAGCAGAGTGCTCTCAAAACAGCATTGAAGTTAAAGTAAGCTGACTAAAGGCAATAGGAAAAGCCAGTTTTCTTGTTGTTATGGATATTATTTACCTCATCTAATTTTTTGCTACACTTTTATGTTCTGTCATCAGTAGCTTGTCTTTATTTGCCTGGACTGAACATTCTCTTTCTTTACCCCCCCGTTCATTGCAAACAGCCACGAGGCAAATCTAGCCTCTCACAGCCTGGACCCTCTGTCAGCAGCCCTCACAGCAGGTACCTTATTCTCCTGGTTTCTACAGTTTACTTCTAGAGCTTGGAGAGGATGATGGAACTTACCAAAGCATGCAGAATGCTTAAAGTGCCTCATTAGGAAGCACTGGCTTGCTGGGGTCTAAATTGTGGTGATTTGTAATGGGGATTTTTAACAACAACTCTAAGTTACCAATGAGGATTCCTTCCTGTAACGTGTAGTACATTGCATTGATCTGAACTAGGTCATTTCAGAATACAGTTCACAGTCATCAGTGTTATGTACTTCCAATTATTGGAGAGTCCCTGTTTGTGACTCGAGGCAGTTATTAAGGAACCCTGTTGCAATCCGCCACAAATTAGACTCCAGTGTGTGCACAGCTTGTAAAAAGTAGATAAGTTCTTCTGCTAAACTCCCATCGCAAATTGGAGATTTCTGTGGCTTTGTGATGCTTCACTGATTTTTGCATCGATTGATGTTTTTTTCCACGTTCAGAAATGAACTTTGTGCTTTAGTATGTTGAAAGCTTACTAAGTTTTTTTTTAGTATGTTAAAAGCTTTTTAACATAGTGAGATCATTATTTTTTTAAAACTGTACTCATAACATAACCCACTTTGATGCATAATATTATTTTGCAAAGATATTATGCATTTTACAGGCTACCAATATGTTCTTAACTGGTTTAAGAATTAACAAATTAAGTATCTTGAATAGATGAAAACTCACTGGTATGGCATTCCTGGTCCAGGTATAAAATGCTGCTCTAATTTCAGTCTGTCTGGATTGCAGCATTTTAATCTATAGCCTTCTATATTAAATGTATTACCAGATGATACCCTTTTCACCAGCTTCCATCATCTTCTTTGATTCTAGATTTTAAATGAAGCTAGTTCTTAGGTTTTACAGAAATGTAGCGCTTTATATACTCTAAAGCACTATCCTCTAATGCTTAAATGCTTTCGCTTCTGGTTAACAGGAAACTTAATTGGCTGCATCTATCCCCTCTATCCAGAACAGTCTAACCCTTGCAACCTAACCCCCGCCACAAGAGAGCAGAATTCAGCTACTGTACATTTCCACATCACATGGCTGTCTTCTCGTCCTGAATGTCAAATTTCTCCTTTTATTTCTCTACATCTTGTCTTCCCATTTGCTGTCTTCTAACAAATATACCCATATTTAATAGAGATGGGGAAAAATTCCATTTATCTGAGCTCAAAACAGCTAACCGTACACTCGGGTTGATTTGTAACGCCAGTGCATTAAATCAGCCCTGCGATTGCTTAACCTTTGTATGAGTCTATATGCCTGCTTTCAGTGGCTCTGTTCCAAGCACTCTTAGGGCATGCCAGGTTTAACAACAGCAGCAGCAAACCAGCTGGCCTTGGATAATCTAGTCGTGCTTTAAACCTGCTGAACAACTCTTATTCAAAGCTAATTCTAGCTATGGCAATATACTGGTACAGTAAGGTCAATGTGCTACAGTGTAGTTTATTGTTGTTATTATTATTACATGTTTTTTTTTTACAGTGTACAATATTCAATTTGTTATGTTGACAAGCGGAGAATATAAATTAGTTTCTACTGAATAGAGAAATCAATCAAACACGCAAGCCTGACAGCTTGTGGTCAGTATGCATGTGCATTATAAATGTTTGATCTCAAGCTTTACAAGCTATATCAGTGTTTGTTCTCCGATCAGAGTACTTTGTGTTTGATCTTGCAATGCATCAGCAAACCATAGCCACATATAATCTGGAATCCACATTAAAAAAGCATTGTTTCTAAAGTTCTGTAGCATGAATATCAGGAGTACAAGGGGTGATATGCAAGAAAATGATTTATGAAGGGAAGTGGAGGGGTACAAGAGGGTGGTAGATACAAAAGGCAATGAAAGCTAGGAATAATGGGGTTCAAATACTTCCGTTCTGAATTGTTAAGAAGCTGCCTTTCTTTGACTGAATTGGTTTAATGCCAACTTGCAAAGGCCACCTGAGCTCCTTCACTTTGTGTGCAGTGAGGGTGATCAGACTCGGCTCACAGGTAAAACTCGATAGGCCTAATCCAGTGAGTAGTGTGAAATTTCTGAACAAGGCTTTGGGCAGTTGATCGCGAATTGAGCATTACCTTTTCAGATCAGTTGTAAATTTTAGATAAATGTCCCATTCAGACTTCAGTGCTAACATGAGCGACGTTAGAAAAGGAACTTGCCCTTTGTGATACTTTCAGCCTTATCTTCTATTTTCATTGTAAAGCCACAACGCAGACAAATAGTTGCTATCATTGGTTTGGATTCCACACACAGACACCTCCCCCTCACCCTCAACCCCACCCCACAGAGTAAATGGGCCAGGATACTGGAACTGTCACTCGACAGTCTTCATACCAAAATGCTGAAAGTTCCACATACAAGCAATCCAATTCTAACAGGTCCCCAGTCCGTATTGCAAGCTAACATAGAAGTATGGCCTGACCTACTCATGTCACCTCTGGTGACTCGCCGGAAGCATTGCTGACGTCATTTCACGGAGGAGCAGTGACCTGACGCCCCGGAACTCGCACACATTTTAGCGCCAGGAGTGCAGGTTAGCCGGAGTCCAGAGTAGACTTGCATTCTAAACAACAATGTGCTTTACTGGGATGGGAGTGGGGGGGTCATTATCTTGGGGTTTCCCTGTCTGTATGGTTTGCATTTGTCTGGTATGGGATGCACACACTTCCCCTGAGGGATGCACCCTGCTTATTTAATCTCAAGGGAATTTAGATACAGGTTGGGAAGAGTGTACACTGAGTGCAGCTGAAGTTTAGCAAGCTAAAACCATGCATATTTGCCATTCCATAGTATTGGTAAGTTACCTGCTGCTGCTGCCATTTGGGAAGAATCTCAGTTACTGGTCTGCTCCTCTATGAGCCAGGCTGGCTGGTCCACCGTTATCAGTGCCTGGAGTACTCCTGACCCCGTCTTTATAAAGTGCTCCGAGATGCTATCCAAAGTGAAGGGCACTATATAAATGCATGTTGTTGTTTGGTGTAAGAGGTGGGAATCACACTTGCGCCTTTGAAAGCATCTGGGCATCCAGTAGTTGATACATGGCCCACTGCCCGGACAGCTCAGAACATCCATAGAGTAGCAGAATCTTGGGCTTGATTTCCCAATGATAAAGAGCTGGCTGTGTGATTAATGGAGAGACCCCCCCCCCCCCGATATTTGTGACGTGTGGATGGGCCGACCTGCCAGATACTGAATGATGAAGGCGAGCATGTGGATTCTCACAGCTGTGCTTTGTCGTGTTGTGTATTGCGGAAGAATAAATCCCGTTTTCCACTCCGCCACTGGAAGTTAAACAGTTTTGTGCCCACCATGTAAAGACAGCAATTTACATGCGTCATAGCTGGCTGAGCACCTGAACTTTGGGAGATTGGGAGGAGGAGGGGGGAATGGTCTCTATGAATTGTTTGTGCATCATACTGGGTGAGCAACATATTGAGAGTTCCTGAATTATGCTTCCAGAAAGGAGAAACTAGACTTTCAATTTTTAACAATTGGGAAGGTGATGTTTCGAGCAGATTTTTTTTAGTTTACTCGCTTCAATTTTAATTTGAAACCAAAATAGATTTTTGGCCTAAAATTCAAAGGAAAGAAAACTCTGCAGATTCTAGGAATCCGGAATAAAAACTGGAGAAGAGGTTGTAAAGTGAGAGCAGGTCAACAGTGGTGAGAAATCGTTTGGTATTTCAGGACCTGAAATTGACCTGTTATGAATGTCCAGGGTTTGCAATTCATCAGCGTGCCACTGAGAGGTGAGAAAGGTTAAGATCAATTATAGGACATGCAAAAAGCCAGCGACACCTTTGAACTTTGTTAAAAGCTGCTCTTTTTAAAATGGAGGCCCTGCTTAATTTTAATAAAATAACTGTTAGAAAGCAATTAAGTACTGCCTGTTCCTGTTGTGCCTGTTGCGTCTCATTAACTTCTGCTATTGGCATTCTCAGACAGTCTGAGGTAATGTATAATAGAACTTCAGCAAAGAACACTGTGATGCTGTTTAATGTGCCATGACTTTCAATGCTATAATGGATTTCTGAAATCACTGGGAGAGAACAGTTAAACCACATCTGTAAACTAAATCCTGGAGCACTGATGCAGTCACAGTCACACTCAGTTCTGCCGGGGTTCTTTTCTAAAGGAAAGATTACTCATTACAACAGGTTTTGAGTATTACGCAGGAAAGTTTAAAAGAACCATTTGCTTATGTTATTGAAACAGTTTGTTTTGTTGTGCAACAGACTTGTGTTGAAGACAATGCCACCATTCTTCCTGCATTAGTAACGCACTGAAGGGGAAAGAAGGTAACGGGTGTCATAAAGGGAGCAAATTTAATATGGGGAGAGGTATTGAACAGTGTGCCTCATGAGTCTGTGCTACAACTCCTCCCTCTTAATCCTAGTCTATATTAATGAACTCTGTTTGCAGACTGTGCAGACCTCTTTTGTGAAGAAAATACGAACCTCTTAGGACGGGGAGGAGCAGGGAAAAAAAGCAATCAGATTAAAAGTATTCAGATTAAAAACACAAAGACCACGATAGGGTAAAATAGAAAAGCTATTGCAACCTCACTTGCGAGTTTGTATCACCGAACTTTGTGATACAATATTGACATGAACAAGACTGCAAAAAAAACTTGACCATATCAGTGAGTTAACTATATTAATGGTGTTACCTTACAGTGAGTTTCCACTGTATTTGATGTCTAAGTAGTAATTTGACCCTCGCATAATTTAAATCTCAACATTCAGCATCAAAAGGCTGTATCCAAGAGTGACCCAAGGCTTGTAACTATGAAAACGCTGTCACTAAGACTCGCTGTGGAACAAGGGAGCTAGGAGGATTGTGAACAGGCACAAGGTTGTGCTGCAGCCTCATACATATTCAAAGAGATTTGTTACTGTATCTAATATAGTTTTCATTTGTTCAGTTCCAATTCAGAGGAGCAAAAAACATACTTGGTTTTGAACCAGTCTTAACAGACAAAACCGTGGAGATTGGATGCAAAAGGAAGGTTGTGTTGGATTTGTCGGGGTAGGATGTGACCAGGGAGGGGGTAGAGGGTCAGGGGTTGGGTACAGCCTAGGGTTAAGGTGGCACCAAGACAGCAGCAGCAACTACTACTACAAGCATTCATATAGCACACTTCATGCAAAATAGCGTCTCGGGGTGCTTAACACTTGTAGAAAAGAGCAGAATAAATATGTTAACCCTGAATGACCATTAACTGTAAGACACGGCTTGGTGGCTGATCACTACTAAGGCGCAGTTCTCAGAACAGGGATAAATGTGTTGCCCTGTCTAATAGTTTTCTGACAGTCTTTCTGATAACTCATTATGCTTAGGCTAAAGTTGGATGGCTGTGTGTCTGTGTGGGGAGCTGAATGTGCCTATTAGCAACAGATGACATCAGTGAGGCTGCCTGTTTGCGCATTAAACATGCAGGGTGTGATGTCAGTATGGCCATGATAAACCAGGGAGTGTTCTAACAGGGTCAAAGAATGCATGGTCAGTTTTTTATTTAAAATAACTGATTAATGTTGAGATGGGTATCAATGAAAGATTTGCCATGATAAAATTCACCAATCGTGGCATAACAAAGATGGCTATGGTGGGGATTTAATTATCTTTCATCTGGTATTAAGCAGGCAGACGCAAAGCATTCTGATTTGCCTCAGAATTTGTCAGTGCTTTTTGATGCATCTTAATTTCTTCTTGTTGCTGTGTTGGACCAGCATCAGTAGGAATATTGTTCCTGAGATCATCTGGTGACTGGGGACAGTTTCCCCCTAATTGCTGTATTTGCGGCAGGAGCATTGTGGAGTGTTGCACTGTGACCTGGTGATTGGGAACCCCTTGTTGCGTTGGGGTGAGGGGAGAACCTGGGAAGAAATTACCTGAGGTAACCTGGGAATGGCACCACTCCCAGTGGGCAGAACTCTCAATCACCATCACCTCTATTCATGGTGTAATTGATGAAGAGTAACATTTGGAATTGTCGGTAAGATGACAGAAACGGAAGTTGAGTTTCACTTAACATTTATCAGCAAGTTGCTTAACAGTGAAGCACCTCTGGATTCCTAGTTTGAGCAGGTTAGTAATCCATCAAGTACAAAATGAAAGCCGGAGAGATGCTTTCTGCAAATCGTGTCCTGTAGTACATAACTGGAAGACTTTGCACCCCATGGATTAGCATTACTGGTTCAAGCTGATCTTTGTATTTTTTTTCCTCCTTCAGATCCCACGAAAGAAATCTCAAAGGTTCTTCCCATTCTGAGCAGCAGGGAACCCAGCGGAAACCTTCCTTCTTCCTGCGGGTGCTAAGAGCTGCTTTACCACTGCAGCTTTTGCTGTTGCTATTGATTGGCCTAGCCTGCCTCGTACCAATGACCGAGGAAGATTACAGCTGTACTATGTCTAACAACTTTGCTAGGTCCTTCCATCCCATGTTGAGATACACCAACGGCCCTCCTCCAATATAAGCCATTAGAATATGTAAACAAGTGAAGTCATTTGTGTAGAAGGCCTTTCTCACTAAGGAGGAAGAAAAGGCTTTCACTCTGTCTCATTGTGCTAGCACAATACCTCATTGGCTGGTCGGCCAATTCCTCCTTAAACCAGCTTGCAACAAGTACAGCTCCAAATCAGTTCTCCGTACCTGTCCCCTCCTGTGCTTAATGAATTTAAAGAGAAATGTAAAATATGATTTAAATAGCTTTTTGATGGTAATTATTTTTTTACAGTTTTGGTTTTGGCATGGCCATGTTTAACTGAGCTTTTAAAAAAATAATCCTCTTGAATGTCTGGATGCAAATTGTATAAATGTGAAAGGCACTTTCGAACCAGGGTTTAAATGAGGTTAAGTAGATTCTGGTGGTTTTTATGAAACTATTATTGGGGATAAAGTGGAGCAGGTTATTTATGTATGTACAGTTTGTTAAAGCTGATCCTTGTTTCTTTGCAATTATTATACATACTAATCAATTAAACTTGTGTTCTGGTTTATTTCTTTTCAAAGTCCACACTGTGATTTACACAGCTGTCCCTCCCTGTATTGTTTTCAGGATTTAGCTGAATGAAACCCTGTAAATTCCAATCTCTTAACTATGTTCAGAGCCCTCGATCTGAACACAATGATCCCAGATGAAACAAGAGATGATTAGTTTCTTCTTTATTAAGGGAAGATGCTGAACCACACAGTTGATCAACACAGTTGCTTTGAACTATCATGTAATGGTGACATTCTCAGATAATGGTCCAGCTATGATGAACATTTTTCTATCCAGGAGCAACCTCTTGTGTCTATAAATAAATATAGAAAACTGGTTCTTTGGGTGATGTACAGAACCAAACTTGGTTGCTGATTAAAAGTTGTTTGTTTCTTCTGCAGCCTTGCGTACTGATTCATGAATTGGAAGCATTCGCCCATTTTTGCTGTTCCTGCAAATTATTCTCATCGCTTTGAAACTTTATTTTTTTTAAAAAACTAAATCTTTTATGTGGTTGGCTTCCTTGTGTCTTGTGATTTTCATTGAACTGAAGGGTAGGCATCTGTCCTTGAGCCTTTTCAAATCCATATTTTATTTGCTCAATAACAGTCCAGATTGACTCAAGCATCAGTTTCTTCTTTCTGGAGACAGGAATGCTCAGAATGGTTCCTGCTGGGCTTGATGTGTGAATTGTAGGCTAGATTTTGTGTTGCAACAATCAGAATGTTGGGAGGACTAATGTATAGTAATTCCCCTCACACTCAGCACTTTCTACTTGGATTGCTCCATCTCTGAGCTCTCACTAGCAATAACTAGATAAGACCACGAGATAAGCCTTATAAGGAGGTGTAGTAAATGGGAGAGAAAAAGAAAACCTTGAGAAATATTTTCAGAGATGCCAGGGAGGTAGGACAAGAGGCCACTAGTTCAGGGTTGTGAAGGGCAATTTAGGACAGATGGTGGGAATTATTTCTTTACATGGAAGGGGAGGAGCAAATTGATGGCTGGATCCAGTTCAGAACAAGCCACTCATTGAAGTGTTGTAATAGGGTGAGTATGCTGGGCTGAAGGGATTTCTTCATGCATACCTCTTGTAACTGTTGTCCAAAATTCCAAAAAAAATTTAGTACTCAGTCTTGTATGTACCACAGAGTCTGATCAGCACATGCAGTGTCATTATTTCTGTTGAACACTGCTTCCTTATTTCATTATAAAAATAATATTGCTCTTAGAGTTCTAAACTTCAAACACTGACTCTTTGTTTGGAAAATATAACAACCCTTATGGTATAAATAAACATCAATATACTAACCTTCTCATGGCATGTCAGCCTGGTTGAGATGGTAGCACTTTCTGAGTCAGAAGGTTGTATGTTCAAGCTCTACGTTGGGACTTTGAATTCGGTCTAAGCTGACACTAATGCAGTGAAGTGTGGGGGTGTGGGTGTTTGGTTGCTGCATTGACATAAATGCTATCCTTTGGATGAGACGTTAAACCGAGGTCCTGTCTGTCTGTTCAGGTGAATGATAAAGATCCCATGGCACTATTTGACAAGAGAAGAAAGTTTTTCCTAACAATCCACAAGATAAATTTGGTCATTTACATATTGGCTGTTTGTGGGACAATGCTGGGTCCAAATTGGCTACTGTGTTCACTGACATAATACAGTCACTACACTTCATAGTAAATTCTGCAAAGCACTTTTGAAACATTTCAACGATATGTTAAGGTGCTACATCAAATATATTAACCTCATTATATAAATGTCTATAAATAAACTAATCTCATGATAGAAGAATACTTGTATCCAAGGGAGGTGGAAATTAGAGCTATGTTATATTTAATTAGTATTCGTAATTATATACTGCATTTTCTCCTCACAATGACGTGTTTATTGTCAGTGAGTTTAGCTGTGCAGGTAGGGTTCACTGATTGTTTTGATATATAAAAAATGGTTTTGGTGGACTGCCAAATGCCTTTCTACTTCTGGATATACCTGTGCAGTAGAACCGCCCTTTTCGAGTGTGTGTTTGTGTATTATGCTTTTAGAGTGCAGGTGTTTCCATTGTAACCTGAGCAAAGATTCTATCCCTTTTGACAACGTTCCCAATTTCTGTGCCAAACATTCAACTACCTGTCGTTGAATAGGTGCTATAACTTTTTTTAAAAAATTTAGCTGTACATGAGAAATGCTTTTCTTTCAATGTGAAGCATGTGGGGTCTGGGGAACAGTGCTTAGTGAAATGTAAATAACTAAAGACAGAAAATGTATTTTAAAAACAGAAACTTAAAGAAACTATTAGAGCATTCCAAACTAGAGATGATAAATCTGTCATTTATGCTCCAGTTTGGATGCAATGTTAAAGCTATTGATTAAACCACTAACTTTCTTGAGTGTAACTCACTGAAGGTTACATATACCCTTTATGTGTATGGTGTAATGCACTCAATTTAATGGCCTTTCCTAGTATATAATCTGCACCTGATAGAAACTGCATGACTCATTCTGTATGTTCTTCCTGGTGCCATAAAATTTAACTCATGTTGATAATGGAACAATCCTTTTTCTGACTTTGACTATGAAAAAGTCCAACCCCTTTGCAAATTGTGTGACATTTAGTGACAAGCAGAGCATTACATTCTGCTATGTGTATCCATGTTCGTGATAGGTAATTCACAGCAATCATATCCGTATTCTAAATTGTGGTAAGTAAGATTCTAAATGGGTTTGAGATAGAAAGCTAAGGACAATACATTCAGAAACTCCAAAGTAGTAGAAAGATGAGACAGCTTCAGAGTTTCAAAGGACAATTCCAGGGCAGAAACCAGAAAATATTTCTTTACTAAGAGGAAAACACACAGGACATTGCATGATTGATGAGGTCAATGAGACACTGGGATGAGATCAATGAGCCAAAGGTGATTTCGTGGTAAAAAGTTCTGTATAAATGTAATATTTTAAAAAGGAATTGTTGGTACAGTGCACCAACAAAATTGGGAAAATTGAAGCAAATTCAGAGATATTCTGCCCCCAATGTTCTAGTAGGTAAAAGTGCAGATGTGACACCTAGGCATTACTTCTCAGAAAGTTGCATGTCTGAATCCCATTGTATGCTACCTCAGCTAGTGCAGCATTAGAGGTGCTGAAGCCACTCCACGTGGGCGGGAAGAGTTGGCCATGTTTCTTGCTCATCATCGCTATCCAGTTACCCCAGCAAGAACGTTTGTGCATAAGTGAACGCCAGATGAAGGCAGAGTCAGACCCAGCTGAAATAGCTTGCCACCACTCACTGTCCTGAAGAATGGACACAGAGTTAGAAAGGACTCGGCAATGAGTCAGTGTCTTCAAAAGAGCAAAGGAAATTGGCAAGAAGTAGTGGTTGTTCGGGAATAAGTTAATCATTGGAGCAATCACCTTGTTCACCGTAAGGAAAGGTTTTGGATGGCTGCTGACTCCATCACATTAGTGTATCCTGAATGACCTCGTCTTGTTGCTGCATATTTAAGTTCCTATCCTCAGTATCACATTGAGGATTTATTAACTGTCTAGACATAAAATAAAACACTGCGACCAGCTTGTTAAGTCACAACTTTATTTCACGCATTCAATATGCAGGTAAATCATTCCACATGCATGAGATTTTCCTAAATTAAATCACACAAAAAAATTACAAAGAACAGTGTCAGCTGAAATAATGTATTAAGAAGGAATAAAAAGAAAAGTATTACAAAACACTTTTTGGTGCTACAAAGTGCCAAACCCTTCTTGAGAAAAAAGGGCTACCATTATTTAATAGGTAGTGCATTACAATAGGTAGTACAAACAATTAATGTCAATCTAGTTAGCATTTCAGTAAGGTAGTGCCTAGTATGAATTATGTAAATATATAACCGTAAGAACTTTGTTTACTCAGTAAAGTGATAAATCATGTGCTCCTTCGTAAGATTTGCATTTTTCAGAAGGATCTGTTTTGAATTGCATTTGGTGAGGCTAACTCTTGTGAGTCTCAAACTAGAAACACCAGTGTTGCATGTGGGAACGAGACCGAGCTTCCATCAGTGTGCAATCTGCATCTGTCTCCTCCACTATGTATTGCTACATCTGGGCAATGCCAGAATGCAATTCCCATATTTACATCCAATTTCAACGGCAAACCTCACTAAACACGGTGTAACCATGTTAACACATGGCAAACCCTCAAAAACACTGGCACAATTTTGTAAAAGTCATCCTTTGTATTATTCTCATTCATATTTCATGCTGAGTGAACAATACAGCACAAGTATGTAATCAAAATTTTCATTGAATTAACTCTTTATATTCATCATTGGATTGTTTGTACTTTCTGATTTATGTAAACCTAGGACAGCTGCAGCTTACACAGTGCCTGACATTCGTCAAAATTGTTGACCTAGTTTTCAACAGTGTTTCAATGCCAGTAGCACTGAGCTCTGTTTTTCAACACAATCTTTGTGCATCAGCTTAAAACAAATCCAAAAATATATATTTTCTCTTTGATTAATAACTGTCAATCTTTGGGTCTGTCCTTGACGGTTTTTTTGCACCAAAACCTAAAACAAATCTGAAAATAATTTGCTCTGCATATCTAGTATGCCAAAACATTTATTTTGCAAGTGTAACTTAAGAGTGCATTGCTGTGAGGAAAGTTTAGCAGAGCTGAGTTGGGGTAACACAAAGACTAACATCACAGACAATGGTTTCTCTTACAGATTATTATCAAAGAAAACATTTTACCCTCAATGCCTTGCTCACACAATACATTTAGTCACTCTTACACTTTGTTCTCATGCAAACATTCACATGGGTGGAATTTCATCACATATATAAGTGTAACATAAAAAAAGCCATTTAAAGCTGGAATTTACAGTGAATAATTATTTAGTGCCAATGGTCAGGCTCGACTGTCGAGGGATGATAGGGGTGGGGTTGGAATGGGGAGTTTTTGACTTTGGAATAATCCCAAGAATTGGGTTGTTCGCTCACCCCTCAGGCAGCCGAGCCTATAAACATTAAGGGACGTTGTCCAAATAAATCTTGCTGACTGGACTCTGCTGCATTTGGTAATTAGGACAGACTGAAATTTATTACATTTGGCAAAAAATATAATTTCCAACATATAAAATGAAGATTTTACTTGAAATGTCCCAATTAGATAATATAAATATTTTGTTAAAGGAAAAACATTCAAGAGAAACAGCTTTTATGGCACAGTAGAATAACTGCAACTCACTAACGCACATTTACATTTCTTTGGTTTCAACTGTGTTCATTTTTGCCGTAATATCACTTTTCATACAAATCACATACTACTTTTCACAGAATTTAAGATCATCCAACCAGCCATTATCAGGCAGATCCGCTTAACCTGAAGCCTCACAGTAAAGGTTGTGGTAGCTGGTTGATTCTAACATTGTGAACTTATAAAAAAATAACAGATTCAACTTTTGTGGCTGAGGATTTGATCCAGTTTCAACTCTGTAGATCCACTGTCCTGTCCTCACTTGCTTCATTTCTGCTTCAAACAGCACAGCGGGCTGAGCATTTCTTATCTGGACAACTCTGTTACAATAAAAACATTATCAGCTGCCTTTTAAAAAATAATCATCTAACAAAACACCATTTTCTGTAATCTTCCCTATCAAGCAATTGGATTGCATTTTAATAATATTTTGTGACTATATGCAGTGATCAGTAAGCTTATCTAGTAAGATGCAAAGCTATGTACAAATTGCAAGCTTTGTAAAATCTAAGAATGGGCAACATTTGAGTAACTGAGCTGTCTCCTCAATTTAATTTACAAGGTTTAAAAATGATTTGAGAACTATAGGCAAGGAATCTGACAAAAATATGTTTAAGAGCACTAACAGCAAATATTTAATGCATCAATAGCTTGTATATGAACAAAAGTGAATTGCTGACAAATAAACCTATAAAAATACATTCACTTGTCTGTTTAGATGAGCTATACAATGGCAATAGTCCATATCATACTAATGCCTTCTGAAGTTACATACTATTGAGCGTCAGTAATTTCAGTTTGAGAAATACTTTGCTTTGCATTATCCCTTGCAGTTTTGAATAACTAACCAATAACAAATTTACAAATGTGTATGCATTTCCCTTTACAAAACATGCCAAATGTTCTTGGGCTATTGTCATAGCCTTACGAAGATAAAGTACACAATCAAGAACGAGGCAAGTACATTTACATGGCCTAAAGTAGAACAAGTCTCATCCCCAGTACTTGGGACTGATCAATTTGATCTTTGTGACCAGGAAACTGACCATTCTACTCAGACCAACACATTGAGTTATTACAATCAAATTACAGTAAATGCAGAACTGAAAACAGCACAATATGAGACTGAAAGTTGTGAATGCTGCACGCGTTCTTTGCCATCTACAGTTTTTTTTAATATGCTACACTCATTCTTTTTGTTGGGCTGCACATTTTTTTGTTGTGCCATTTCAAAGGAATTTTCAAAACATTTGCACAGTAGTATTTTTGCAACAGCAGGTGTTAGCAGCCAACGAATCAAGTGTCACCTTTAAATAGCAATAAAATAACAGCACAGAGTGTAATCGGTCAGCTGAACGTACAACTTCTGTGCCAGCAGAATTACACCCTCGGGGAAAGGCTGCTTTCAAACCTGGGCAAGACGTCCACAACACCGGAACAGCATGAGTTGCCTTTCAGCAACATATGCAAGTTTCATACTTGCATATGCTGTGCTTCACTGCAACCTACAACAGTTCATTGTGTTAACCAACAGAGAGGTTCGTCAGAAGCATTTCATTAAGATTTTCATTATAGCAAATGTTTTCTTGCCCCAATGACATCAATTCACAGCAGCTATTACCAACGAAAAAGCACCAATTGTGTTCCGATGTCAGTAAAGGTATGTCCTATGTACCACAGCATACGTTTGTATTCATTATGAGGAACTGAAAAGGGGCACAAATTTGTTTCACTGGCACCGAACAGGTTGAACAAACAAGTTGAACTTGGTAATGTTTGGGGAACAGTGACTGAGAAATTCCACAAGGTCTGTTGTGCATTCCTGGTCTTCACATTATTCATGTACGATTGAAAAGCGATTATTGTAAGGTATGTCGTGCTGATACCAAGTTATATGAGCAGGGAAAGAATATGAGGAGATTATCCAGCATCAAAGAAGACATGAACCATTGAATCTTCTATGTTGGGAGGACATATCAAATGGCTTCAAATAGCTGACTGGGAACACCAAGCTGGAGGATAAGACATCGACTTAAGAACACACATAAGGATAGATGTAGACTGGCATGAATGCCTACTCCATGGAAAACAATGGTTTCTGTATCCCTGGATCCGGGAGAAACAATGTCTGTAAATCGAAAGAGGTCAGCGTTATAAATTGGAGATGTGAGAATCGGGAAATAGTCTGGATATGCTCAATTAAAGAGATCAGGAAGGAAGTGTTTGTGTAGAACTTTCCCCCCAGAAAATAGAGTCTGCTATAGGGTAGGTTTTGCATGGTCTGAGCAAGAAGTGGACTTGATGGATAAGTGACTTTTACATTTCAGGGTTCTTATCCACGCTGGGAGTAAACTATAATGCTGGAAGAGATTAAATAATGTGATCTGAATATCTCTTATATTAAGATCACACTGTTTAAAACTCAGTATTTGCCTCCAATTTCCACCCCTCCTCTGTCTCCTGCTCGGACGAATCAGGCCTGAGGTGTGGGATACAAGCTTACATTACACAGTGAATGTCAGCATTGTAATGACCCGTGTAAACTATGCTGGTGAATCTCGAAACTGCCTCCATGAAACACTCATGTCGCTTGTTGGATAATGAGCAGGAACAGCACCTTTAGTTAATTCTCCCCTCCCTAGCCTCAGGACACTAAATCCCCCACTGCCATCAGTTGCTGGGAGAAGGGGTTTAGCCCAGCAGTTGATTCATCGTTCACTAGGTCAAAAACCGGGTGAGTCAACAATAAACACGGCAAACAGAATGCTGGGCTACATTTTCAAATGAGTTGAGTTCAGATCCCCAGATTTCATGCTGAAGGTGTACACATTTTATTCCAACCACAGGGAAATTTCCATGTGGAGTCCTGTAGCTCAGTGGTTGAGCACTCGCTTTGCAAGCTAGAGACCTGAGTTCAATTCCAGGCAGGGCGAAACCTTGGGCAAGTTTCCTTACTCCACACGCTTAATAATAATCCCTCCAAAAACCAAAAACAATAATAAATTGGTCATTTTCAATCCACGACTGTTTGTGGGACATTGCTGTGCGCAATTGGCTGCCGCGTTCCCCCACAAATATACAGTCAATTCACTTTACAGTGTGTTCTGTGAAGCGCTTTGGGACGTCCTCCCGACGTGAAAAGCGCTATATCAAATGCAAGGATTATTATTATTATTATTATTACAGTATTCTGCTCAGGCAGCACCTGGAGTATAAAGAGCAACAAGGGTGATCTTCAGTGTTGAAGGGCTATTAGCAATCATCAGATAAGATAGGCTTATCAACCTTGAAAAGAGATCTCTCGGCTGGGACTTTTAGAGGTATATAAGATTTTAAATTGGATTGAGAAAGTAAAGCTAGAACAATACCTTCAGATATACAGAAGATGGCAAGACAATAGGAAACAGGCTTTGGGCTGAAAAGGGCAATGTCAGGACAGGCACCAGGAAGTATGTATTTACAGTGGGTAATTAACAACTGGAACAGGTTACCAGGAAGGTGGTTGAGGCCAATACGCTAGACTCATTTAAGAAACAGCTTCATGCTGTATTGGAGGAGAATAGTAGGGTGGGTATTCTGGAAGGATGAGATCAAATGGGACAAAAGGCCTTCTTCATCCAAAATTTCTCTTGTGATCTTGTGAAATTGGCCAAAGGGCCTTTTTCAACCAAATCTTTTTTGTAACCTAAATTATAATTATGTAAAAGATTACTGATTCATAATCCACTGTTAGTAGTAAAGACTTGTTCTTAGTTGTGGTCATGATTGCCTATTTCCTTTATGCTCCCCAGCCAGATAACCTACTCTCAATAATCCAAGTAAGAGTGACACAAATTGAAATAAATGTACTAGACATACTTTCAATTTCCGATGGACAGACATTTTAATCTCAGAATAGGCCTTTATAACTTGCAACACATCATAATGAACCTGAAACGACTCAAATCCAGGATTCATATGTTACTTTCTACAGATTGCCAAGCAACTTTAATATAATTGAAGGATTATAGATCTTTTCTGATGTATAAATAAATGCTAATCTTTTCAATATAATTATCTGGTTTCTTTTAACAGCGTGATTTCAATTGTAAGGTGTTCTATGCTTGCCTGGAACTTCTGCCTTCCATTTCAGCAGATCCTATTCCCAACATTTTACTCTAAAATAACATTGCTGAGAGAATAAGTACCAATGATTTCAAGTGGTACAATTGATTCTACTAACATTTTTTTAAAGATATATTTTGACTCATACATTATTGGATATTCTCAAACAAAAAGTGAAAAGCGCTATATCAAATGCAAGGATTATTGTTATTATATCATTTTTCCAATTCTTTTTGCAAATCAAGAAAATGAATTTCTCTTGTTAAACATCACCTTTTCTTTCACATATTTTATATCACAATAAAGAAGGTTGACTTCTGGGTCAAAAGGTCGACATTGACGAGTGCAAAGACATCCACCCAGGAGATATTAATAATAATTCTTGCATTTGATATTGCGCTTTATTACGTCATTGAGACATCTCAAAGCACTTCATAGAATATATTGTAAAATGGATTGACTGTACTTTTACATCTCTGGTGATATTATGAAAATCAGTTATTTGTATCAAAAAACAAAATAATAATGTACGTTGATACTGTCTAAATTTTTTTCAAAAAATCAAAATCAGGCAAATATATTCATAACCATGTTTCATCTAAACGTTGGGGCAGAAATGACATTTACCCAACAGCTAGTTCTACTTTGGTATTACAAGTGTTGAGCCACCACACCACAGAGAGAAAAGGCTTTAAGCAAACAAAATCATAGAAAATGCATTTGAATACCAAGATGCACTTGGTGTAATGATAATAATAATAATAATAATAATAATAATAATAATCCTTGCATTTGATATAGCGCTTTTCACGTCGGGAGGACGTCCCAAAGCGCTTCACAGAAGACACTGTAAAGTGAATTGACTGTATATTTGTGGGCGAACGCGGCAGCCAATTGCGCACAGCAATGTCCCACAAACAGTCGTAGATTGAAAATGACCAATTTATTATTGTTTTTTTTTTTTTGGAGGGATTATTATTAGGTGTGTGGAGTAAGGAAACTTGCTCAAGGTTTCGCCCTCTGCCTGGAATTGAACTCAGGTCTCTCACTTGCAAAGCGAGTGCTCTAACCACTGAGCTATAGGACTCCGAAATAATAATAATGGAAAGATTTTAAATGTCAATAAATTTGCAGTTTCTTCATTATTTAATCTCCCCATTTCACATTGCCTTTGTATCAAATTAAACACTTTAACACCTCCTGTCAAAATATTTGAAATTTGTTTGTCACCATTTAGCTGCATCATCAAAAATATAGTTAATTGTATCCAAATCCCTGACTGTCCAGCACTTTGGGACATCCTCCTGACGTGAAAGGTGCTAAACAGATGTAAGTTGTTGTTGTTATTGTCAATTTAATTTTAGAACTATGGAAAACTAGTTTCCAACTTTTGAATTCCGAATTTTAAGAATTTTCTGATCGAAAACATTTTCAGTCAATTGTCATAACCATGAGGCATTTTTTGTCTCTGCTGCCAGATTACAAATGAAAAGAACAGGAGTCATTCCTTTGAATGCTCTCATATATTGATCTCCTCCTCAGTTTGCATGTACAACACTAAATCGAAAGAGATGCCCTCCAAAGCACTAGCATAGAAGGCAGCTTTCTTCATAACTGAATGGAAATAACAAGGAAAACTTAATCTCCAGTCAAACTTCTCTTATTTTTCTTCTCTTCCTAGGAGTTGAATTAAATTTATCTTCAGAACCATAGGAAGCTGAACACTGCACCCATTTTTTGGAACTCTCTCCCTCTACCCTTCTTTCTAGCCCCCTCTCTATCTGCCTTTAAACCCTAAAAATCTACTTCGTCTCCTGCACCTTTGATCATCTCTGCCTTCTCCCCTCCTCTCTTTTCAGCTTCCAACACGGTTGCTGTGAAGCATTCTAAGACATTATCCTACATGAAGGGCAGTATATAAATGTAAGACCTTTGTTGGAATAAGACTCTAATGTAACCACAAAGGCCTCGGATGAGCCCTGAAGCTATCAATCCCAATAGAATCATAGAATATTACTGCATAGAAATAGGCCATTCAGCCCACCAAGTCTGTGTAGCATGAACTGGAGTTTGCAGGAGATTTCCAGGCCAAAGTAGGGAGAATAATCTGTGTTATAATGCTTTGAGTCACTACTGTGCATGAAAGGTGCTATATAAATGCAAGCTGTTGTTGTTTAAAGAATCCTAGGAGCATATAGCATGGAAATAGGCCATTCAGCCCATCAATCTTTTTCTTCATGAATTGTCTAATCTAATCATACTCTCCTGTTCACTCCCTACTGTTCAATGTTTCTCTTTTTCAAGTATCTATCAAATTTCATTTCAAAATGATATTTGGACTTCAGCTCAGATTTCTAGGAGAGTAGAATTCCTGGATGCTGATGTGAGTTTTAAAACAATATTTATAACTTTTGGAAACAAGTGCCTATTTGTACAGGTTAGATTTTAAACATTATCTGGGCATAAATAGTGGACTAATTCAAATTTAGCCACAACACTAAGCAGAATCACCAGCACTTTGAAGAAGGTGGAGCCTAAACATTACACCAACAAAAACAACAACTTGGATTTATATAGCGCCCTCAACGCCGGACGGTGTCTCAGAGCCCTTCACAGTAACGGATCCCGGGGCCGAGCCAGGGGAGTGGGAGGAAGGTGACCAAAGGCGCAGTTGAAAAGAAAGGTCTTCACGCCTGAAAATAGGAAAAGAAGGAGCGAGGCGAAGGGAGTGAGGAAGGGAGTTCCAGAGCCTCGGGGCATAGTGGCTGAAAGCATGGCCGCCGAGGGTGGAGCGGAGGACTCGGGGGACGAGGAGAAGGCCAGACCTGGAGGAACGAAGGCAACAGGTACTGTTTCGAGGAGAGAGGAGGTCAGAGAGGTAGGGGGGTACAGAGGAGTGGAGGGATTTGAATACAAGGGTAAGGATCTTGAAGTCGATCCTCTCTGGGACAGGCAGCTGATGCCGTCCCACTGATCGCTCGCTCCCAGTCTCTGCGTGCGTGTTTTGGCTGCCGGCCCGACCCGAGCCTCCCCTTCCACTTTAAATGTCTCTCCTCCCATCCACCTCTATCCACTACTCCCCCTCTGTCCTTCTCTCCCACCTCTCTCCCCGCCTTCTCTTTCTCCTCGACCCCATCACCACTTCCCTCTGCTCCAGCCTGGGCATTCTCCTCCTTGCCCATTGTGGCTCCCGGCACTAGCTATCCCAGAGCAGCAACCCCACGTGTCCAATCATTCACTCCCTCCGCTCAAACCGCCTCCTTAAGGCAAACCCAACTCCCCCTTCCTTCATACGTACCCTTCCAAACTCTCCACTCACACCACTCTCCACAACCATCTCTCCTGTACACCCCAAAATCCTCTCTGCATCACTCTCTCCTCCCTCCCCTCCGTCCAGCAAACTCATCCGCATTTCCCTCCAAAACGTCCGTTCCCTCTCAAATAAAGCCTCACCATCCACGACCTTATCCTGGACGAGCACCTTGACATTCTTGGGCTCACCGAAACCTGGCTCTCCCCAAATGACCCGTCCCCTAGTGGAAGCTTCCCCTCCAGTCTATACCTTCCACCACACCCCCCATCCAAATCAGGGTGGCAGCAGGGTGGCCTTAATTTCCAAAGCCTCCCTTGGTCTTACCCCCTACTCCTCTGGCTGCTTCCCCTCCTTTGAGCACCTCACCCTCCTCCACCCCTCTCTCCCATTGAAAATCCTCCTTGTCTATTGCCCTCCTAAGCCCCCCTGCTCCTTCTATCTCTACTCCCCTCTCTTCCCTGTCCCTCTGCTCCGAGCGCCTACTCATAATGGGCGATTTCAACTTCCACCTAAACTCCCCTTGCACTACTTCTGCCGACTTTACTGCCCTCCTCTCCTCCCTAAACCTCACCCTTCATATAAATTCACCAACCCACAACTGTGGTCATGCCTTTGACCTCATTATCACCCACGGCCTTGACATTTCCGACCTCAGCATAGTGGACAAGGCCATCTCGGACCACTTCCTCATCTCCTTCTCCTCTCACATCCCTCTCTCCTCCACCAAGCCCTCAACCATCCTCTACCACCCTTGGAAAAGACAAATGTCCCCTGAGACACTCACAAAGGCCCTCGCATCATCAAACATCCTATCCCTCTGGCCTTCCACCCACGGAGACCCTGAAGCAGTCCAGCTGCTCCATGATCGCCTCTCTTCCACCTTCAACTCCCTCGTCCCTCTGAAATCAGGGACCATCTCCAAACCCACCCGATTCCCCTGGTACAACAACCATCTCCGCCACCTAAAAACCCAAACCCATCTGCTCGAATGCAGATGGCGGAAAACTGGCCTGACAGTTCACTGCCAACTGTGGCTCGATCATCTGCACAGCTACCGCCGTTCCTTGACATGCACAAAAACGCCCTTCTACTCCAACATCATCTTGGAGGCTAAACACAGCCCTAAAATCCTTTTTTCCACCACCCACTACCTCCTCCGTGCCCCCACCTCAGGCCTCCTCAATCTTCACATCAAATGCAAAGTGCGAAGAGGTCATGGACTTCTTTTCATCTAAAATACACAACATCCGCCAGGCAGCCTCATCCACCTGCCCCTTGTCACCCACCACCACGCCCTCACTGTCCCCTTCACTCTCCCCGTCATCTGCTCCTACCACGACCCTCATCCTACATTTCTTCCTTCCCATCTCTCCCTCCTCCCTCTCACCAACCATCACCTCCATGAAACCCACCACCTGCTGCCTCGACCCCCTCCCCACCAACTTGCTGGTCACCCAGCTCCTCCTCCTCTGCCCACTACTGGCTGACATTATCAACCAGTCCCTCTCCCCCCTCAAAACTGCTGTCATCTCCCCCCTCCTCAAAAAACCTTCCCGAGATCCCTCAAACCCCAGCCACTAACGCCCCATTTCTAACCTGCTCTTCTTCACAAAGTCCTAGAACGCGATGTTGCCAGTCAACTTCGTGCACACCTCTCCTCCCACTCCCATTCGAACCCCTCCAGTCCACTTTCCGCCCTGCCCACAGTACAGAGAAAGTTACAAACGACATCCTCTTTATCTGTGACCAGGGCTCCCTCTGCCTCTTTGTCCTCCTGGACCTCTTTGTGGCGTTTGACACAATCGATCACGCCATCCTCCTCCACCACCTTTCCTCCGCCATCCACCTCAGTGGGATTGCACTCGCCTGGTTCGAGTCCTACCTCACAAACCGTCAGCAGTACATCTGCACAAACGGCTTCTCCTCTCACTCTCACCCGGTTACCTGCGGGGTACCCCAAGGATCCATCCTTGGCCCCCTCCTCTTTCTGATCTACATGCTCCCTCTTGGGGATGTCATCCGCAGACATGGGGTACATTTCTACATGTACACGGACGACACCCAATTCCATTTTTCCACCTTTCTTTGCGACTCCCAGTCCGCTGATGTTCTGTCAGCCTGCCTGTCAGATCTCAGGAGCAGGATGAATGCAAATTTCCTTCAGCTGAACGTTGACAAGACAGAAGCCATGCCTTTGTCACCTCTCGGCTGGACTATTGTAACGCCCTCCTCACCGGCCTCCCCTCCTCTGCCATCCATAAAATCCAGATCATTCAAAACTCTAATGCCCACATTCTCACCCACTCCAAAATCCGCTCCCCGGTCACCCCAGTCCTTGCCAGACTGCACTGGTGCACTTTCTTATCATCAATGATGATAAGAGAAAAGTATTGTAGGCAGTGACAAGGTAGGGTCTAATACAGGGCATGGGAATGGGGTGATTATGTGCAGAGGGTGACCTGTCTTCAAAGACAAACATATAGATCCTCTTGTATTAATCCTGCATTTTCAAAGTATGGTGTTATCTGGGCCATTCTCTTATCCAGTGTCGATCCTCAAGAATCAAATAATTCATGGTAAATTCTTAAGGAGTATTTAAAACAATACCCCTCAATAACTTTGCATGTCTCCTTCACCAATAACAACCACAATTCGTAGTCAGTAGGGTACATAAAATGTATTAATGCATGACCTCCTGAGTACCATTGTTAATTACCATTGATTTAACCTGTGAGATGATGAAGCTTAGTGATGTGAACTTTCTGTAGTGGGTTTGCTTTGCATACAAGTGATTGTAGGTAGTTTTCTGTTGGGATTTTTGTAAATCTGTGGGCCACAGGAGCAATTACCTATATGGACATTTCAAAACTCACTTCAGTCTTCTTTAGTGATAATGAAGAGGAGGAGGATGTCATGCCTCTATTCATCGGGTTTGGAGTATTTCCATCAGACTGCATCTTGTCCACTGGCGTATGCATTCTGTGGGCATCCAGCATCTCCAGCAGCAAGTCATAGAGTGGAACAATGTTCTTACACTTCATACTGTACAGGTGCTCCATGCCTTTGTTACTGTTGATCAAATCACATCAGAAAGAAATCAGTTCAGTCCCACACAACTATCACTGCACATGCATAACATTCTAAAACAGGAAATATCACACTCCGTCTGTATTTACAAACTGCTCACACAACTACACAGAACACTCGCTCCAATATAAAGTCAAATGATGTGCTTACACAAAAGGTAAGCATGAATTTACCAAGGTTTTAGCAACAAGAGACTACTTTAATAATCAGTAATGTTAATTGAGAATTATTACCTGAAGAAAAAAGAGGAAGTTTGGATTTTCTTTTTACACAGTGTGACTGAAATACAGATTATTGAATGTCTCTCACAAATGACGGTTGAATTATGTTCCCATAATAACATTTAAAAGGAATCAGATAAATATTTGAGGACAAAAATAATATTAAAATGTATTTGGAAAGAGAATAGGATTAGAGAGGTAGCTCCAATAGACGAGCAGCACCAGCACAGACACAATGGTCTGATCTGCCTGATTCTGTACTGTAACATTTCTCTAATCACCAGGTGCTATTATTCGCCCTCTTCCTGACCATCAACCCCTACCCACACCTGTCCCCACCCCCACCAGTGATATTTTAATTGAGATCACTATTTACACTATTTTACAGAAGTGAATAGTCAGTTCACTGCCCACCAGAGCAAAAATGTATTCAGTCAAAAATAATAACACAGTTGATATAGTATTCAGGAATTGAATTCACTTGGAGCTTCCTTAAATTCACTAGAATACATATAACATATAACCTATAATCTGGATAACTATAAGTATAAAAAATATATTTTATAACACCAATACTCTGCACAGGCTATACAGTTGTGAAGCAAATGTTGCATGGTGGCACAGCTTTCTATTTTGGAATTTTGGTTTGCTTTCTTTAGTTTATCCCTGGCTCCTTTGGTGTGTATCCATGTTGTGCACCATCTTAGTTAATACAGGCTCTGCTATTGCTGTCTTATAGCTGTCCACAGTAAGTAGCTCATGTGAATTTAGTAATTACTAAACATCCAAAATAGGTATATATACGCCACCAGAGAAATGAAAACAGCTCCTAAACTGTGGAGAACTTTAAATTGTTCTTTTCTGATCAGCAACATTTTCTCTATCATCTATTTGGAATTATTTGCGTTTATCCAGTGAAGGCTGATTGGGGGAACGTGTTTCAAAGAAGTCACTGAAGTCACCAAACAGTTCACAGGAGCAAGATTCACACCAGTAGAGGGAGAGTCATTCATAACAAGCGATGACAACATTTCACAAGCACAGGCGTTATCTCAGCACATTGTTGTTTGACAAATGTTTTTGATGTACCATCAAAAATAGAATACAAACACAGGTAAAAGTTAACCACAAAAAAAGAAATTATAATGCTTTGGAATGCTAACTTTCATCAGGTTGCCAATGGTGAGATTTGCAATTTGAAACATAACCAAGAAAGTTTTATTCCACATGAGCCAAATTCTCCATCCTAGACACTGATGTTCCTAAGGCGCTTACCTCATGTGCCTGATGTGAGAGAGGAGGAGCAGGAGTTGAGCCAGCCGTCGAGACTGCTGCTGCAGGGAGAGGCCTGCCCTGGTGATAAAGTGAACCAAAGCATCAGTGATTTTGTCCAGGATTATCTGAATCTGCTCACTGTCATTCAGTGCCTCCATCGTACTTGAGAGGAAAGGAAACACACCTAGAGAAAAACAAAATAAGTCAATGAATTAATAAAATAATTTGGATATTATTTACTATATGTTATAGGAGAGAAAATCAGCTACCAAAGTTCATTTATCAACTGCTTTTTTAACAATCTACATTCAGCGAGCGCAAGAAATGTTTTGTTTTATCGCTGTCTGTTTTACCGCTGTCTATTTTTCCTACAGATGCTGACTAGCCCCAGGACCAATTAGATCTAAGACACACCCAGTCCCAACACTAGCCCCAACCCCTCTACTATCAGCTCCAACACCATCTCCAACCCCACCACCATCAGCTCCACACCAGCCCAAACACCATTATTAGACCATCATTAACTGAATTCCCATCCTAATCCAGCCAACCGATATCCTGGCTCTTACCCAGTACCCATCCATGCCCTAGCCTCTAGCTAGTCTCACCACAAACCAAAGCCCCAAACTAAACCTAATCCTAGCTTCATCCCAACCATGTGCAAACCCCAGCCCAATATTTCCAGACCATCAATAGGTTCATCTGGGAAGGAAGACCACTGAGTATATGATTTAAAGGCTTTAACTCCCCAAAGAGGAAGGTGGAGTGAGTCTCCAGAATTATTGGGCTGCACAGCTCCCAGGATCCAAGTGTTCAGAATTGCCTTCTTTAGAACATCCAATTGAATACAGAGACACTGCCCAATAGCCATTCACTATATCTTTCCCCCACACAGCCAGAAAAAATATTCTCTTTATATTCTCCTGTAAAATATTCTCTTTATCCAGTAATTTATGTGGCCCAAACAGCTTGTAAAGCAAGTTGATGTGTTACTGATTGTCAGATATCTGTCCTACAGCAACCCGAAAACAAAAGGAATGATTTAATCCTTAACACAAGGCAGATTTTTACCAAGGGATAAAATGGAAAAATGACTCCTCATTACTGGATTTGTTGTAAGGCAAATAACAGGAGGTTTATACAAAAATTGACTGATTAATTTAGTCACACTGCATTCCATCTGTTTTTGGCGATGTGAATCAGTGCTCGCTGAAAAATACTGGCTATCTATTTCTAAATGGTAGTCTGACTGCAGCCCTTGTTTAACACAACTGAGCTAATCAAATATTGTAGGGTTAGTAACCAGATTGCCATATAGTGACAAATCAAAGACAAGTTAATGCCCAGATCTGAGGCTTCTGCCTGTGCTGCTAAGCTTCTGTTTTTGAGTCAATTACAGTACTAGGAAGTGAGTGAAAGTGCCCTGGGTTGATCCACCCTCTATGATATCCCCAGTCATGTGGGAAGCAGACCGATTACATACAGGATCTCCCCAGGTTCTGATGTGGACCTGCTTCTAGTGAGAACCTGGTTCTCATGGACAATTGAATTACAGTTAATTGTCTGGCCTCAGATTAGGCTTTTTATTCCATTCGACCTAACTCTTCCTTGAGATTTCATTACTTCCTGGTCTCAAATACTATGTCTCCCATGTCAGGCTGTATTTAGACAACTCTTCTGGTCCTGATTTCTCTTCCTACTGGACCTCCCCTAAAGATCAAATGTCCCCTACTCAGGAATCCCTCATTTTATTACTGAAGTCTGGGAACTTTAGACTTATTTTCTGGAACTCAATTTTACCCCTGGGAAACTGCTTATTCCTCCTATGGGAAAGTGCCAAAGCTGCTCTGTGGGAAAATTATCCGTGCCTACAGCAAAATAAAAATGCTCCCCAGGAGTCACAGGAGCATTGTATTCAAGAGCTGGAACCTGCACATAACAGAATACCCAAAGAGTGCTGGATTACCCCTCATTTCTGAAACCTAACATCTGCACTGCCTGAACAATATCCTTGAGTGCAGAGGCAAGTCAAGCTGCCTGAAACTGGCAAACACACAAGCTCAGATTTGGAATAATTGATTTTGTATGCAGACTGATGCCCTATCTGCTACATATAATGTAAAACACTTGGGAAGGAGATCAGAAGAATGAGGAGTTACTATGTAACTGGATTCTTATTATCCCAGAAGACTGTCAATTGTATAAAGAATATATCTGTGTGCTGAGCGTGTGAAGCCTCCTAATTCCAGAACCCACCACTTCAACAAAATCCGTTCTCTTTCCCCAAACACAAGCTCTCCAGCTTGAATCTGCTGAGAACCACTTGGACACTAGCCCATCCTAGATGACTTAAATGTAATCCATTTACAGGCAAATGGACACCACAGCAGGAGACAGAACCACTATCTTTGAGAGACACCGTTCTACTACCAGGCTCTAGGAAGCATCAAGGAGCAAGAAAAAAGATCAAGTTTACTACTGCCCCAGGCAAAGGGATCATAAATTCCTTTATGCTGAAAGGGAGTGACTGGGCTCACTACTAAAGTAAAACTCATGGTCTCTAATGGATTCTAGAACATATTTTAACGCAATGAAAATCAAACCATATACTGCACTGGACTGTTTTCTGACTGAATCTTCCCCATTGCATTAAATAAGAAAATATTTCTGGAATTGTCAGAGCAGAGATTAATGAGGAGTTACTGTGTGAATGGAATTATTTTCATCCTCTGAAAACAAAACTAAAAGAATAATCTGGCCCGTATAAGAATAAGCAAGGCAAATATAACTCGCAAATACCAAAAGAGTTAAAGTTGTACATTGGAACTGGAGGATTTCAGAAAATCGCAGAATATTTGCATAAAAATATAACCAGCAAGAGCTGAACCAAGTGTAAAGGCAATACCACAGCAAACAACAGAGCAGCTCCATGTGCCAAGCCTACTGCAACCACACAAATACAAGCAACTGTACTTAATATCTTCCCTAATAAATTTGCTTTTACTCTCTGCTCTTCTATCAGTATTTTACAGTCTCCTTGACCTTAGGCTTATAAGGACAAAAAGCAGACGTCTGTTGTGATATGAGAATATGTTTAAGAACAAAGTGTGTTTTGTAGTTTAAAGGTTTTTATTTCAATGTTGAGGTACAGCAAATGTTGCCATTTGGATAAACCTCCTAAGATGTGTGGGTGTCCTTGGTACCACAGACAGGCTGTCGCCATGAATAAATATCTCCAGAAGCCACACTGAGCATCAACGTAGCCTATACACAGTGAGAAAGCATCTACAGATGTGCAGCTGCAACTGCAGGTATTTTAATTCTCAATGTTTTATATGCCAAGCCACATGAAAACTGCCTTATCACCTAGAAAAAAACGATATAGACATATTACCAGTTTACTTATGCTGCATTTAAATTACACGTTTGGCAGTGATTCAATGTCCTATGTATAGTATGGGGACTGTAGAATGAATCACCCTGGAGAGGAGCAGTATGATTCACGTGCTCTGAGATGCTACCCTGTATGAAGGGCGCTATTATAAATGCAAGTTGTTGCTGTTGTATGAACACAGTTGGTGAGCTATGCTCAACTCTCCACCTTGTAGTTCACTAAATGCTCCCAAGCTGCTCTGATTTCAGTGTTCTGAATATGCACCAGATTACTTGTGTCCAAAATCTGGCGATTCTTTTCTCACGATTCATTCTGGAGTGGCAAGTCTAAATCTGGCTTTCCGCTTCACATCACTACACTACCAGTGAAGCAGCTTTGTCCTGAAATTAGAAACCCAACATAAGATGGCATTCTGAACCGTTCCAGAATTTCTGCAGGCAAAAAAAGAGGAATATTTCTAAATTAAATGAATTTAGTGACTCCCTTAATGATAATAATAACAACAATAACTATAACAACTTGCATTTATATAGCACCCTTCACGCGTCTTCTTGTATCTTTGAGACTTCTCAAAGCGCTTCACAGATTATACTGTAAAATGAACTGGCTATATATTTTGTGGATGAAACTTGGCAGCCAATTGCGCACAGCAGTGTCCCACAAACAGTCATGGATTGAGTGACCAAATTATTATTTTTTTAAGGGATTATTACCCCCGGAAAAGCAATCTGCCAGTCGACTAACAAATTTATGTTCTGCAGTAGGTATAAGGGTTGGGAAGAGGTTTATTGGAAGAATTACTTATTGGAACATAAGAAAAAATCTCAAGCATGAAACTATTCTAGGAATTGAGCAGTACATTGAGTTTACACACTGTCCTTTCACCTTTAAGGCTGAGTTTGAATCTAGTCTGCAATGTACTCTGTCCTCCCGACGTGAAAGGCACTATACAAATGTAATCTTGTTGTTGTTGTTGCAGACCAGGATGCTGGTCAGAATGTACTGTGTGACATCAATCTCAAAATAGTATCCAGTCATGGACCACAGGTCCATTGTATAAAACGGCCAATAATTCAACCTTAAACTACAAGACTCACGTGAAGAGATGCTGTTTCTCATGTAGATTGTGAGAAACAGTATGGAATACTGCAGAAGAGATTGGCAGGTCTTCCGAGGTTGACACTGAGGCCCATTGTCGGGGCACAGTAAGAGGATGCTTTATTCAGCATCCAACCTTATGCTATACCTGACCCAGGAGTACTGGTGACACTGGATTCTCAGATTGGAGAAGCGCTCGATTTCTCAGCAGTATAAATGTTCATGAAAAAATGAAAACAATTTCTTTACACAGAGAGCAATTAAAAGAAGGAATGGGTTACCGGGAAGGAAGGTCTAGGTCAAATCACTGGGCTCATTTAAGAAACATCGGGATAGTGGGGTGGATATTATGGAAGGATGAGATGATGAGAAGATGAGACCAAAAGATCTTTTTCATTCAAACCTCTCTTCTGATCTTGCAAGTTAATCCTTTAGAAAAGTTTTTATTTTGTGTTATCAAGATTATGGACATTTAAAGAAACGCTTCACTGAGAATCTGTCTTGAATTGGTCACGTTTCTTATAACTTGTTTAGTGAAACATAGACAACCTCCCTTCAGAATGCTACTACAAATATGTTTGTAATCTGTGTGAAGACCAACTTTTGTAAGTGGGTAAGTGAGGAGTGGTGTCTTGCAATGTGAAATGGCTGGCGAAACAACAACAAATTACATTTATATAATGCCTTTCATGTTGGAAAGATGTCCCAAGGCACTGAAAAAAAGAGTGAGTATAACCGAACCTCAGTGATTCGTTACCTGAGACAGGCAAGTACGCAGAACTTCAGGGCACTCCTGGTGACCAGCCTGTCTAACTCAACAATGGGAAGGGTAGACTTGTCACCAGCAAATTGAATTCTTTCCAATCAGCTCCTGATGGTCTTGCAAGCCACCACTGTAACAGATGGAGTGGTCTTAGCTGGAGAGGCAGTGGGAAGCTTACCAGAGCCTAAATCATGATAAACTGGTTCAAATTCACCAGTCCTTCAATAAGTACTTTGTGGTCCAAATACACTAGTTTCTGTCAACTTCTGCCAACCTGTGTTCTGGGCAGTTCTCTACACTCCACAACTTGCAAACCGACTCAGCTTCTGTGAGTTCTCAGCAGCTGCAAATGCAGATTGTTAAGGGCACTGACAACCACCCTTCCCTGACCAAGAACCTTATCTTCAAGTACTTCATGAACTACCTACTGAGTGCCTGTAACATGAGATGTCAACATTAGGCTGAATCACACTAAAGAACAGGGTAATATCATATGGATACCAGCCCAGAATAAAGCCTTCAGATCGCATGTTAGGAGGCTACGGTTTCAGTCCCAGATGTAAGACTGCATTTCCGTGTGGTACAGTGTGTGTGAATGTGTGTGTGTGAGGAGCTGCCTGATTCTTACAGGAGCGCTGCTCTCTCCCTGAACCCAGAGACAGGAGTACATGATAAAAGCTAAATGGAATAGAAATTGCTGTATGAATAATCGGGGAAAAATTTATGCTATTTCCTCACAGGGATCCCTTAATAAGGAATCTTGTTCACATTCCCGTTGACCTTGGAACTGTTTTCCTAAAGTAGATCTCATTGGAGCAGAGTTCTCGCAGGTCAATCCGACATACTTCCAGTTGGTGGAAGAAGTCCCACTTGTGTGAGTCAGATTCCTTATTACAAAATCCTGTTAAAAACAACGCAAATTTTAACCAAAATCTGAAATGCTAATGACAGATTCACAGTACTCCTCAGACTCCTTCATCTCTTTCTGGACTGTTTATTCTGAACATTAGAATCAATAGGATCAGATAAAACCATACACTCCACCTGCCAGTTACTACATTCAAAGAATACCACACCACATTCTCTCTTATTCCCTTCAATCGCTCTTTCACCAAGAGTGGTACTTTTTTGATGCAACAACAAATCATTTTAAGAACGAAAACAAAGAATATTGTACGTGACAGTACAGCATGAGGTTAATGACTCGCAGTCCATTGGGCTCCTCTCTTCCACAGACTTTCGTCAGTCAGATTCTGTTGTCATGGACTCAGCCCAAAACACCATAATGTCCTGATTGAGGCACCTAATCATAGGCAACCCTCCCCCACCCCAAAGAGGGCAGAGATTGGAAATACCTGCCTGACCATCAATAATGATCACCAAAAACTCCACAAATGTCCACTCTCTCTAATTTAGATACACCTTATTAATACAGAGCTGGTTACAGTGAATAATCACAATAATTACTTCTACTTGAATAAAAACTCAGCCAGTGCAAGTCATATTTGTGATCTGAAAGTGAATCTCAACAGAAATGGTGGCATTTCTAATATCCCAACCATATAGCCTTGGTGCTGTTCCATGAAGTGTTTACATAAAGATTCTTATAACCTTCAACTATTTTCTAAACTAAATATCACAGCTTGGTTTATTTCAGTGCATCCCATAATTCATGCAGGACCAAATCCAGAACTTTTAAAGCTGCGAATAATTTGTATTAAATTCTTCTCAGCTCTGAATTAAGTAAACCTGAAAATTTAATATTTGTAGATATTTTGAATTTGTGGCCTCTGGTCATGCTTGAATGGACTTTGATGGGACTATCACTTGTAGTCTCTACAAGCTCCTTAAACATTGATCATGCCTCAAGCATTTTCAGTGCCAGGAGAACAGGTTTATAATTCCCTGATTTATGCCTTATTGTTCTTTGTAATATTGGAACACCTTGTTCTATTCTCCAGGACCTGTATTTAACATAGGAGATTATTCACTGACAAACCTTAGTGATTAATAATCTTGATAAATAGTTACATTTTTGAAGAAATGTTTTGTTTGGATCAGAATTTGATCGGATTGCTTAGTAAGGGTGACCTTTTGGTAATATTATCTCAGCTTGTTTAATCTTATAACATTAATTAGGGTGCTGCAATCATATTTGGTGTTCCTGTGTTTGGGCGGGGAGAATGGGGGAAATACCTGCCAAGATTCCTGCTCTGAATTACTATTATCCAGAGACTTCTGCTGGAAGCCGTGTGGATGTTGGGGAAGTACAGGATTGGGCTGTGATGCCCTCTGCAGTTTAATAACCAACACTCATTGTCAAGGCTTGCACATGAGTAATGACTAGTCGGGTGAGCTATTTATTGGAGATTGATTGGCACCGTAGAAACCATACCTCACTAGGACGAAAAAGGAGTCAAGTGGTTTCAGGAAAGGAGGAGACGGGACGAAAATTGGAGGAGAAAAGTGAATTTGATTTGAGAAAGCCAATTTCACATACTTTACATAGACAATAACATTTTCTTCAAGAAGTTATAACTATATAAATGATAACCGTCATGCCCTTGTCTATCGATATGCATTGTGGTGCCTAACAAAAAGAAAAATAATTGAAGAATTTATTTTATTCCTTTTTATGGTTGGCCTAATATCTGGCTGGTTGTGTAATTGGTTTTAAGGCAAATTGTTTGGTTCTTACAAATCTGCACTGTTTAGGATAATATTGTCAAGGGCTTTACATTTACCTGAATCATTTAGATCTTAATATCATGGTTGACTAGTTAACACAATGATGATTTGGGATTCTTTCAGATTCGTGATGAATGATGGCAGAAATCACCTTTATACAAAAAGACTTAATCGATTGTAAACAGCCAAAATTAAATGTCAAGTCACCCAGAACTTCCTGACACTCTAGTTAATAGATGTATGAATAACTTACCATTGAAGCAAACAGTTTAAGTGGGCTGTTCCTAATTTAAAAACTTTTGCTCTTATTCAAAAGTGAACTGAAAAGGAAAAGTCTGAATACTTTCTACTTAACAAACTATAACTGAGCAAATAAAACCCAAATATTTTGGGGAGCCCTTGATAAGTAACTTTCAGTAATACCTGCTGGCAGAAAGATATATGCAAGGTTTTATTTTGCTCCCTTTTATTGACAGCTTTTTATTTGAACAATAAAATATTACTATTTCCATGTATTATTCCATTAGGTACTATACCAGGTATGTTACAGTATTCATATTATTAACGGGGTCTGGGAATTCAGACAAATTGAAGTGGGAAAACAAATTGGGATTATCCTGCACCTACCTGACAGCAAATTCACCACCAGACTCCTCACAAAATGTCAAAAGAAAAGAAAAGTCTTTTGCAAAACATTTGTACTCAAAACCTAACTACAGTGGGTGCACCCCTTCCCCCTCCTCTGCAGTTCTTCACTTTAGCCTCTCTGCCCCAATCCTTTGGAACTCCATCCCTCAGTCCCTCCACCTTGCTCCCTCCTTTACCTCCTTCAAGGCACATCTCAAGACACCCTCCTCAAAAGTGACTGAAAAGGAAGAGTCTGAATACTGAATTCGGGCACCCTCCTACCCCTAACTACCCTGCCCTCCGCCGTTCCTGATCCCAACCCTCGTTCGGGACAAATTCCCTGACTATCCAGCGCCTTGGGATGTCCTTGTTGTTGAAGTTCCTCACCTGCTCCCTGCAATAGCTAGAAGTCCAGAAATCCAACCCACAGGAACTCCACTCCAACGCAACCTATTTCCTCAGGTTGGAATGACAGGTTTATGTATTTAGTGATGAAGGAGACCCAACTCAGATTCCTTCATTAAGAAATCTGTTAGAAATGCCGCAAAATAATCGTAGGGATAAATCCGGATTCTGCACCTGCAATGCCATACTCTGGCCACCTACTTCTCTTCCTCCTACATGGTAAGGTGCCCTATTATACTGGTTATGCCCATTTATTATTGCATAGATGCTCTCCGAAGGCAAAAAATTACATGGTGCTATATGCAAGGATCTGCAGGGAACCCAGTATCACCTGCGAGACAAATATTTATTTGCAGGGGCTCCAGGTAAATGTGATTTGCAATGTGAAATCCTCCACTGTGGTGGCTTGCTGTACGTCAAAGTCATGCTATTATATAATAAACTGCGTTACAAACTATCATTTCTCACACTGTCGTCCTAGATAGCAATAGAAACAAGTTTGCATGTTACAGAACAATAGCAGGATTTGAGGAGCAAAATCCACAAAGTGCATTTTCAACCCGATTCCATTACCAGCTGACACTGCAATCCAGAGGGGGCAGAAATTTATACCGCCCTTCGTGTGAAGTTCCACTGCTGCACTCTTAGCATGCATGACACACAACCTCCAGTTCCATGGTTAGATTTTGTAGTTATACTTCCTTCAGATTACTTCAAATGCAGTAATCTGCCCACTGTTACATTTCATTTTCAAACAGTGCATTTTTTATTAAGACTTTCTTTTTTTTCCCACCTTCTCTTCTGAAGGTGTTCAACTTCTTTTGTGTTTTGTAGAGTTTGCGCATTTGTACCCCTGTAAAGACTCAGCAAACTCTACTCTGGGTTAAAGGGCGCTCCATAAATGCAAGTTGTTGTTGTTCGAATCTAAGGGAAGCTCGCCAAATTCCACTTGTGGGGAATTACTTTAGATGTGATGGTACCATTGGGTGTACTCCTGATCAAAGGAGAGAGTTGGTAAAATTAGCGCAATAATTATTATCCACCTAAGTCAACCGATTACCTGACATATTGCCAAAACAGGAACTCCACTTAACTTCCAATTTCTAACTGACACCAAAATGTATAATGATTTATTGACCTGCACTGCAAGATTCCCTCCCCACCCACCAAAAAAATGTCTGAGATGAACGCTGTGCTCACATACTTTACATTTAAAATGACACTAATTAATTTTACTTCAAGCCTGTATAGATTACCCAGTCAGGTGGTGGAGGCAGATTCTGGCACCAAATCCAATGGAATGGGGGGAAAAAAAAGGTTTACAACTTAAAGACACCAAATGTCATCAATATTTATTTATTTACACATGTATTATTTCAACACATTAGGCATTTTGCCTGTCCTTGTGCCCTGTTCCCCACCCCCCCACCAACTGCCCTCTCAATCATTTTCAGTCTTGGTGCATACATATCTCTGACTCACCAGAATTCAACAGGATGATGGCCTTGAGGCAGATGTACTCCTCACACTGCAGCTTTAGCAATCGGAAGCGTGATACTGTTGCTAGGAGCATATCAAATATTTCCACCATTCCTTCAACACATTTCCCTTCATTTCTGAGGTGACAAAATTAAAACATTAGTTCAATGTTCCATTGTTGCATCAAAAGACAGCCCTTCAGCTAAATCAAATCAGTGTTGCCTTGTGTTGGTTGAAACACTGGATTGCTCCTTTTAACAAGGTAACGTATACATTCTGAGCAAAGAAGTAATCAACTGCAGGGAGATAAATGGTACAATCCACTTGAATGGGATTGGACATAAAAAAATGCTTTGCTTTTGAACGTACACCAGTGTTATGTGTTAGCTGTTTAATAACTTGGGTCTTGATGTTAGTAACATTACAAACACCACTGACTGTCTTTTACAGTCAAATACCCAGTGAGTGACATCAACTGTTAGGTAAAATATATGAATGTAGGCAATATCATTCAGGTTAGTGATGCAACGTTTACTGTTATTACTGCCGATTATCAATGATTTAAAACAGTGCTCCTAGGCAAAACTCTATCCACAAGTTTCCTTCCATTGTACAATTTCGAAGAAAGTTAAAAACAACTTCAGTATTTTTTCAATGAATTACCAATTGCACCTACCTGTGCTGCTTTCCTGACTGCTACTTTCTCATTTCTACAACTGCTGAGATCCAAGAGTTACGCTCACAGCATTATTATTTTCTACTGGTCAGGAAAGGTCCTGAAAATCCATTACTTTATAAACTCAGAATAACAAGAGCAGTAAATGTATAAAACAAGAAAGTGGAGAGACTAGGGATTGAGAGGATTGCAGAAGGCATCTAAACCATGGCAAGAAAAATAATGAGGGCAACGTGAGAGAACCAATAAAACCTTACAGATGGTATCAGGCAAAACAGCATTTTAAAAAATGTGTACCAGGAACAAGAGCGGTAATGGTGACGGCCCACTTAAAACCAAATTGGATAAGATAACGGTAGAGGATAAGGACATGACAAACTGCTAAATGAATGCTTTATTTTGTTCTTCATAGTGGAAAAGGGGATTATAATGCTAGTGTTAGGGGGGAAATTAAGTTCAGTGATGGAGACACACTTTCAGACAGCATTTGATAAAGTTCCACACTGGAGATTAGGCATTAAATTGAAGGCAATCTGGTGCCATGGATCAGCAATTGATTGGCAGAGAGGAGACAGAGTTCTTAAACAATGAGATGCAACAACAACAACAATTAAATTACATTTGTATAGCGCCTTCCACATTATAATAATAATAATAATAATCCTTGCATTTGATATAGCGCTTTTCACGTCGGGAGGACGTCCCAAAGCGCTTCACAGAACACACTGTAAAGTGAATTGATTGTATATTTGTGGGCGAACGCGGCAGCCAATTGCGCACAGCAATGTCCCACAAACAGTCGTAGATTGAAAATGACCAATTCATTATTGTTTTGATTTTTTGGAGGGATTATTATTAGGCATGTGGAGTAAGGAAACTTGCCCAAGGTTTCGCCCTCTGCCTGGAATTGAACTCAGGTCTCTCACTTGCAAAGCGAGTGCTCTAACCACTGAGCTACAGGACTCCATTGTGAGGACGTCCCAAGGCTCTGGACAATCAGTGTTTTGGACCCGAGCTGGGGGTCGTGATCGGGGAGGGTGGAGGGCAGGGGCAGGGGGGAAGCAGGGTAATTGAAGGCACTGTTGAAGAAGAGGGTCTTGAAGGAGGCAAGGGAGGGGGTGAGGCAGAGGGACTATGGGATGAAGTTCCAGAGAGGGAGGCAGAGTGGCTGAAGACCCGCCCATTAATGGTGGGGCGGGCAAGGCAGGGGACGTGAAGCAGGCCAGAGCCTGCTGAGCGGAGGGAGTGGGCAGGTTGATAGAGGGTTAGGAGGTCACAGAGGTAGGGCGGAGAAGAAAGGCCATGAAGGACTTTGAAGGTGAGGACCAGGATCTTGAACCGTATCCGCTGTGTGATGGGAAGCCAGTGGAGTTGGGTGAGGATGGGGGTGATAAAATCATAGAGCCTGGTGTAGGAGAGGACATGGGCTGCAGAGTACTGGATGATCCACAGCCTATGGAGAGAGGAGTTGGGGAGCCCGACAAGCAAGGAGTTTGCATAGTCAAACCTGGATGTTATGAATGCATGTATGAGGGTCTCGGTGACCTGCGGTGAGAGACAGAGGTGGACAGCCGGGCGATGTTGCAGAGGTGGGGGAAGGCAGAGCAGGGTCATGGCAAGGATGTGGGGTAGAAAGGATAGTTAAGGGTCAAACAAGACTACGAGGTTCCAGACTGGCTCTGTGAAGTGGAGTGTGCATCCTTGGATGGTGTAATTTTCAGCGCTCGAGTTGTGGAGGTACTGACGGGAGCCAATCAGGAGAGCCTCGGTCTTGTTGAAGTTCAACTGTAGAAAATTAGCTCTCATCCAGGATATGACGTCTGGCAGACATTCTGTCAGGACAGCAGTGGGACTGGAGTCGAGGGTGGAGGCAGAGAGATACGAGTTGGGTGTTATCCACAGGTATGTGGAAGTTGACCCCATGTCTGTGAATGATGTCACCAAGAGGTTGCATATAGATATTGAAGAGGAAGCGACCAAGGACAGAGGCCTGAGGAACACCACATAAGATGGTGTGGGGGCTAGAGGAGAAACCGTTTTTGGAGATGAAGTGGAGACGGTGTGAGAGGTAGGATTTGAACCATTCAAGGACAGACCATGAAGGTTAAGGTGAGGGGAGAGGCGGTGGAGGAGGATAAAGTGGTTGACGATATTGAGGACAGCAGAGAGGTCAAGGAGGACGAGGAAGTAGAGGGAGCCTGGTCGCAAATAGATTAAATGCCATTTGTCACTTTGACCAGGGCTGTTCCTGTGCTGTGGGTGGCATGGAAATCCGATTGGAGGGGTTCATGAAGGGAGTGACGGGAGAGGAAGGAGCGAAGCTGGGAAGCAACGACTCATTCCAGGAAAAGGGAGGTTGGAGATGGGCCAGTAGTTTGAGAACAGGGATAGGTCCAGGGAGGGTTTTTTAAGGATAGGAGTGATGACGGATGTTTTTAAGGGGTGGGAACCGTACCAGTGGACAGGGAGAGATTTATGATGTCTGTGAGTAGAGGGTCAAGGAGGTGGAGCTGGGAGGTAAGGAGAGGGGTAGGGATAGGGTTGAGGGAGCAAGTGTTTGGTTTCATGTGGGTTTTAGTGGTGGTGAGAGAGCAGGGGGAGACAGGTTCAAAGGTGTGGAGGGAGGATTGGTAGGGGCCAGGTGTGAGGAGAAGATGGAGAGGAGATGTAAATGGAAGGGCAGAGACAGTTGAGCGGCTCCCCTCGGCTTTGGTTTCGAGGAAGTCCAGCATCGCCTCGCAGTTGGTGTTGGAGGCGAGGATGTGTGAGAGGGTGGACAGAGGAGCCAGTTGGTGATGGAGAAGGAGAGCCTAAGGTTGTCCATTAGAGGCTATTAATAAACTTACAATAAATGGTTTATGTAAGGGCAAAGGGAAGTGGCAAGAGTAAACATTGCAGAAGGCAATTAATAAAGGCAAGAAAATAGTGAGGACAAAGAGATGATTTACTTCTGTTTTTATGGACGAACCAGTAGAGAATGAAGTGCTTTTATCTTAACAGTGGATAAATTTATCAACATTCAGGGAATTACCCTGGCGTAATTTGCCGACTGTTTCTGTAACATTACTTCTCAGTCATTGCATGAAGTCTATTTATGATGTCTGAGCGCTGGTTGATTCTGGGGAGCCCTGGCAAAGTGTTCTACTCCTGGAAACCTGTTTGGGTGGAAATGGGAAAATTGAGGCTTCAAGCTTGAACCCGCACATGTAGGGTATTGCTTTGTAATTTATTTTAAAAGTATTTAGTGTTTTTTTTTCAAAATTTGATTTAGAAAGAAAACTTGAAGATGAGACATTCTGCAGTCTTATTTTAAGGTATTCCTTTAACACAGGTCTCAGTACATACTGTATCATTTGGTTGAGAGCATAATATCAGCTATAGGACAGTGTTGGCACAATGTACAGCAGTCCAGGGAGGAAGTACGACTTGGGAAAGCTGCTCCTAATTGTTTGCATTATAATCTCTCAAAAAAAGGATGTCTGTCACACCATAAATGGTAATTGGCAAAGCTGAAATTATGATTAATATAGTGAAACTAGTGTAGTTACACACAAACCTGTTGGCGTGCTTTCCAGACTCTGAACATAAAGAGAACCTGAAAGATTATGAAGAGATTCAAATTTGTGAAAAAAACGAAAAAAGAAAAATAACCTCAAACAGCTATACTGTTAGGGACCCTGACATTCCTTTTTTTATATAGAAACAGAGCATTTTTATTGATTTTTTATTTTAGCCCTGCTCGTGAACATAAAAGCCAAAGATAATATGAGGCATTGTCACTCCAGTGAGGCAATGTAGTCCCAAATCCAGATGGGTAGGTCAAAATGCAAGTGGCAAATCTATAAGAGCTGATTTTCAGATAGGGCCCTGCTGATGTGGTGATGTTTGCAGTGGGAGAGACAACCCTACGGATGCCAAGTGTGGACCTATGAGGACAAAATTGCAGTATTTATAAACACACTCTGTTAGGCACTCCATGCAGCAAGGTCTACAAATAAAAGGGAAGACTTAGGCACGTGTGGTGGACAAAGATGTCAGCACAACAAATTACAAAGATGCTGCTCACTGGGTTCTTGATGATACCACGGCCAGTGTTAAATGTTTGGATCCCGATTCCTTTCAATGCCAAAATGACTTCATTAAATCAGCAGTCGTTCCCAGCAATTGCAGCCAGCTTTGGGCACCGAAGACGTAAATGATGTGTGTGAAAAAAGATACACAGTCAGAGCAACATCAGCAGTAATGCAGAAAGCAAGGGAATAGCTGGGATCTGCAAATTACAATGAATTTGATGTGAGGATGGAGTAAATATATTAGAGGATAATAATAATAATAATCCTTGCATTTGATATAGCGCTTTTCACGTCGGGAGGACGTCCCAAAGCGCTTCACAGAACACACTGTAAAGTGAATTGACTGTATATTTGTGGGCGAACGCGGCAGCCAATTGCGCACAGCAATGTCCCACAAACAGTCGTAGATTGAAAATGACCAATTTATTATTGTTTTTTTTTTGTTTGTTTTTTTTGGAGGGATTATTATTAGGCATGTGGAGTAAGGAAACTTGCCCAAGGTTTCGCCCTGCCTGGAATTGAACTCAGGTCTCTCGCTTGCAAAGCGAGTGCTCTAACCACTGAGCTACAGGACTCCACAGGATGAATTTTACATAGGAAAAATAATTGTGGCTAAATCTCCCTTTCAAAGACAAAGCTGGTGCTCAACTGGAGGATACAGAGGGCAATAGATGGTGCAACCTGCACCAGCCCCCCACCCACAACCACCTACACTTAAAACAACTGATATAATACCAGAAGCCAAAGTGGCTTGCTGCATATCCCAACACAACAACAACAAAATTACATTCATAGAGCGCCTTTCACATCGGGAGGACATCCCAAGGTGCTGGACAGTTAGGGGTCAGGACCCGAGCATGGGGGAGGGGTGAGGTAGCGGTGAAGGAAGGCAGAGAGGTGGAAGGGTGACTGAAGGCACGATCGAAGAGGAGGGTCTTGAGACTGGCCTTGAAGGAGGCAAGAGAGGAAGCGAGGCAAAGTGACTGTGGGATGGAGTAGCATGGGTAAAATAGCACATTTTATGTCTGATGACCTGTCCATTTTGGTCGGTATGTGTGTATGTGTTGATGTCTCCATAATATTTTAGAACCCTAAAAATTTACAGAAATAACATAATAATTTGACCCATCGTGTATTTTAAAGAGCAATCCTTTCAGTCTCTATTGTTTTGTGTGTAGTCAGTTTTAAAAAAAGACTAATCTGATAGTCACTTTTCATTTATATAAAGCTCTGACCAGGATTGTATTACATTGCCATAGCAGAAATATATATCTGGCCTTTTACAAGTAACTGGATATCTGACTGATGCTTGCCTGAGGGATGAAGTTTTTGAAATCACCACTTATGACTGATTTATCTTTTTCTATGAAGCCGATAGCTTAAAAAAAAATTTCCTTTTTACATTACACTCTCCCTTCAGGTTCAAAACCATCCATTTAGAATCAATAGCTGTGTTTATGCATTTCTTGATGCTGTGTGCGCATTGCAGGATTGAGTTCATGGCAACCATGTCTCTTTTTAAATTGGTCTTTCATTTCAGATGAGGTCTTTAGTATTCTTAAGCATTAATGATTCCAAACACATCATGTTCCCAATATTGTTCACTCCAGAACACTTTAGAGAACGTAGAGACTATAAATTGCAACCTTTTTTGTCTAGAAATTTAAATTGTGTGTGGGAAATAGGAACAGAATACCATTTAGCCTGGCCAATTGTGCCAGCTGGCTCAGTAGTAGTACTCTCTCCTTTGTCTCAGAAGGTTGTGAGTTCACGCTCCATGTTGGACCTCGAACTCACATGGTCTAAGCTGACACTCCAATGCAGTCAGGGGATGTGTTGCAATTTCAGAGCTGCCGTCCTTCCGATTAGACTTTAAACCAAGGTCCCATCTGTCTGTTCAGGTGGACATTAAAGATCTCACAGCACTATATTCTCCTGGTTCCTGGCCAACAATCCCCCAAATAATATTGGACATCCATGGGTGTTTGTGGGACATTGCTGTGCATAAATGGTCTGCCATGTTCTACAGATACAAAATACACACTTTACACTATGAAGTGCTTTGAGTCATCCTGATGTGAAAGGTGCTATACCAAATGAAATAATTATTATTATTCAAACTCTGCTCCTTTAAAGCAGAGTCCTTGTCAGTCCTGAGCACAACAGTCATTTATGGTAAAGCCTTCCATAATGTAACAGTACTCTGCTGCTCACTGGTCAATTTGCTGAGCCATCAAGGCAGTGATACCATTTCACCCTGATGAAGGATTAAACCCAAACTCTTAACCTTATCTTTCTCATTCAGGAACCAATTGACCTGCTGTGTCTTTCTGGAAATGTATACTTTTGGTATTCCTGCTGTTCATAGTACAGAAACTGCCCTAGTCAAAGGTACAAATGGTATTCTGTCCATCTGTGACCAAAGCTCTCTCTGTCTCCTCGTCCTTCTCAATCTCTCTGCTGTCTTCGACATTGTTGACCTCTCTGTTCTTCTTCACCACCTCTCCTCTCAGCTCCACCTTCACAGTTCCAACCTTGCCTGGTTTCATTCTTATCTTTCCCATCAACTCCATTATGTATATCCAAATGGCTTCTCCTCCAGTCTCACACCGTCAAGTGCAGTGTTCCTTTGGGCTCTGTCCTTGGTACTCTCTTCTTTAATATTTACATGCTCCCACTTGTGATATCATCCATTATGTTATGTTATGACCCAACTCCATCTCTCTCCCTCTCCCCTCAACTCCAGGACTACTGCTGTCCTAAAGGATTGCCATCAAGTCCGGCATGAGTGCTAACTTCCTCCAGTTGAATTTCAACTAACATCCTACTTGGCTCTCATTAGCACATCCTCTGTCACTCAGGTGTTGACAGCATCACTATTCATGGATGTACTCTCCACATACCAGAGCCAATACGGAATCTTGGTGTCTTGATCAACCCTTAACTGTCCTTTAAATCCCACATCCTTGGCATGACCCATTCTGCCTTCTCCACATTCACAACATTGCTCATCTCTGCCACTATCTCTCCCCTCAGGCTGACGACACCTGATCCATGTTTCCATTATGTCCAGGCTTGACTATGCTAACTGCCTACTGCACAACTCTTCCCTCCACAAGTTGCAGATTTTTCAGAACTCTGCAGACTTTGTGTCATATTCTGCACCAAGCTTGGTGAACTTACCACCCCCATCCTCGACCGGCACAGATGACAGCTATAATCTATTGAAAACAAATTAACAGTTGCCTCTAACTAACTCACCAAAGTAATTAGACAAACATTTACATAGCAATAAGGAACTCTGTGCACTGTACTATTGCCATAGCAGCTGAATTCATAGTTGAAGTAGATAAGAATAACTCCAGCATACCTGAGTGTTTTGTATAGGTATCACTATCAACAAAGTGAAGTACTTTTCAACAACCTTTTAAATGGTTTGGCATCTCTTCTCTAATAGTCCCTGTAACTCAAACTCCATGTGTATCATTCATAGGGATGTGGTTGAACCTAGTGAATGATCTAAGGCCTAATGATTGGCGGGTCAAATGGCCTGCTCCTGTACTGTAATATTCTATCATACCCATCACTTGACCTACATTGGAACATTCATGATCCTGAACAACCAGCACAGTGTCGGTATGAAGGTAGACCACTGTAACTGAGCCTCGCAAGAGCAACCTAAGGCACCATTTCCCACTCATCAGTATAGTCTCACCACCTTGCACTATGGCAAACCATCTTGCTCAGCACGTAGTAGGATTACAACCTGTGTTGATCTGAGTGAGGACAGAATCAAGTTGTGCTTTGATGCTCCTCATGGTTGCTGTTGATGGGCCTAACTTGCAGGATTTGTAATAGCATTCAGCACTGCTCAATCCCCGGACTCACTAACCTTGAGTACACAGAATGTTCCTAAATCCTTTATAAAAGGTACTAGAGAGCCAATCCTTCATCTCTTAAAAAAATATTTTAAACTAACATATAATATGGATATTCTGTGCCTGCTCCAGGTGTTTGCTTTTCTTCAGCCCTAATTCCAAGTTTAGTGAAGCTGGAAGAATAAAACCCACTTCATGTTTCTCTGTTACTAAGAACAAAGTATGAACGTAGCTTCAAGCAACAGTAACATTTTGAAACATAAATTCTTGTCAAAAAGCTTTTAATAACAATCTGCGAGCAAGTTAGAAGTAACCTTTCCCTCGAGAAGCAGCTGGAGAGCACTTTGCAAACTACTCACTTGAACAGCAACATAATCACATCACACAGCGACACAATCACATCACCCAGCTGCATGTATATATAGCAAACTCCTGAAAACTCGACCCTGGCTTAACTTGTCATTACCACCTAAGTGATCATGCTGTCAATATCCTGGCTGCAGTTATTTATTTATTTATTTATTTATATAGCTGCCTAACTCACCACTGGCGAAATTGACGAATAATTGAGAGTGAGTGCCCAATTTATGGTCTTAGCACTTTTAAAGAAGGAATCTCACCATAAGGATTCTTTACAGTTCAATAGCAAAGGTCTTGATATATTCCAAGTGTCTGAACTTCGCTAAAGATTGTAAACCAGTGTATTAATATATAGGTCCGGAGGATAATCAGGAACATGGAAAATTGGAATGGAGTTTCCAGTGTATCTTAAAGATGCACCAAATCCAAAACCACATCTGTGAAAACTAAAGAGCTAAGGTGAAATACCTGTCCAAAACCAGATCTGGAGCAAATATGAGTTTCCCCGGATGTTCCATGGAGCGCCAGACAAGACCAATCATCAAAATTTCTAACCAGCAGCATTCCAGTAGTTGTACCTGGTCGTGAAGGGTTAAATCCACAAATCCTGAGGGAATGGGGGAAAAATAGCATTAGATACAAAAACTTCAGGAAGACAGCAAAACAAAGGTTACACATCTGAACAATATTAATCTTAATTGTAGATGGAACTGATTGCTTAACATTTTGCTTACTCTGTTGGGTCAAAGAGTGTGTTAAATTTATTAAGGAATTGTCCTGAAAGCATAAATGAAATGAAAAATGAAGCATTAGTTCAGAATATAGTGGGATTTAATTTGCAGCATTTTTCAAAGGGATTCCTTATATCCTGGTGAACCACGGGAATTTCAATCCAAAAGTCGTTGGGATTGGAGCAGAGTTTCCATGAGTCTGTTGATTTCTTCCTGGTTACTGGAACAAGTTCCCATTTGTTATGAAATACTGCAGATTAGAACTCATCACATTTATTATTTGTTAAATTCATTATTTGTTAGCCTACAAAACACACAGTCACTGCACTTTACAGTAAATCCTGTGAACAGCTTTGAGACAAGCTCCTCGTACAGGGATTGAATCCACAACCTTCTGATTTGGAGACAAAAGAGCTACCAACTGAGCCAAGTTGCTAAGTTAATTCCTTAACTCAATTGGGTTGATTCGTTCTCAGTCACTAACTGTAGCAAATAATAGTGGGCATACAGACTACGATTAAGAAATCCCTTTTGCCTTATCACATAGTTGAAACGCTTCAAGGGATTTATTGTAGAGTTTGGTGACTGTAGGTAAACATCGCAGCCAATTTGCACACAGCAATGTCCCATAAACAGCCAATTTTATCTGGAGAATTATTGGCCCAAAGAAAGGAAGAATAACTTTGAACTTGAATGTCTTCATTGGTTTAATTTTACTGATCCAAAAGGAAGGCAACAACTTTGTTTCCTGCTGCCATACCGAGAAAAGAATCACAAAAATACCCTTTTCACATTGAAGCACCCTTCACAACAGACAGTAATCAATATTCAAACATATCTGAAAAATTATGAGAAAAGGAAGAGCATTCATCGATTGGTAACAAAAAATGTTACAGAGAAAGTGTTACAGTTGGTCTGGATTGAACTTACAGAAAAAAAGTCTAACACGGGTCTGACTGAACAACTGAGTAACATCTGGGAGCAGATAAAGGACAGAGGGTTTTGATCACTACAAGGCCATTACTGTCTGGCACATTCTCTCTGAAAGGGGGAGTTCAGCTTGAATTTGAGTAAATATCCGTAGCTTTTCATTTTCAAATGCAGTTTTTCAGTCAATGTCAGTAAAGAAGGTTTCATAAGAATAATGAAAGTAAAATGAAAGGACAATGACCCAGGTGACTTAACCGCACTCTGGGAACAGGCCATTTTTCCTCTCCTCTTTGCAGAAGACCTTTGTGCAGCTAAAGTTTTCAATTCAGGTTGAAGCAAGGAAAAAAGAATTGTGAGATGATGTACAATGTACACTAAATACAGAAAATAGGATTACATAGAATTGTAATTGGGTTTGCCCACGATTTGTACACTTAGAAAGCTGTTACTGACTATACCGAAGTCTAGTTGACTCGTGGGAATTGGGCTCTAAAGTGACTGACAGTAAATCACATCAAATTAGATGGCATCAGATGGTCAGAATAATGCACAGCCAGTTGCCATCAGGTTTTAATAACCACTAATCCCCATTTGAATCCAAGTTCCCACTCCATGGGCTGGACTTCAAAATAAAGCTGGATTAATAAATGGACATTATTAAATCAAGGCATCAACAGGGGTCTGTCCAGGTGGTTTTATCTGCCATTAGTTATTTTTAGATAACTATAATAGTGTCAGTTTGTTGCAAGGAAATCAACCTTACCTGTAGTTTCATTGTATTTAGTGCCTGTCCTCTAAACTGCCAATGCACATGCAAGAAAATGTCTCCAGGCATCTCTATCACCTATGTACACTTTCAGTCCTGGTCTTTCTTTCACCGTTATCCTTATAATAATTCACCCACAAAATACACAGTCACACCACCTTATAGTATATCTGGTGCACTTTGAGATGTCTCGACGACACCATATGGTGCTAGATCAAATGCAAGTATTATTATAATAAAACTTCCAGCAAGTATTATTTAATAATAATGCCAATGAAAACCAAATGACTGAGATGTTGATCATTTTAGTACAGGAATCGGAACAACAAGTAAGTGGGCCAGCTGTACAATTGGGCAGTGAATGGGGCCACAAAGGTGTTATAAACGAATCAGTACTATAATAGAAGTACAATATTACAAGGCCATACTGTATTAAAGGCAAATGAAAAAGTGTACATCTGTGGATTCTCTCTTAACAGTGACAGCTAACCTAAAATTGGGTCTGTCTCAAAACTGAATTGTGAAAGCAAGGGGATCTTTAGGAATTTCATTTCTCTCATTTTGGTGCAGCAAAGTTTTACATGAAATAATTCTAAAAATTTTTTTTATAGCCGCTGTATATTCAGGCTGCATTCCCCTCTCCGTCACTAAGGTAGTGAATGATTTAAGACGCAAGACAAGCACATGATTTAGAATAGTTGCAGTGTACAGTATTGCTCAAACGCTCACACCACCAACCATGTACTAACTGGTTTTAGCCAGCTTCTCAGACAGGCACTCCCTTTCCTGTTTGTTTCTGGCTACCAATCAAGTCCTTGTTCAATCAAGTCTGTGCTCATCTCAGATACAGAACATGAATTTCATCAATAGTGTTTCAGCCTGGCACGCTCAGTATCACTCTTGTCTCCGAGTCAGAAGGTTATGGGTTCAATCTCCACATCAGGATTTTGAGTTTCACAGTCTAGGCTGGCACTCCAGTGAAATGCTGGATCATTGAAGGTACCGTAGGTTAGATGTTAAACCGAGCTCCTCTCTGCCTGTCCAGGTGGACTTTAGAGATCCTATGGCACTATTCGAAATGAGAAGGGGTTTCTCCCAGAGTCTTGACCAACAATCCCCCAAATAAAAAAAAGTTACTCATTTCATGGCTGTTTCTGGTACACTGCTTTGTGAAAACTGGCTGTCATATTTCTCTACAAAATACACAGTCACTTTACAGTATACTCTTTACAGTAAATCCTGTGAATTACTTTGAGACATCCTCCAGCACACATGCACCATACAGTATTTATTATCTTCTTGAAGAGAATGTATATTGACTGTATATTTGCAGGTGAACATGGCAACCAAATTGCCCACAGCATTACTCTACAAAGAGCTATGAAGTGAATGACCAATTTTGTCTGGGGGAATGTTGGCCAGGGCCTTAGAAGAAACGCCCTTCTCTTTTCGGATAGAGCCATGGAATCTTTAAGATCCCCTGAACAAGGCAGATGGGATCTTGTTTAAATGTTTCATTCAGATACTCCCCAGCAGATGCACTGGAATGTCAGTACAAGTACAAGCTCAAAGTCCTGACATGGGGTTGAACCAACAACCCAGAGGTGGCTAAGCTGATGTTTGAACGTAAGTGGAATATACATGCCAGTGGATATCTATCTACAGAACATCTAACTGAACCATATACATTTACAGCACAGAAGAAGGCTATTTGGCCCTTGGTGTCTGTGCTGGCTCTTTTAAATAGCAATCCTTTCAGTCCCATTTTCCTGCCTTTTCCCCATGTCACTGTAGTTTACTTCTTTTTAGATATTTATCTAATAATAAGGATAATTCTTGCATTTGAAATAGAGCCTTATCACATCTCCAAGCCATCTCAAAGCGCTTCACAGAATATACTGTTAATTGACTGTTAAGTTAATTGACGGTACATTTTGTGGGCAAGACGCGGTAGCCAATTGCGCACAGCAGTGTCCCACAACAGTCGTGGTTTGAGTGACCAATTTTTTTTGAAGGAATTATTACCCCCGGAAAAGCGATCCACCAATTGACTAATAACCGGGTTCCTACTTACTTCTAAGTAAACAGAGGCGTGTGGAGTAAGGAAACTTGCCCAACGTTTCCTTACTTAATCTAATTACCTTTTGAAAGTTAATATGGAATCTGCCTCATCCACTGCACCCATATCCTAACTACTCTTTGTGTGAAAACAATTTCTTCCAACCTCCCCATTTTCTCATTTGCTAACTATTGTAAATGGATGCCCTCTATTCACCTACTCACCGACAATGGAAATAATTTCTTCCCATAGTTTCTATCAAAATGAGTGTCAATCATTGTCACTGGCTGAACAAAAAAAGGGCATGGAAGTCATTGCACCACACAACAGTGCTGTAGTTACAAACCAAATAATATTTTTTTATACCTATAAAATCAATATCCTGCTTCTTTAAACAAAACAAATCTGCGCTAATAGCAAGAAATGCTTAAAAATGTTAATGGCCATTATCAATGATATCTGAACAGCAGGCTTCACACAGTGTTTCAGATGTCCTGCATTATTGTATTTGCAGTAATACTGGTATGACATTGAGGTACCAGGATTTATTGCAAGACTTTCAAAAGACCAAAGGCTGTAAAAATATCTGAAGGTGAATGGTTGTAGTAACTGCTTTATATTGGTAATAAACACAGGATGAAGTGGAGAAAAACACAGATGCTGGAAATCTGCATTTGTTCTTCACTTGATAAAGTGCACCCTTTGTTGAGAGTAAACAGGAAATTGCTTTTTAGGAGTGCCAGAACCTGCCATATTAAGGGCTGTTTAATATATCACATTTGTAGAGACCCCATTGTGAATTCTCCTGCTTGTAATGAAATCCTCTTTATCACTGAAACTCAAGGACACCACTTCAATTAACATGTTTAAATGTGAGGCACATACAAGGTTCCCCTCATAGTGATTTGAAGCACTGTGTTTTTTAAATAAAGTATCCAACATGCCCCGATCTTGTATTGTATTCACCTGCACAATCTTGGTCAAAATCTCACCTAAATATCACAATGAACCAATGTAAACTGCAGAGCATGAAGGGATCATAAGGGATGTAAATTGTGCCATTTCCCCCCAAAACCCATGCTGTATCAATTTCCATGACTCAGGGAAACAGATTCCCATTCTGTCAGACTAGGAAAGCTTCTGGCAGTATAGTATTCTTTGAAATTGACCTCTTCAAACAGCAAATATAAAAATCAGAAGAGAAAGAACATTTTATAGAGTAAATGCAACTGATGGTAAGAATCACAAGTCTATCCGATCACCTGAACAGCTTCTTACCTTCTTTTGAGTCACATCAGCTAAAACATTAGAGCAGTGGTGGCCAACCTGTGCCCTGCAGGGCCATTAAGAAGTGGCTCCCCCGAATATTCTCACGAGTTTGTGTAAATTCATGTTCGGTCAGTAGTGTGTTTTCAGTTTTTTCTTGACTGACTATTTCTTGATTTATGGCACAAATCAAGAAATTTTGTTTTTTTGTCCGACTATAAAGGTTGGCCACCACTGCATTAGAGAATATGAGGAAAGAGCTGAAAAATAGTACTAACAAAAACTGTCGATTTTGAAAGATAAGCAGTAATAGTGGCTCGGACACAATGGGCCAAATAGCCTTCTTTTCTGCTGAAAATGTCTATGCTTCTAAGTGCTCGCTGCTGAAATCATCCTTGCATTTGAAGCAGACAAGGCAAACACTGTGTGAGCTGCTTTACTGTATGTCCCAGCAATGAAAAGGAAGTGATCTGTTTATAATGCAATAAAACCATGAACAAAAAGGTGGACCAAACCTTCACTGATGAGAAGTAAGCTAATACAATGCCCACTTTAGTCTAAAACTATGGCACTGCATTCCAGTGGTTATGACAATAGGCTGTAAATGTTTGAAAGATGTAATTGAATTTGAACCATGGCATTGGTAGCGCCAATAATAATTGCACCATCAACAATGACAATGATTCATTGTGAGTTGGGCTCCATTATTGATTCTGATAAAAAGATAAAAGAGGGTGTAACTGAAGCAGACTTCCTGTTGCCATGAGTCCTCTCCTCAGTTTTTTTTCATCCTCTCTTACCCAGATTGGTCTGGTCATTTACTTTATGGCTGGTTTGAGGACATCAGATCAGATCAGAGTTCCAGTGGGTCGCACTTTACCTCGCAAGGCACTTTTCTAATATACTGACGTCATTTCTATTGCCTTTTCTCCAACCATTGTAAATAGTATAATCCTTGCATTCAATATAGCACCTTATTACGTTGTCAAGACATCTCAAAGCGCTTTGCAGAATTATGTAAAGTGTAGCGACTGTATATTTGTAGGCAAATGCGGCAGCCAACTTGCACACAGCAGTGTCCCACAAACAGTGAAGTAAATGACCAATTTTTATTTGGGTACCATAAAAAGAGTCAGCTACAGGAGTATGGTGTAAACAGGACTGAAGGATTGCTCTTGAGGGAACTGGCACAGACCCGATGGGCCGGATGGCCTTCTGTGCCGTAAATTTGTATGGTTCTATGGATTGTTGGCCAGGATACCAAGAGAAGCTCTCTTCTCCTTTCGAATAGTGTCATGGGATCTTTAACGTCCCCCTGAACAGGCAAACGGGCCTTCGGTTTAACCGTTCACTCAAAGGACGTCACCTCCAACAATACAGCACATCCCCAGCACTGTATTGGAGTGTCAGGCAAAATCCTGACTTGGAGTTTGAACCCACAACCAACTGAGCCAGACTGACACTGACATTGTATATTCAATTCCACCATCCTTTTGATGTTACAGCTTGGTAGCTTTGCTAACACCAATTCAGGCTTAAGACACTCATTTCACTGATTGACAAAAAATGTGCGTATGCACATGGGCAATAAAACTCGACTGCCCTCCTCTAATTACTGTACTCCATAGCTCAGAGTTTGTACACAAATACACAGTCCGCGGACACTGATAGAACTCAATGAAAATCGTAAAATTTGTAGGTGTTGTTTAAAGCGTCATGGTCTTCACAAACAAAAGTTTGGCACACTTTTTTTTAAATGTAAGCGAAAAAGCCCAAAGGGTTTTGTCATTTTATCGAAAGGTTGTGTGTTTGACATGTTCTACCCAATCGTAAAAGTGCTTTAGTAAGCAAACAATTTACACTTGTGTATGAAAACTTAAATGTTGAACATTGTGTTATCCTTAACTTCTGTAATTTCAGATATGGATTGTTTTTTAGTTTTTCCCTCACCGTCACTTACTTGACTATGAAATAAAATTCTTGAATTTTACAATCCTTAGATTCTCCATTTGATATAGCACTTTTAAACGCTAACAGTGAAATCCAGGGAAAAAGTGTAATTGAACCCTCCACACACACTGTTTGCAGGTGTCACCTTGACTCAGTTGGCAGTACTCTTGCCTGTGGTATCTAGCCCCATGTCAGGAATCATATTGACACTCCAATGCAGTGCTGCATTTTTGTAGGTGCCGTCCTTTGGATGAGACATTGAACTGCATGTTCATTTGGATATTAGAGATTCCATGGCACAGTTCAAATGGGAAGGGAGTGCCTTGTGTTCCATCTCATCCCGGTTTCTAGCTGTTTGGGTTGACAGAACAAACCAGTGCAGTTTGACCCAAATTGATCATATAGTCCAAAGCCTGTTGGGGAAATGGAGGCATCTGAAGTTAAGTGAAATTACTTGGAAATAGATCATTTACTGGAGTTGACTTATGGTGCACTTGACCAAAGAATGTTCATGGAGGGGGAAAAAGCGCCCTCGTACTGGAGTTTTTCACATTAGTGAGTCCAAGATAAAATGGGGATTACAAAACTGACGCTAAGTCCCATACAGATGTTAGTAACAAGTAGATACACACTCCATTAGCAAAGTCATTAATAATTGCAGAACATCTACATAAAACTCGGAAATACTGACATTTCCTTGTAACAAGTTGCACTTCAACAAATCAATTTGTAAAGTTGGTCTATCAATGGGAGTCAAGATCCAAATTTGGTCATCGGTACAGTTGATTATTTTAACATTTAAATGACAGTTCAAACATAGCCAGTGATTGTTTCTCCATTTGGAAAAAACTGTGAACAAGTTGATTGTCAACAACAGGATGTTTGAAGTGAAAATCTGATGCTGGATTATCAGCCCTGTTATTTATCCTCCATTTCCGCCTTTTCAATGATTGTCGAGAACTACAAGGTAGAGCAAGAGCTTGGAATAAATGTCAAAGAAAGTTAAACTGGCTGTTGGCTCATCCTCAAATTCAGGATCAATGTATTTCTTAAACGTGGCTATGTTAGTTTGCTATCATTCTGCATCAATGAACACAAATTATAACCAGAATCATAGAAAGCCCTAAGTGAAACCACATTCTGAGTATGTTTGCTTCAGTTTTGATCATCTGGGTTTCTTACACTTGCAGAAACCCATCACTATGCTTGAGAGTATCCAAACCAAACTGAGAGTTCTATGCATCTTACCTATACGTTGTAATCGCTGGTGAGACTTTTGAGGAGAAATGCTATGGCTCTGTGAAGTGCTTTGAGATGTCCTCCTGATGTAAAAGGCATGTATAAATGTAAAATTGTTGTGGTACTTCCCCAAAAGACTGAAAACAACAATAGGCATTCTTCAATATTGAGCTTGCATTAAGAGATTACATATACACTAATGCTTCCAGTGCCACTCTTGCACCTTAGGCATTCTCTTTTATGTGTTTATCTACAACCCCTATGCCAGTCTCTACATGAGGCATAGTTTGCCTTATGCAAACATATCAATTATCCCACTAATAATAATCCTTGCATTTGATATAGCTCCTGTCATGTCGGGAGGACGCCTCAACATGCTTCACAGGATTTCTGTAAAGTGTAGTAACTGCATTTTGCAGGGAAATGGATGCTTACAGATGTATGCCAGCCCTCATCATCTCGTTCTTACAGAAATTGATTTAACAAATACTGTGGGAGCAAGTCTATTCCACCCTCAAAAGAAGTAAAACTGTATTTTCACTGTAGGGAAAGCCAATTTCACACCACAAGGGAAGCAAAATTATTATGCCTGTGGGCAGTATTTCCTGGATTGGAATTACATTACCACACAATAGGAGCAGATTTGTCCATTGTATGTGGCAAACTGAGTACCCAAATGCGGCGAAATTGCATTTTTGATTAGTAAATAAAAACTGAGTAATAGACATTGTTATTGGGCATGTGATCTCAATACTTATATTTTATACATCGTATGCATGTGTACTATGACCTTTTTGTACCTTTGTTGGTAAAGTGGTGAGATAAAAAGGGAGTGTGCGAGTGGTTTTTGAGCATTGTGTGTGCTTTACTTCCTTTGTTACTGCTTATTGGTTATCTGCTAAAATGGTGTGTAATGTGGGTGAAAACGTTGGATTTCAGCACCATGGACACACCAGCAATATTCTCTAAAGAGGGGAGCTGTCAATCAAGGTCAGCTCGATCAATCAGAATAACAACAACAACAAATCTACATTTGTACAGCGCCTTTCACGTTGGGAGGACGTCCCAAGGCATTGGACAATCAGTTCTTCGGACCCAAGCTGGGGATTGGGATTCGGGAGGGTGGTGGGCAGGGGGGAAAGAGGGTGACCGATGGCATAGTCAAAGAGGAGGATCTTGAAATGGGTCATGAGACGGGTCTTGAAGGAAGCAAGAGAGGGGGTGAGGCGGAGGGACTTTGGGATGGAGTTCCAGAGAGTGGGGGCAGAGTGGCAGAAGGCCTGCCCGCCAATGGTGGGGTGGACAAGGCGGGGGACATGAAGCAGGCCGGAGCTCACTGAGCGTAGTGAGTGGGCAGGTTGGTAGGAGGTTAGGAGGTCAAAGAGGTAGGGGGGAGCAAGGCCATGGCCATGGCAAGGTCATTTGAAAGTGAGGACCAGGATCTTGAACTGTTTCCTCTGTGTGAAGGGAAGCCAGTGGAGTCGGGCGAGAATGGGGGTGATAGAGTCACGGAGCCTGGTGCGGGAGCCAATCAGGAGGGCCTTGGTCTTATTAACATTCAACTGTAGAAAGTTAGTTCTCATCCAGGACTTGATGTCTGACAGACATTCTGTGTGCTGTCCGCATACATGTGGAAATTGACCGCATATCTGCGGATGATGTCACCAAGAGGGAGCAGATAGATATTGAACATATAGAACATATAGATATTGAAAAGGAGGGAATGTAACCGCTCCAGGCCAGCAGAGGAAAGCAAGGCCAGCCAATAACTAGCAGCTCCAACAGCACACGTCATGGCAAAGGCCAAGCAGCTGCCAACCACGTTCTAGATGGAGAGCAGGGGCGGGTCTGGTTCAATCCAGCAAAAGAAAAATAAAGAGAAAACTGAAAAATGTCATCCTGAATGGTGGCAGATGTTTGTTAAGTAAATATACAAGTAAGCATACATGAGAAGTACATTTAGCTGTGTTGTGTGAGTGCATAAAAGGAATTTTCTACTAAAGTTAGGGCATGTCGGTTATTCTGATTGGTCGAACTGGCCACGATTAGCAGCTCTCTTCTCCGTACAAAATTGCTGATGTGTCCATGGTGCTGAAACCTGGCGTTTTCACCCGTGTTACACACCGTTTTAGCAGATAATCAATAAGCAGTAATCAAAGAGGTAAAATACCTCTTGCTAAAGGAGGGAAAATTTCAATCAAGGTGCCCACTCCAGAGGTGCAAAAGTTATCGTAGTCTTAGCCATAAAACCACTGTCATAAAATTTAAGACCTTGCAGAATTTTGAAATTTGGTATTAATTTGAAGGCTGGTTTTGGAAGCCACTTCTGCAGTCTCATGTTTTTAAGAGGATGGTTTTAAGGCTAAGTTAATGAGTGATTTAGGGCCTCTGATCATTATCCAGAGACACCTGCTGTAAATAATAATAATGATAATAATAATCCTTGCATTTGATATAGCGCTTTCATGTCTTCTCGACGTCGCAAAGCGCTTCACAGAATATACTGTAAAGTGAATTGACTGTATATTTGTGGGCGAAACATGGCAGCCAATTGCGCACAGCAGTGTCCCACAAACAGTCGTGGATTGGAAATGACCAATTTATTATTGTTTTGTTTTGGAGGGATTATTATTAGAGGTGTGGAGTAAGGAAACTTGCCCAAGGTTTTGCCCTGTCTGGAATTTAACCCAGGTGTCTCGCTTGCAAGGCGAGTGCTCTGACCACTGAGCTACAAGACTCCACGTAAAGTGCTTCTATATGAATGGCCGACAGTACCTAAGGATAGAATGGAACCAAACCCATTTTGTAAGGAGAATTTGAGCATCATGGTGAAACTGTGGAAAGTTTGAATGAGAGTGGAGTCTATTAAAATGGAGTTGCCTCAGCATCTGGTTGCTTTCCTACAGAATGTAAAAAGCTTCTGTTTATTAAATACTTGGTAAAGAAAAAAGTGAACAAGATGGGGAGGGAGGGAAGGAAGGAAGGAAGGAAGGAAGGAAGGAAGGAAGGAAGGAAGGAAGGAAGGAAGGAAGGAAGGAAGGAAGGAAGGAAGGAGTGCGGGCGAATTGGTGAGAATATGGGTCTGATCTAAGAATTCAACATTACAATTTTAGGTATTTGACTTTCTTCATAAAGTCTGTGTACAAAACAACCTGACCCACCATGAGAATTGTACTTCCAGATCTTGCCTTTGAGGTTGCAAAGTAAAAAAAATAATTTATATTCCTTGTTATTGCACGATGTTATCACTTGTTCTGCAACTGCCAAATGATATCCCAAGCAGGCTTATCTCCAGAATTCATCTTTAAACAGATGAAACATCAGACATAAGAACTGCCCATTACAGCTGTTTTCCCAAACAGACTGCTCCTAACCATTTGAACTGCTCTAAAATGGCTAACAGATAGATATTAGAGAGACTATGGAAATGTAATTCTGTTTCTATTAATTACAGTGGCTGTCTGCCAGTGCAAGCCTGTATCTTTCACCACCGCTTGAGGTATGGACATTCTGTTCTAATCTATTTACAGCATGGAGTTTCATTATTACTATTTACATTGTTCTATTCTCGTCTCGCTTGACTTGCTTTCATACAATAATCGTAGCCCCATTCACTGGTACTCCATCATTCTCCCCATTAAACATTACCTCTGCACTCCCCCAGGTGAACTGAATAATCCAGACAAGGACGCTGTGGGAGTGCGTTTAAGCGCCCTCAGTTACAATGACCTCCTTTTACTGTATTTAACAGTTTATTACGGTATACCATTGCTACTCCAACATAAAGAGCTGGTGCTATCACTTGCCATTTCTTGCTGAGAGATTAATTTTAAAAGGTGCAGACACCCAGCCTTGTTTCCATAATTGGGACCTCTTTTCAAGAATGCAAAAGTGGTCAAAGAGTATCAAAAATACATTTGACACAAAATATTTCTCATTCTGGGTGGCACTTAAAATCAGTGCTAAATGGGGCAATGCCTGACATTCTTCTGGGGAGTTTTCAGAAAGGGTCTAAAATGCAAGGAGCAGCTTGCTCCCGAATATGTGTTCAATTGAAGCCAAATTACCCGGGGGGAAGGAGGGAGAGTAGAAAGTTCACAATTGGGCAGATGCTACATTGGTTGGAGTATAAACATTTGGGCTGTGGTTAATGTTTAATGAAAGTACAATCAAAAAAAACATTTGGCAATACAATAATGTAATTATGCCACTAATTGTGTCGCCGCACACAGCCCTGTCTACAAACATGACCAAATCCCTGTCAACGCCTGCTACCACAGTGATAATGTGGCTTTAATGAACTCTCAAGTTCCAGCATTAAAATCTATACCAGAAAGATTCGTCCTTCTCAGCTTTTGGGCTTGACTGTGCTCCTGATTGCACTCTGAGACAGTACTCATGTGTAAGGAGCTATAATATGTATATAATAATCCTTGCATTTGATATAGCATTTTTCACGTCTTCTAGATCTCTCAAAGTGCTTCTCAGAATATGCTGTAAAGTGAATTGACTTGTGGGTGAAACACGGCAGCCAATTGCGCACGGCAGTGTCCCACAAACTGTCATGGATTGAAAATGACTAGTTTATTATTGTTTTATTTTGGAGGGATTATTATTAGATGTGTGGAATAAGGAAACTTGCCCAAGGTTTTGCCCTGCCTGGAATTGAATCTAGGTGTCTCGCTTGCAAGGCGAGTGCTTTAACCACTGAACCACTGGACTCCTAAGCTATATAAGTTATATAGCTTTACCAAGCTATATAAATGCTTGGTAAAGTTATTATTGTTCTGTTCAAGAAGCCATACGTACACACATACAGCTTCCAATGGAGTTTTTAAGGACAGATATATTTTTTCAGAGGAGCAAAGCTAAGACAATACATGCTCTGCAAATAAAGAAATCATGCAATGGAAATGTGGCACATTAAAATCATCTTATCGGTGTTGCCTAAACTGGGAAAAGACATAAAAATCCAATTAACCTCTTGCCTTTTACACATTCAAACTGCTTTTCCAATAAAATCCTGTACTTAAAACAAAGTCAGAGCACTAAATACTTACAATTAACCTGTGTCAATTGTGGGGCATTTTATGGTGATAGCACAGATCTCTATAGTTTGACCTTTATTCAAAGAATAGTCCAGTTAGCTCAATTAAATAAATCAAAACCAGGCATTTTTCAGAAGGGGAAACTAAAACTTTATTGTTATTAAGGTTCACCAAGCTCTCATAATCTTCTAGCGGTTCATTGACTGTACTCAATCTTGCCAACACAACCATAAGAAGAAAGCAATCTTATCAGGCGCTACAAACAGATGACGGGCAGGGAATGTAGCAGGCCCGTAATTGAACTGAAGGTTCCGGGCGACATAAGGCACTATGGCAGAAACACTGAGCAGCTGCCACCCATCAATTGAACCCCCAGATTATAATAATCCAATTATTATCCAATAATAATCCCTCCAAAACAAAAAACAATAATAAATTGGTCATTTTCAATCTACGACTGTTTGTGGGACATTGCTGTGCACAATTGTGCGCAATTGGCTGCCGCGTTCGCCCACAAATATACAGTCAATTCACTTTACAGTGTGTTCTGTGAAGCGCTTTGGGACGTCCTCCCGACGTGAAAAGCGCTATATCAAATGCAAGGATTATTATTATTATTATTAGGTTATGAACACTTTACTCATATTCATTTGGTGTTTGTTCATATTGTTAGTCGATTGGCGGATCGCTTTTCCGGAGATAATAATCCTTAAAAAAATAATAAATTGGGCACTCAGTGCACGACTGTTTGTGGGACACTGCTGTGCGCAACTGCCTGCCACGTTTAACTTACAGCTATACAGTCAATTCACTTTACAGTGTTTTCTGTGAAGCGCTTTGAGACATCTAGAAGACGTGAAAAGCCTATATCAAATGCAAGGATTATTATTATTATTATAGTGTGACCTTCTGAGGGACTGGTAATTTAGCCCCATATGTGGAAAGCCAAAGCTGCCAATGGCTGGTGCATCTTATAGTGCATTAAAATCAATTTAACTTGTATCTAAAAGGGGAGGTTGATGTGGAGCTATTCCGTGGTTCTTCTCTCAGTCACTGCCAGCTCTCTGAATCTTCAACCAAAGTGCCATTCTGTATGTGAAAGCTTAAACAGTAGGGCCTATTACATGCTAATTAATGGCTGACATTTGACAGTGATGACCTGTCCTCACTCAGCGCTCAGGAACCATAGCAGCTTTCTCTCCTGGTCACTAGCCTAGAGGTAAATTGTAGTATCTGTACCATCACCAACTTTGAGATCAGCTAACTCAACAAAGGCAGAGTTGAACCTGCGACCTTTCCATTATTCATCCACTGAGCCTAGTGGGGAGCTCTGAAATGGACGTTTCTCAATGGCCATGGTTTTATTAAAAAGTAAGAAATACAAGTGTCTGTTTTCTTGAAATGTGGGGTTAGGATCCAAAACTCAGGATTAAGTTGTTTTTTTGTACATTTAAAGCCTGCACTTCCATGTAGAAAAGATTTTCTTTTTGATTCATGTTGCTGTATCAAACATTTAATAAAGGAAAGCATGCACTGCTTTTAAGCAGTATGCACACCGTTTTAAATAAACTATGCATAATACAATAGGTAACCATTACTTTTGATTTTTGACATTTTCCTTATTAATTGTTGAGAAGAGAAAAAAAATCAAAGAAACTAAAAGTAAAGGTCATACACAAGATGGATGCTACCTTTCAATTAACAGTGACCTTGGAACAACTGAAACATAGTTTGGTTGGTATGCAGAAAATCCAAAGGAGAGCCCATAGCTTGGGGTCATCGAAGCAGAGTTTTAATGCTAAGCGAGTTTTGTTTGTTCTATGAAATGTAGTAAATGTAGCCAAAATCAATGCAGTGCTATATCTGCCTTAGGAATAGTGTTTGCTTTTGTGTCTGCTCTTTTGAAAGGGACTCTCTGTTTGTGATCTTTGGTCACGGGCCAGTGTATTGAAGAGTTCTTCTCAAGACTCGTCACTGCACGCCAAAATGCTTGAGCAATTCCTCTGGTTGCTCAATAAAATAGTGTAGCCATTGGGTAGAAGGGTCCGAGAGCAGAAAATTGGAAAAGTGGAAAAGTGTTCAGCGGAAGAAATATTAATGATATACTCTGTTGAGACTTATTAAAGCAGAGAAAGAAAGTTGGTTTCTAATATTGCATAACTGGAAAGAAATGAACAATATAATAGATTAAAGCAATGCTGTTCAACATGGTGGTTTGTGAGTACTTCCTTCAGTGGGATATCACGTGGAGCTTAGTAATTACAAATCTATGTGTGAAAAAAAAGTTTGTGAATTTCTTTCTTGGATCAGATTTGTGCAGCAGTAATTCCTTGTACGTGCACGTACTCAAATACTTCAGCAGTACACAATGCATCAATCTATTATTGATGTGCAGCTCACAATGTTCCCATTAACTGCATCAGCGAGTTTTCACTCTTTTGCTGCTTGGACCTTGAACCCCAAAGAACAAACTCAAAAAAATCTTGAAAGCTTACATTGTTGGAGATGATTCTGTCTGATTCAGATGCTGTTATTTTAGATGCTCTTATTGTACCTGCTATTGATATTTACCACAATCAACACAGGACATATTTAGTAAATGTTCCATTCAAACCTTTTATTTTAAATGAGAAACATTGGTTGTTAATTTGCCAATGCTCCTGCTCACACTGACTACGCAATAGCATTTGATATGAGCTCTCAAATCGAAACTTGACTCCTAAAGCTGATGGTGTATGTGCTGAAGTCTTGTAAATAATATTCTTATTAAGGTTAGCAGCAGTTCTGGGATCTCTGCATTTATGATCACAGTATGATGGTATACATTATTAAAGGAGATAAAGATTAAATGTGTGAGATGAGAATTAAACAATCAACTGCAAATGCTTTATCAGTCCTAATTAGGAATTAAACAGTGGACAATTCCTAATTTCAATTAAAATTAGGAATTAAACAATTCCTTCCTTGGGTCATCCTCCCAATGTGAAAGTCGCTGTACAACTGCAATTTTGTTGTTGTTCTTGAAATTAAAATTAGAAATTAGACGTCCATGGATTTACAATAATAATAATAATCCTTGCATTTGATATAGCAGCTTATCATGTCTTTGAGATGTTTCGAAGTGGGAGTGGGACTGATTGGGTAGCTCTTCCAAAAAGCTGGCACAGGCACAATGGGACGAATGTCCTCCTTCTGTGCTGTAATATGCTATGATTGCTTTGCACTCACTTAGCCACACTGTGGCCCATATACTAAAATTGGAACAAATTGCCTGTGCTGGTATTTATACTCCATACGAATCATCACCCATTCCTTACTCCCTCCCACATACTATTCCCCTCTCCCTCATGTGAAGGTCTAGCTTCCTCTTGAATGCATTTATACTATCTGATTCAACCCTCACTCCAGAAAATGAGTTCCAAAATCTCATTTCCCTCTGCATTAAGTAGTTCCTCCTACATTCTCTTTTAGATCTCCTTGTCGCTATCTTATATTTGTGTTCCCTGGCTATGGACTCTCCAACCAGTGGAAACAGACTCTTTATACTAACCTTATCCAACCCTTTTATAATTTTAAACACTTCTATTAGGTTCCCCCTTAAATGTCTCTTCTGTAGCAAAATAAGTCCCAACCTATCCAATCTATTCTAATAGTATCATCCTCATAAATTTATGCTTACTCTTTCCATTGTTGCTATAACCTTACATACACTCATATAATACAGGCACTTCACAAGTATTCTCACATGTATATTTTCTTAACAAACATCTACCACCATTCAGTGTGAAGTGTGGCAATCCTCCCTTTATTTTTCTTTTGCGAGATGTGGGAGACTTCCCCTGCTCTCCATCTAGAACGCAGGTTATAGCTGCTTGATCTTTGCCATGACATGCCCTGTTGGAGCTGCTAGTTATTGGCTAGGCTTGCTTTCTTCTGCTGGCCTGGAATGGTTATTCGAATTGGTCGAGCTGACCACAATTGACAGCTCCCCTCTCCAGACAGTATTGCTGGTGTGTCCATGGTGCTGAAATTTTACACACCATTGTAGCAGATAACCAATAAGCAGTAACCAGTAACTGATCCCTGAGGAACACCATTTCCTACTTCTTTCCAGCCTGAGAAGATTCCCTTAACCCCTACCCTTTGCTTTCAGTTTCCTAAGCATTCTTTAATCCATTCTGCTACCTCTCCCACAATTCTACATGCCCCTATTTCAGTCATGAGCCTCTCATGTGGCACTTTATCAAAAGTTTTCAGTAATTACAATATGTTTCTTTCTCTAGCTTTGCTCTTAGCTCCTTCCTGTTTTGCCCATAGGATCCTTCCCATACACATTCCAAACTCTCAGCAAGTTGAAGTGAAAAGGCTTGTGAAAAAAACCAAGCTTTTGAATGTGGCCCTGTGGAAAACAGTAATGCAGAAAGGCTTCCCGGAAATCTTTTAAGTTGAGAACCTAAACAACCTGTACAGCCCTAGGGATAAAAATCAACCTTCGTTTATAACTCAGCATTTAAAAAATATGAAAATATGTTTCAAATTGATTTACACAAGTTTAGTTAGGTTCACTCTGATCATTATGCTCCACACCTCATTTCATAGCTATTTGTGGGACATTTGCTGTGTTCAAATTGGCTGCACATTCGCCCACATATACAGTCACTCCCCTTCACAGCAAATCCTGTGAAGTGCTTTGATAAGTCAAAGGTGTTATATTAAATGCAAGGATTATTATTATATTCTCAGCAGAATTAGGAGACACTGCTTAATGCTGATGGTGAAGTGAAAGAACCTGCACTTCAATGGGTCGGTGAGATTTGTTTGAATAAAAAACAGATTGAAGCTGAACCAAAGTTCGGCATCATTAACACATTACATGATGTGATGTGCAAAATGTGTAACAAAGTCAATAAGCTGAAATCTTAGTTACATACCAAGAGACAATAAAAGAACTAAACTGTTCCTTAACTAGCAAGTGGTCTTGAATACCGAGCTTATACTGTGCTTCTTGTTGCATTCACTTTACAGTGTGAGGCGCTTTGAAATGTCTCGAAGACGTGATAAGGCGCTATATCAAATGCAAGGATTATTATTTTGTTATGATCATTGAATGAATGGCTGTGAAATTACCGAAGTTCTAAACTAGGCACCAGAGCATGAATCTAAAGTGTCACTAAAGCAAATTGCTGATACCACCTTGAGGAGCTAGTTTATCATACATTGATGAAAATGCTGTAGTACACAAGCAGGCGATGTGACCCTAATAGTCAGAAATGGTCCCTTGAGAGCTCCCTGGAGTGAACATGTTTAATGTTTCTGGCAAAGCCTCCGATTGGCTTATTAATCACCCTCTCGCTGCGTTAAACATTGTTATAGGCGTCCACCCCCGGATTTTCTTTCTCTTTCAACTTCATCAAAGCATCACAATTCATCTTATAATAAAGGGTAATACATTTGAAATTATCCTCTTTGAACACCATCTACTAATCATTAGCCCAACTGGTAAATCTTTTCAAACCCCTATCAATAATGCCAGCCTCGGTCATGTATTTTGCTAAGCTGCCCTATTTTCTCTTATGAATACATTTTAAAAACACCCTCAAAACTCCTTAGCCTACCTATTTCCAGTAGAACATAAGATGTAAAACGACGAGTTGCGTGAACTAGCAGATCTCACTAACACAGACTAGCACATCCCACTGGTTACATCTGCCCCCTGCTCATATACATCCTTCCCATTTGGCAACCCTGCAAGCAAAAGTCCGAACGGGTAGGGTGGTCCTAGCTGAACAAGTAGTGGGAAGCTTGCCAGAAGGTGCATTCTGGGGCAAGCGATGCATTTTTACCTGGTTGAACTCCAACAGTACACTAACACACATTCTAAGGTCACTAAGCCTCGGCTCTTGCCAACTTGTACCAAATACTCTCCGGAATTAGGTAAGCAGAGTGCATCCCTCCAGGGAGGGAGTGCACATTCCAATTCAGACACGGGAATTTCTACATTCTTGGAACTATCAGCCTGGTTTGGATAGTGAAAGCATCAGATGGTTTTCTGCATTTATTAAGACATATGATTGACCAAAATCAAACATTTTTAAGAGACATTTTAGATAGTCAGGATATGTATATCTACATATCTACTAATCGCCTATCTTCAATGTTGGTCATAACCATTACATCGGTAAAGCATGAACTCCTTTACATGCACAATGCTTTCACTAATTCAATTTGCTTCCACTAAATGATTCTAAATTATTTTCCTTGTAACTAATTCATTTTACAATTACAGTACTCAAAGCAGACTAATTCTTCGATACTGTTATACTCTTCTAAACTACTGCTGGTTCTTCTGTGTGTAAAACAAAATCCTCCTAACCTCTCCCTTTGTTCCTTAGGTTATAACCTGGGCCAATAGAAAAGTGAGGACTTATTTGCAAAACAATTGCGGAGGCCTTTGCTAAATTTTGCGGGGAAATTGCAGGGGTTGATTGGTGCTTTTGAGGTACATTTTACTGCTACATTTTTTCACTCTATTGATAAAAACTAAACATAAGGAAATAACACATATTAGATTGTTGCAAAAAAAATTATTAATTACTTCTTTAGCAAAAACTGGGTAGACATTTTTTTTTGGGGGGTGGGGAGGGTGTAGACACTAACGAGGCTACAGGAGCTCACCACCTCCTGCCTCTCAGGGCAGGCACTGCATACAAACACAGAGACCCAGAGAGAGACACACACACTCAGACACAGAGACACACACACACTCACAGACACACACACACTCACAGACACAGAAACACACACACACACACTCAGACACAGACACAGAGAGACACACACACTCGCAGACACAGAGAGGCACACACAAACACTCACAGAACCAGAGTCAGCCCCTTGGGACGGGACGTGAGTGTGGGTGTCCTCCCGACATGAAAGGCGTTATACAAATGTAATTTTGTTGTTGAGACAGACACACACACTCACAGACACAAAAAGAGACACCCACACTCACAGGCGCTCCGCCCACAGTGACGTCAGATAAACAGAGTGAGCAGCCCATGGGCCAGAAACTACATTTATGTCAGGTTTGTAGCGGACGAGGGTTGCTGTTGCGGAAAAGGTGCAGCTGCACTTTTCTATTGACACAGGTTATAACCTTAAATCTAAGCACTCAAGTTATCTACTCATCTGAAACCAGAAATAATTTTTCCCCATTTATGTGCTGGGTTCCCCAGGTTTTTTTCCCATGTTTTGTGCTGACCCCTGGTCAACACACAACCTTCGTAATTTTAAAAAACGCAATCAGGTCTCCTCTCGACCTTGAAGCAAAACAGCCCCAGTCCCTCCTGGTATCATTCTCTACACCAGATCTATGACCTTGGCATCCTTTCTAATATGCCGTGTTGAAAACTGGACACAACTGGCCAACTGCAGGCTAACTAATGATTTATAAAGGCTTAACATTATCCCTTTATATTTATACTGCATGTCCCTATTTATAAAACCTAGGATTTACAGCTTTGTCAACTTGCACCCCAACTTTAAAGATGTGTGTATAGAGTAGAGCCTTATTATAATGCGGTAGATACGGTTTATAAAATTCCAACCAACATTAAAACAGGTCACAATCGCCAGGTAGCTCTGTTCTGTTCTGTTGGAATGATAGCCCTGACAGTGAGTTCAAAGTCCCAGTGAAGGGCTGTCCTTCGGATGTGATGTTGAAAACCGAGGTCCTGTTTATCTGTTCAGGTGGTGCAGGGAGTTTCTCCTCGTTCCTTGGCCAACATTTCTCCAAATAACAATATGGTCACTCACTTGATCACTGTGTGCCATTTGGCTGCCATAATTCACCTACAAATACAGTAAATTCCTGTGAAGCACTTTGTCACGTCTCGAAGATGTTATAAGGCACTGTATAAACTACAATTATTAGTATAAAATAACACAATTTTGGATGTCTAGCAGATGGGTTGGAAACAGGTGGATATTTGAGCCCCTTTGCAAGGGTTGAGCTCACCTATCATGTTCCAAAACAAAAAATGCTAATTCTTTACAGGAATTCTGCATGTTAATTAACGTTCAAACATTCTACTAACTCTCTAAATTATGTTACATCTTAATTGATGCAAGTGCTATATGTTAACTGGAGCATTATTCCATTAGCCAAGTATGCCACAAAAGTGACTAACGTGAAGAGAACTGTGAAATTAGGTACTCTAAGCAAAATTTATACTTCAGAAGTTGTTTTAGATATTGTTGGAGAATGCAGAGCTCATAAGTATTCATGTTAAATGAAATGCTAATGTTCAGTATTGAGACCAACTTGTGTCAGTTCTTAATAACACAAAGCTAGTAACCCTCAAGACCATATCTCTCCTGAATAAATCTCACATACAGCACAGCAGGAGCTGCTCAGATGAAGAGGTTCCTATTTACACCAGACTTGTGATGTCTCAATGATTTGCAGCAAGAAGGCAAATATGGAAAAGGTTTCTTACTGCATGCCAAAGTGAGAAAATTGTTTACATTTCTAGTTTTATAGCTTGCAGTTGATATAAAGTTCCTCAAAATGCATTCCTAAAAACTATTCTAAATGACAAACGTTTGGCCTTGGCTAAGAACCGTAGATAATAGTTTACTGTGCCTAACCGGCAACATTCAAGCCAATTTATGTTGTATAGACAATTCTTAAAAGAGATACATTTATTGCTGCCACTATTATTAATACATGACCTCTTCTATTTTGGCCGGTGATGGTAAAGTGATACATACCAATATCAGACACATGTGTACCTCTGGCAAAGAAATACCATTAATCAGTTTGGAGTATATAGATTTCCAACAAAAACAAGCAAGTCAATTAAACTCATTCCAAAACAACTAACTGCTGGAGAATGTAGAAGGATAAAAGACTGAAATGACCTCTTCTCATTGCATGCTTTCTTAAGTTTGTATGCATTAGCGTTGAGTGCTTAAGTCTTAAGCACTCTTAAAGTCTTAGTCTTAAATCTTTTTTATTTAGGCTTCAGAGATTCAAATGAATTCTGTAAAATTCTGAAATTTAGCCTTAATCTGAGGTTTTCTACAGCTGTTAAGAAGAACTTTGGAATACTGGTTTTGTTCATCAAGATTGAAGTTTAAGAATTATTACATTTTAAGAATTGTGTTTTGTGGGCAACATCGCAGTGCTGAGGATGGTGCTACATTGTTGGAGGTTCCCTCTTTATTCAGAGAGACAAAGTAGGTATCATCACTCTCATGTTATTCACTGGCAGTATTTTTAGTGGTATTGGTTTATTCCTCAAATATAATGTGCCATATTCCACTTTCAGTAAAGCAGTAAATCCTTCATGTGATGGATTTTAATCCAATTTGAATGAATATAATGCCTCACAAAATAGCAACAATGTGAAGCTAATCAGACACTAGTGGAGAGAAATTCCACCTGGTCCCAGAGTTATTCAATTTACGTAGCATATCAGAGAATCCGGAATTTGACAAATTGTTGAATTCAGTCTTAGCTTTGAAGTTGTTTATCTGTATCTCTTAAAAGAACTTTCAGAGAAATGGCTTCAAACTTAAGGGTTTAAGTTCCGTATTTGCCAAATTCTGGATGCTCTGAAATGCTACACAAATAGAGCAAATCTAAACTCCGGTGGAATTTCTCCCTCTATGTCACTTGACGGGGGCATTTGACTACAATGAGTAACCTCGCTTAGATTGCTTGTGAAGTCACATTTGGAATACTCTATGCGGTTTGGACGTACCTTCAAAAGCACATCCAAGCACTGGAGCAGGTTCAGAAAAAAAAAGCAACAAGAATGATAACAGGACTTTGAGGTTATTAAATATCAAAAATCAATTGAAGTTGGGATGCTGACTGACTTTGAAAGAACTGCCAAGGACTAGATTACCTCCAAATGCAATCTCAATGTACAATGTAGGGAATTTGCCAATGCAACAAGCATCAACACTGTATTGATTTCTGTAAGAAAGAACTTGCCACTATTCTTCAGGATGAATGCCATTGTTAGCACTGCAAAACTACTGTTGAAAAGAACACCTTTTTGCAATCAGTGTTAGCCTCAAGCATTCACAGGCCAGCTATAGCATTCTGGTTATGGCCAACTGTTTTGAAGAGCGGTCATTTTTTATGTACATCAAGGTGAGAGATATCAATGTTGCGGAAAAGAACATCTTTTTGCACTTAGTGTTAGCCTCTCAAGGTCCTCGTTTAACGTTTGCAAGGCATAAATGCAGGCAAAAGCTCCTGGTACATTCTCCAAATAATGTCCCTTAATCCCCAGTCTATCTTCTGCACTACTCTGATTATATCCATTTCAAGGTAACCTCCCCAGTCGTAATAATCTGTAGAATTTGTTTTAAAGGTGGAACAAATAAAAATTATTGTGCCAGAACTATATTTAGCTATTGACAGTCAATATCCTTGTCCACAGATTCATCACCTCCTGCCTTAATTATTCCAATGCCCTCCTTGCCAGTCTCCCCAGCTTCACTATCCACAAAATCCAACTAAACCCGAACTCTGCCGCAAGTATACTCATCCAATCTAGCTCCGTAACCCCATCACACCAGTGCTTGCCAGGCTCCACTAGCTCCCTATCACAGAACAGATCAACTTCAAGACCCTCACACTCATCTACAAATCCCTTCATGCCCTGGCATCTTTCTACCTCTCCGACCTGCTTGCTCCACACTCCACCACATGCCATGTAAAGATTATTATCATAAATTATTGGTGCTGGAGGAAAGGTTTGGTTCTCGAATAAAAAGTTAAAACCATTGCCTCAAATGCTTTGCATGATAAAATGTCGTCAAACATTTGAATTAGACAGTGAAGATAAATTGTATTATCTATATATGTCAGCGGAAGCCATACCCCAACTTTTCTGATTTTTCCTTCCAATGCTCAGGTGCTTAACAAAAGTACGGTCAAAAGCTACATAACCACAGCCTATTTTGTAAGGACTTAAATGCATTAAAAAAAAATGTTCCCCTGGAAATTTCTAGAGACATCTCAAAAGCTCTCCTGTCAATTACAGTGAATTAGACCTCCTCGAGACCTCCTGTTGAGTAAACTAAAATCAGGCCGCGCAGCTTGTATATATAGATACAGTATGACAGTATTTTTTTATTACAGCCACCTCCTTAATCACATCTTCAACTCCTTCCCAGATACAGCCATTACAGCTCTAATCGTGAGTACTGCTAGAACTCTAACACTCACAGAAACATTCACTTGCACTAAGTGAAGAATTATACAATGTCCAGTTCCTAGCTTTTAACCCATTCTAACTGAAATCAGGCTGTGGAGCCTTGCATATATAGATACAGTATGACAATATTTTTTTCAGCATCTCAGACTCATCCACTAAAGCGATCACCTAACTCACTCTCTTCCCATTCATTTTGGCTCCACATGTTGCCCAAATCTCACCAGATTCTGGGGGTTGGTTATAAAACAGCAACACTCTGTCTGTACATTTGCCTTGTCGCCTCACGCATCTGTTTTACAATGTTTCAATATGCTCCACAGTCTCTTAAACAATAAATCATACTCAGAGAATCATAGAATATTATATCACTGAAACAGGCCATTCACATATATCATAAGTTTCTCCACACACGAGCCATCCAGCCTTATCCCTCAAAACATCTCATCCTGATAAACACTGATGAACTTCTTCCTTTTTTTTGGAAACCAGTCAAAGATCCAACAAATTCCCAAACTTCCAGAAACACAGCAATTACAATCAACCATTTAGCAAAGCAGAAACTAGATGACGGATGTCATTCTGCTTGCAGTCTCATCTCTGTGACAGAAGGTTGGGGGTTGAACCACCACATAGGGCTTAGCCAAATACAGTGTAAGGGGTGTGCTACATTGTTGGAGGTGCCATCCTTCAGATGAAACAATAAACTAAGGTCCCGCATGCCTTTTTAAGCAAACGTTAATGACCCCACTACCTGAAAATGGAAGGTAGCTTATCTTGGTGTCCTGACCAACAATCTCCCAAATACATTTGATCATTCGCTTCATGGCTATTGATGGAACATTGCTGTGCACAAATTGGCTGTCGCGTTCACCTACAAAATGCACGGTAACTACACTTTACAGTAATCCCTATGAAGCAATTTGAGACATCTCCTGACATGAAAGGCGCTATATCAAATTTTAGGACTTTTTTTGTTATAACTATAATTTTTGTTCAGTATTTCAGATGCTGACTCTGATGATAGAGCGAGTGATTTTCACAAGCCTTTATTCAGATTAATAGTTTCAGTTTCTAATTCTTCAACATCTGGTCCAAGTGGAAGATTTTGAAACACATCCAGGAGTTTTTTTGTTTGTTTACTCATTTCTGAAGCCCAGAAAATTTGGAACATTTCCCTACAAGTTGGGAGGTATAATTCATGAATTAGTCCCAGCATTATTGATGTTTCCAGAACAAATTTTTGCCACAATTCAGGCTCATCACATTTGGTTTTTCATCATTGCTGAGAGCTGCATAAAAATTAGCAATGAGAGAGAGGAGCACTTTCCAAATGAGAAGCTTCAGAATGGTTAATTCTCAGGAGACCACAGAAAGAGAACAGTGTACATCCACCATAGGATTATAGACTGGCACCTGCCAAAAGCATGTACGGGTATTATCTTAATAGCTGCTCCTATGTGAGAAGCTCCTAGGGTCACTCAGTCCAGAGTTGTACTCTGTCTGGGAACTACTGGAGGACAGCCGCAAAAGTCTCATTTTCCGCTAAGACGTCAACCTCTGTGTTCAGCTTTATGGTACTATTGAAAAAGAGAAAACAGTTTCTCCAAACCCTCATATTATTTGGTCATTCATTTCTTGTCTGTTTGTGGGACTTTACTTTGCACAAAATGGCTGCCACCCTTGCCTACTAAAGATAGTTACTACACATGATAATAGTTACTGTAGAATATTTTGTGATTTTTTACATTATAAGTGCATCACACCTGCCTCAATCCAAACCGTAGGCACTCTGCTTCAGCAAACACCTACTTCTGGAGAGACTATTGTGCTTTCAACCCAACCCGGGGCAGATTTGTACATTTTTGTTTTGCTCATTGAAGTGAAACTCATCATTGCATCAGCATCTATAGTTAACTGTGTCGTCTAAGTCAAATTAGGTAACAGTTAAACTGGACGGAGAGTAGTTCACTGCAGTGGATTTCCCATAAACTAGTCACAGGAATATCAGTCAAATAAGAGTCATGTGCCTTGGCTATCTCAATCTTTCTCAACCAACAAACTCTGCATGTGCAAGTTTGAGTATCCTCAGTGATTATTTAAGAGTGATTATTTTATAGTGATGCTCTGAGTTTCCATGTGTCCTTTGGAAATACTGAGCTTGCAGTAATGCAATAATTATTGAGATAAACTGGGAGTTTAAGTGAACTACAGTAGTTGCAAAAAGTACCATTTGGAAAATTAATTTGGAACAAATAGCATTCGTATTTTCCATGAGTGGATTGGAGTGCACACCCTGGCCAATGGGTCCAGGACAGGAACCCTTTCTTTTTCCTAAAGCTTCTGTTGGTTAACAGTTCAAATCTATCAATACAGCATGCTAAAAATGTCACAACATGCCATTCCTCTTGTGTCAGAGAGAGAAAACACTCTATCTCAGTCTAAATCCTCAAACTGTGACTGACCCTCAAATGAAGCTACATAAATTAAGTTTACTCAGAAACAATTAAGAATTTTCTCAGAAATTTCTTCAGAACCAAAACTGTCGATCTATGGTAGAGTCTTCGGTGTAGGAAAGGCCAGAAACTAAACCTTGCTTATGCCCGGTTATATTGCCCCTTTCTGACAATTGTCACAGCAATTTGTCATGGAAGCTACAGTATATAATCAAGGTGGAGCAACATGGGCTAGAGGTGAAGCTGGAGCTTGGCTGTGAACAAACTTTGAGAAAGTGCTTTGAGCAGTGCAGGGATGTGCACTGCAGTATAAATGTGAATGGTATGTACTCCTTCAGGCTCTGCTCAGAACTGGTCAGTTAAAAGCTCTTGGGATCATTATATGGATGCCAGCAGATCACTTTCAATGTTAGTAAATAACCAATTGAATGACTCTTTAATAACATTGTAAATAACATTTTATATTAAAATTATGGATGTGCATTTGCAGAATTCTCCTCAGGTTTGGCCAATGCAATTGGGGAGCAGGCAATATAAACCAGCTTTCCTATTCTAAATCACTTTTCAGTTGGAAGTGTTGTTGCTTTGCTCCCAGGAGCACAAAATGGCTATCAATCTTGCTTTTAAGAATACAAAAAAGGTTAAATATGAATTTATCGGAGGCACAAAAGAACACAGAGTAACCTGTGAACAGCGTGTAAAAATCATTGAACAACATCCATCATTTTTAGCTTCTTGTATATGACAATTCCTGCATTTATGCTGTTACTGTGCTATATAATTGTCACGGTTCTGTCGGAATTGTACTGTAACTAACGCAGTTAGAAAACACACCAGAGTATCAAAAATTAAACAATGAGTTCTACTTTCCTACCTGGAACTTTTTTAGCCCAAATGATCATGTGCACCAGTTCTTTATCGGCCAGGTTAGTTAATAAAGTCATCATGGATGCTTCGGTGAAAGGTTTGCTTGGGTCATGCTCAGAGTAAACCATCGGTGGCTCTGCTTCCATAAGGGTGTTCAGAATTTCATCAGACGTCATGCTCAGGACTATGTTCTGCTTTACATTCTTCTGTGCTGAGCTCACACTGCTTGAGGGAGGTCTATGGGGTACACCAGTACTTTTGTTTATGTGATCCTTCTCATCCTTCCGTCGCTTGTGTTTCAGCATTCGCCCACCTCTACGATCCTTACGAATGCCTGGATGACAGAAGAAAAGATAAAGTCCAAACCCTTTAGCCACAAGGGTTTCAACAACAACAGCATCCATATAGCGTCCTTCATGTAGGATAATGCCTTAGAGAGCTTTATACATGCAAGTTTGGACGGCAAGTAAGAGAGGGGAGTGGGTGAAGTGGAGGTGACGGTAGGACACTAGGAAAAACTTAATTTTCAATCACAAAACTACTCCTCCCGCTCTCACCTGGTTACCTGTGGCGTACCCAAGGATCCATCCTTGGCCCCCTCCTCTTCCTAATCTATATGCTCCCTCTTGGTGATGTCATCCGCAGACATGGGGTACACTTCCACATGTACGCGGACAACACCCAACTCTATTTTTCCACCTCACTTTGCAAACCCCAGTCCCCTAATGTTCTGTCAGCCTGCCTGTCAGACCTCAGGAGCTGGATGAGCGCAAATTTCCTTCAGCTAAATGTTGACAAGACGGAAGCCATAAAATCACATGGTTCTCACCTCCTCCACCTACCTGACCTCCCCCTAAAACTCTCCGAACCCGTACGCAACCTAGGCGTCAAGTTCGACCCCCAATTATCCTTCCTCCCCCACATCTGGTCCCTCACCGGTACCGCTTTCTTCCACCTCCGACGCATCGCCCGTCTCCGCCAATACCTCACTCCAAAAGCCACTGAAACCCTGGTCCATGCCTTTGTCACCTCTTGGCTAGACTATTCAAATGCCCTCCTCTGCCCTCCTCACTGGTCTCCCCTCTGCTACCATCCATAAAATCCAGGTCATCCAAAACTCTGCCGCCCACATTCTTACCTGCACCAAACTCCGCTCCCCGATTACCCCAGTCCTTGCCAGACTGCACTGGCTCCCTGTCCCAGAGAGGATCGACTTCAAGATCCTCACCCTTGTATTCAAATCCCTCCACTCCTACCCCCCTACCTCTCTGACCTCCTCTCTCCTCACAACAGTGCCCGTTGTCTTTACTCCACCGGGTCTGGCCTCCTCTTTGTCCCCCGAATCCTTCGCTCCACCATCGGCGGCCGTGCCTTCAGCCACTACACCCCAAGGCTCTGGAACTTCCTTCCTCATTCCCTTTGCCTCTCCCCCTCTCTTCCTATTTTCAGATCTCGGCTGAAGTCCTTTCTTTTCGACTGCGCTTTTGGTCACCTTCTCCCCCCTCCCCAGGATCTGTTACTGTGAAGCTCTCTGAGACACCGTCGGGCGTGGAGAGTGCTATATAAATCCAAGTTGTTGTTGTTACTCAGCCAAAATTTAGAAATCCCCGGATTTATAAATCTAAAGGTTCTGACTATTATCTATGAAGCAAGAATATCAGCCCAGCCACCTTAGAGTCTCCCATAATATAGCTAGAGCCTCATGTAAAATTAGTGCAACAGATAAGTCCACAAGCTAAAGGCCTAAAGAATAGAGCTTCTAGTTGCCAGCTCTGTCATCCTTCTGGAAAATGGGAACCACATATGTTTGTTTCCGCTCGGTCAAAACCTCCCCAATGTTCTGGCCTCTCTCAAAACAACTATCAATGATCTCCCTTGCTCTCTAAATATGCTGTCCTATAGTTCATCCATCCTGGGGAATTCATTGGGTTTCAGCCTTTTGAGGTTATGTATATCCTCTGTTTTGCTAATGTCAACGTCCCGGGGGCTCACATGACATGTGTGGAATGTTGAACAGCACATTGTTAGTGTTCTTAAAAATGTTGGTAAAAAAACAAGTAGTAACTTAATATGTTTATAATATCTTCTTATCTTCAACACCCTTTGTATCCCTTAGGGTTTTAATCTCCTCCCCGATTACTTCTTGCTGTTATAATATTGTTTTTGCTGTGCTCGAAACAACACAATACAAGATCACAGCACAACAACAAATTGCATTTATATAGCACCTTTCATGTCATTGGGTTATCAGTATCACACCAATGTGACTCCACCAGTTTAAGTGCAGAAACTCTGGAGCAGGAACCTAGCATTTCACATACAAACTATGGTCTCTGAATCCTGGATGGGTTAGTGACTTCCTCCATTCAATCCATTCCAACTGGTCTTCACTAATAGGAAATTATTGTAGGAGTGGCACTGGAGGAAATTTTTATACGATGGAACCATTATCAGTGGCTAAAACTCATTCAAAAACAATGCAGTAACAATGCTGCCCAGAGCAATATCTTGGCATGATATTGAATAGTGAAATAATATTTGATCTACTTTAGTATATTAATCCTAGATTTGCCAATAAGCAAGAACCTCAAATTTGGTGCTTGGTTGCAGCACTATTTATATCAGCAGTAAACCATTGAATGTTACAGCATATGCCACAGCCCCTCAAGCCTATGCCAGTGTTTTACGCACATGAGCCAGGTAATCCAAGCCTCAGTAAGATATTTTAACAAAATATCACTGTAGCTTGTTCCAAATATTTAAAGTATCTGAAAAAGCAGAGTTAGCACACTGAATGTCACAACTAGAGCAGCAACATCCAATATGCAATTTTTCAATCTCACTGTATCAAATACTGTATGTAGGCATCATTGAATTCAATTTTTTTTTGAGATTGGCAACATGTCTGACATGTGCAGAGACCTGTCACAATGCTTAAGAGTATCCAAACCAAAGTAAAGAGTTCCATGCATGTCACCTACACATAGAAATTTGTGTGCATGGAATGGAATGCGCTCTCTCAGAGAGTATTAGGCGCAAAGCGTGGCGAGGCCATTCATTTCAACAAATATATACAGGCAGAAGACCAGATGAGGATCCTCTACTGGGAATGTCTGAGAGTCCTCCTAAACTAACTGTGAGAACACTTGTACCATTTGCACTCATGACTGCCTCCCCACAAAACACACAAATAAATGAATGGCTGAGGCAATTGCCTTTTCCCTAAGTACAAACGAATGGGCTGAGAGCCTGCTCTCTCTGACTGCTATATTTTTAAGGAAGTGAAACAAGTCAAACTAATTTCAGGTTACTTCCCAGTGGGTATTGATGCACAGTATAAAACGATGCACAAGTCAGCATGAATATTGAGGTGAAAATTGGGACCTGTGTTGTTGTTAATTAACACACTGTCAAAAAATGATTGAATTTATTTGATTTATTTATTTATTGTTCTGAGGGTGTTACTGTCTTCTTCACCAGTCCATCGCAAAGGCTGAATCGAAGCAGCCCACTCTGCCCATTGGAAGGAGGGGGAGTGGGATACTGCTTTAACACAACAATAAAATCTGAGTTAATGCAGGAGCCTGCTAATTGGCACTCCAATTCGTAGCAAGGGTAGCTTCATAGTTCCTCCAATGTTAAAATCAAGAGTTCATTGATCAAAGCTTCAATGTGTTAATTAACAGATCACAGTTAAGATTCTCATCCCAGCATCTCAATATAAATCAACATCTTGCACTTACAAACCTGCACCTACGTTTAGATTAGATTGGGTGGACTAGGTAAGCAGGGTGCGGATCTGTGGGTCAAAGCTGTGTATTCCATACCAGACAAATGAAAACCATACGTGTGTGGAACGCTCAGTAGTTTTTGGAGAACTTTAAACATGGTGATTGGTTTCTGTGTGTCTGATACCTGTCTGACCAGCAAAAATGATTGTGTTCTGAAATTTTGCCTGGGTCTCTTCCTCTCGCCTAACCACTATAACCGCCTCCTACACGGTGGTGTGACTGCATCTTGAGACAGCAATGCCCCTGTAGCTGCTCACTGAGATATTGGCAGTCAATGGTGACCTTGTCCTTCACAGATCTCTTCATGACATTCAGCAATTTTCTGAAGCCATTTGCATACCTCTCGCTTGTAAGTTCTGAAAGCTGTTTGTTTGTACTCAGTACTGACTCAGTTCAGGGAATCACAGAATGCTAAAGCCCAGAAAGAGCTGAAGCTGCAAAGTGTGCACTCGTGTTATCCTCCATGTTAGCCAACTGATCTAATCCCACCCTCCCCGCTCCCATTACAGTGAAACTCTGATAACTCATCACTCCAAGGGAATAGCTCAAATGCCTACTTATCAGAGTTGATTAGTTATCGAAAGACAAAGTACTCAAATAACTGGGATATTGAATGCGTGACTAATTATGTGGGGTTTCCCAGTTATCCCAGGGGCAAATTATCAGAGTTTCACTGTACTTTCGCCCACAAAATATATAGTCAATTCACTTTACGGTATATTCTGTGAAGTGCTTTGAAATGCCTTGAAGACCTGATAAGGCGCAATATTAAATGCAAGGATTATTATTACTTTGCAATATGCCTCTTTGAAACTCCTTCCCTTTAAAAAAAATTCATCCAGTAAGCCACAATTATAATTTATAGCAGAGAATCCCATAATTCCAACCAAATTATTTCTCTTTACCTGTTTCTGCCCTCGTTTAACTTTGCTGAATTTATGTAACAATTGTGCAGTTTGGAGCAGAATCCATGCTTTATCTGCCCACTTTATCAGAGTACTGAGAGAACCGTTTGGATTAAATCCCTGCTGGCCCACGACATCTTTGGTTTACTTTCTGATTTCAGATTCAGAATCTTGGGTATAATCTCTATTGTTCACATTTAACAATATCTCTAGCTTTGATCTTCACAATTCAGTTGCTGTCAAGCAAGCAAGTTGTTAGTTAGCTGGAGTCACCAAGCAGAAAAAAATATTCAGTATATTTTGCTCTTGTTTTTCTTAGCTCTACTAGATGTAATCTTAAACTTCTTTTTTGAGTCATTTCCAAGATGCATGTATAATCCTCCATCTATTTCCATTTTATCTTATTAATTGACTTAATGAGAAGGCAGGCTTCATTTTCTCCTTTTCCAGACATCAATCCCATTCGAGCCATGCTCCACTGGCTCCCCAATCTCCATCAGATTAATTTTAACCTTGAGTTCTAACCTTCAAATGTCTCCACCTCTTTACCCAACTCTAACTCCTTGAGTCCTACCCTCCCACCCACTCCCTCTACTTAGGTGACGTGCCTGGCAATGGAATGTAGGAATTGAGTTGTTCTGTGGCAGTCTTGGTGATCCCCTTACTGATCCAGGCCAGTCTGTATTCCTCCAAATCACTGCTGATGACAGAACAGTCTGTCTCATTGGCAGGCCTTGGAGGGGCAGGGAGCACTCACTCAGATCCCGTTGACCCTACAAGCCATAGCCCTAACGTGTTAGGTTTCTAAGATGGACAAGCAGCCTGCTCCATATCCTTCACCCATTCTGTCCTGCCATCAGCGGGCAAACTTTCAACAACAACAACTTGCAGGTATATAGCGCTCTTCATGCAGGGTAGCATTCCATTGCGCTTTACCCCATTCTCATGAACTGTTTCATAAAATCTTTCTGCCTTGCACCATCTCTCTGTGCGTTCAGAACCCTTCTAGAAAGCTATCTATTTGACTGCAACTCTGCTCACAATTCAGCCCACCACCTATAATACTCTGAAGTGTTTTGGGATGCTATTATATGTGAAAGGCTCTACATAAGTGCAAATCATGACTGCAGCAAGCAGCTTCTCCCTTCACCCAGTGAGCACCAGCCTGTTCCACAGTCCCTGTCCTGTTCATCTCACCATCAGCAAGCAGGCTTTCCCTGGCTCTTTGGAATTCCATCCAACTTCTCCAACTCCTTCCTTTCCTCCCCACTTTAATAATAATAATAATCCTTGCATTTGATATAGCGCCTCATTACGTCTCTGAGCGCCTCACCCAGTGCTTCTATGAATATACTAAAAAGGGAATTAATTGTATATTTTGTGGGTGAAACACGGTAGCCACTTGCACACAGCAGTGTCCCACAAACAGTCGTGGATTGATTGACCAAATTATTATCATTATTATTATTTTTGAAGGGATTATTACCCCTGGAAAAGTGATCCGGCAATCGACTAACAGCCAGGTTCCTACTTATTGGTAGGTAAACAGTGGCATGTGGAGTAAGGCAACTAGCCTAACATTTTGCCTGGCTCGAGAAACAAACAAAGTGATTTAACTATTATTAGAGGCTGGGTAAACATGGGTCATACTGACTAAACAACAACAACAACAACAACAAGATTCCATTTATAAAGCGCCTTTCACGTCAGGAGGACGTCCCAAGGCGCTGCACAGTTGGGTCATGAGCCGAGCAGGGGGGAAATGGTCAGGGAGGGGAGGGAGCGAGGAGGGGGGAAATGGTCAGGGTGAGGGGAGGGAGGAGCGAGGAGGGGGGAAATGGTCAGGGTGAGGGGAGGGAGGGAGCGAGAAGGGGGAAGAGAGTCGAGAGGGGAGCTGAAGGCTCGGTCAAAGAGAAGCTTTGAAGCTCGGTCAAAGCTGATTGAGGTTTTTAAAATAACAAATGGAATTGACAAAGTGAGTAGGGAACAACTTTTCCCTCTGATGAGGAAATAAGATAATAACAAAAGCAGTCATCAGCACTTCCATGTTCCTCTCCAAGTCACTCAGCAGCCTGGCTTAGACATATATATCACTGTTCCTTCATTGTCACTGGGTCAAAATCCTGTAACTCCCTACACAACAACCATCACCACAAGGACTACAGCAGTATAAGAAAAGCTTCCATCACCCACATTGTTAGAGCCACTCCACTTACAGTATGTTCTGTGAAGCGCTTTGGGAAGTCCTCCCGATGTGAAACGCGCTATATCAAATGTAAGGATTATTACTATTATTAACATCACCATCATCTTCTCAGAAAAAAAAGTGATGAGCAATAAAAATTGCTTCTGCTAGTGGCACTCACAGCCTGAGAGAAGTAGAGAAACATCCTTACATTTGTCATAGTACCTATGGCACTGGAAACACCTCAAAGTGCTTCGCAGGGAATTAGTGTAAAACCAGCAAGCGATTTTCACACAGCAAGATTGCACACGGCCATAAATCCAATGCAAGGGGACATAATGGAGCTAAGCCTACCTAAATATGATGGTGGAATGTAATCTTCCAAAGAGCCATTGGTTATGATTCAATTGTGATATTTAAAATGGAGAACTAGATACTAGACTTAGAAAATAAGGGTTATAAAAAAAAGGCAGGGATGTGGGAATCGGAGGCCGATATAGGCTCTATACCTACTGCTGGATGTTATTAAACATTATCCAAGTAAAAACACAAGTCTTTATTCCGGAAGTGCTACTCCATATAATTTGTTTACTTAACCTTTGACTGGCTAGTAGATTTTATGTCAGAAGTGCCTATTAACTTTAATCCACTATTAGACAAAACACTGCTGGATATTCAGATTTGGAATGCCAGAAATGACTGCTATAAACATTATTCCAAAAATAAATGTTAAACCTAATGTCCATGCTCCCTTTTCTAAATTTCTCAGCATATTTTAAAATGAAAAATGCATATTGAGGCAAAATTTGCATTATTACTTAAGGTGCAAGGAATGGTTTAAATAGCATAAGGAACACTTTAAGGAATCCACAGATTGCTTACTGTCTCTTTATCAGCATGATCCTTGCCAATTAAAACCTAACTCTACTTACTGACTGTTCCTGACCTCCGATTCTCCCAAGTCACTCTTTTTAGTCAGCTGGCTGGGACTTCCCCATGTTAAAATTCCCAGAGTAGACCTACAACAACATTCCCAGTCTATGGCAGGAAACTGACCATATAAAGTTAGGTTCTTGTTTTTTGTTAAAGTGACAAGCAGCCAACTTACTGGAAGAAGCGTTTACGATATTAATAATGATAAAAAAGGAATCAAAGACAAATTAATCCATGGATCCTTAATCCATTAACATCCTTACCCCATTCCTAGTGCGAAATTGGTCAAGGAAAACCACATTTTGGGATACTGATGCAAAGCCTGCCCTGTTTGTTGTGAACATAACACAGGAAGAGCAATAGTGTCGGAAATACAGCAAGAGGATTACATTTAGATCCACTATGCAAGTAGGCAGACAAAGGGCAAGTGAAATAAAACACTGATAAATGTATTCAACATTGGTTAAAATGTTGCAGCAGTAATGAATTGGGATTAAATTAGCAGAGGCACATATGAGAAAAGGACCTTGTCGTGGTGGTACACTCATCACATACAACGTCACAAAGCAATTAAAATGTAAATGTTGGGATATATAGTCAGAATACTTCAGTACAAGTCTCCAGAAGTTGTACTGGGATCTACTGATCACCTGCTCAAAGTATTGCATTCTGCTCTGATCACCAAGCCACGAGAAATATATGCGAAAACTTTGCAAAAGGTGCAGAGGAGAGTGACAATACTGAACTCTGATTCAAAGAGGTTGAGTTAAAAAAAACACAGAGAAGCTCAATTAGGAACAGATGTAGTAAACTTTGAATATTATGTCAGATTAAACCATAAAAGCCGGTTGAGGGTGAACAAATATGATAACAGCACAAAATGATTTTCAGACTAAAATGACTGGCACAGACTAGGTGAATGGCTGAAGAGCCTGTTTTGTGCTGAATCAATCAACAATCTTTGATTCAGTCATAAATGTTTTGTGGGAAACTTTTACCACAGCTGCTTACTTCTCTGCATACCAATCAAAGTGAATTCTAAACATGGGATATATGAATGTTGTTCACAAACCTGGATTCCAGGTAATACTTCCCAGTAGCTGTCGTCCCAAGGCTAACAGTTTCCTCATCAGCTACTTGACAGGCAGATCAGTATCAATCAATCAGTATCCTGTTCCACTGATAGAAAACTTTTTAAGTCTCGAGACCACAAATCAAAGTTGGTCAGAAAGTGTTAACTTTTGGCACCAGGAGGTACTTCAGCTATAATCATAATCAGAAAATTGAAGGCACCAAGTTCTAGGATAGAATCATACGAGATACCAAGAGGTCATAATTCAGCAGACTCTAATCTAAAGAAAGGGATACTCTGAGAAAGGCATCAAGGAAGAAGGTTTGCTTACTGATTGGAGTGTCTGAAGAAATTGCCATTCTTACTCGAGGGTAAACATGCAGAACATATTCATTGTTTTCCATTATGTATATTGTGTCATTAGTATCTGTTTATTGTTGGGTTTGCTCTTTTGCAATTTGATCTTCTTGTAAATAAAAACTGCATTTATTCTCATCTACAACTGCTAGTCTTTTCTGTAGCATTCGAGAGGCACTGACACTGGCACGAGCAGAGCATCTGTTAGCCTCATGTGCACAGTATAGGAAGAGAACAATCTTCTATCGCAGAGGAGGCAATATGCTTATTGGAATCTACTGTGAGGTTGATTCAAATGAAGGGAGCAAACAAAAAACCTGAAATATTAAAGAAACAGATCAATGGAAGTTGCATGCCNAAAAAAAGGAGGCAGGTAGGCATACTATTAACCACATTCTATAAATTTCAGATGCCCAGAATTTCTCATGGTCTTAGCAGTATGACTGTTTAAGATCAAGCAGAATTATGGAAAATTCTTTAATTCATTAATTCAGTCTGAACTTGAATGCTGGCTTTCTGGAGTTCTTAGAAAAATGACTTCAAAATTTAGACTAAATTGAAGAATTTTCCAAAATGCTGAACAATCTTAAATTTTAAGGCATTAGCCATTGGATTAAGACTATAAGGAATTCTGGAATTCTGATTTCTTAACAACACAAGACATGGATAGTCGTGAAGCAAAAGGGTGGCAACATCGAAGTTTAGTAAACAGAGGCGGCAACTTCCTCGCCTGCCACAGTACATATCTAATCACTTGAGGGAGAATGACACCGGCAACAATGGTGTCAATCCACGACTGTCTGTGGGACACTGTTGTGTGCAATTGGCTGCCGCGTTTCGCCCACAAATATACAGTCAATTCACTTTAGAGTATATTCTATGAAGCGCTTTGAGACGTCTAGAAGACGTGAAAAGCGCTCTTATCAAATGCAAGGATTATTATTATATAACACCAAAAGTGTTGCAGACGTAGAGAGCAAGTTAGGGGCCACAAGCGGATCTAGCGATAAGATTTAATATCATCGTCTAGTGAATCGTAGAGGCTCCAAACCGAACCTTTACAATGGCCCCCCCCCACGAGGCAACCATTACTCTTGCTGCCTAGTGATATACGAATCAATCACTGAGCTACAGTCACAAGACACAAAGAGGTGTTAATGTCCATTCACCCATACAGTTGTACTAGAGTATTGTTGCAAAGGATCCGTAATACCAACTGTAAGGCTCATTAATTGATCCGAGTGACTGAGCTGTCATTGTAAACAACAACAACAAGATTTCATTTATAGAGCGCCTTTCACGTCGGGAGGACGTCCCAAGGCGCTGGACAGTTGGGTCGGGACCCGAGCAGGGGGGAAATGGTCAGGGTGAGGGGAAGGAAGGGAGGGAGCGAGGAGGGGGTAGGAGTCGAGAGGGGAACTGAAGGCACGGTCGAAGAGAAGGAATACAGAGGAATACAGCTTTGTGCTGTGCTCTCTGAAGGCTTTGCCGCAGTTTCAAAATATAATTCAGGCCAATTGGCAGAACATATATCAATGAATACAGATGTGCAGTCCCTTTCCTGCTGTGACAGAGTAAAATGAATGTAAATAGGATCCTCTGATACTACTCATCCATGCAGGAATTTCTTTCACCAGCTTCTTAAAGGAAATTAGTGGCAAGTCTAGAAAAAATGTGCCCAATGACAAACGAGGCTTTCAGTAAAAAAAATTGTCATTCAAAGAACCATCTCTTGCTTTCCTTTTTAAAACCTTTTTTTTAGTGTGTCCAATTATTTTTCCTAATTTTCCTCCCCACTGGGATATGCCTCTCTATCTCTGGTCCCACCCTCCTCTTGATGGGGTGCTGTTCCATGGGTGCCGGTTACCCTTTCGTACCTATCCCAAGTGTCCTGACCTCTCCTCACCTGCCGATCACGTTTGCACAACCAGTAGAAAGGTGCTGAAGAGGGACCAGGAATCCTTGCTGGTTTTCTCTCCACTAAGCCTTAGAAGGCTTGGGTCAATTTAGCCTTTATATATGAAAGTTATTGTAATAATTAACTGTAGATAGTAGTGCAAAGTAAATTATTGCCTGTTTTATTCCACAAGTGAACTAATGAGGAACATCAATACTGGAATGAAGATTGTTTTGAACAACTTCCTCTGCACAACATCTGTAGTGTTGCTTCCTGCTGTTTTGTCAAGCAGTGGATAATTGGTCTCATACAAACAGGAGAATAAATATGCATGCTGACATGGAATGCTCTTTGCTTGTGCGGAGAGTCAGTGTGGCTGTTATGGGTTGCTAAGCTGTATATAAATGACCGTCCAGATACTTTACGTCCGGGAGATTCATGCATACGAAAAACTGGAAATGTCAGCCTCCACATCGCAGACACAAGTAAACAACATACCAAATCTACTCATTTCTAACATAACAATCATGGGTGGATTTTTTTCTCATGTTACTTGGTAAGGCTCTGCAAAAAGAAATTAGTTCATAAATTTGCCCCAAAATGAACCCGAGATAAATCAGTATTGTCCACCAAGCAGGTTTCTACTGGTTAAGGTTCTGGGACGCTACCCTGTGTGAAGGATTCATATAAATCCAGGTTGTTGTTGTTTATCCTGCCTCATATGTGTAGCCGATTGTAACACACTTCATTTGGTGCTGTTTAGTTTATAACATGAATGGGTTGTGTACCTCATTCATTGCACACGTCAATAGCCAGTCCATTTCCCAGAAACCAGCCAACTTCCAAACTAAGAACATTCGAGTCTTACTAGGTCACCCTCAATGTCAATTTCTGGGAGCCAGCCATCTGTGCCAATGTGCAGTGAAACCAAATATCATGGCCTCTTCATCAGGCAACTGGGGACTTTAAGGATCCCAATAACCAGTTTGCACCAAAACTCCATTCTAATTCCCTTATCAAAATTCCATTTAATTGGCTACTTGTCTCAGTGGTGTTTTATAGGCCTTTGCTGAGCACAAAAAATTTGCCTGCATAATATTCACTTAATTTCTAATTATCTCATTGTATAAAGTGTTTCGAGATGTTTCTTTTACAATGAAAAGAGCTCTCTAATTATTGTTGCTTGATGTCTGTTTGCAGGGTTATCAAACTTTCCCGGGATCAGGTATCTCTGCCTCAGATCCTGTTCCCACTAAATCCAATGGAGCCGCACCAGAATATTACTGGCTTCGACTTGTAACAGGCCTTGCCAGACAGGTGAGTGCAGGAGCAGACAAATCACAGGTACTATGAAAATGTGATTCATCATTCAAATACTTTGATTCTTTTCCGAATATAGTATTTAGGGTGGAGACCTTGTGTTAAAAAAAATTCACTCCAGACTAATGTTCCCTTAATTGTCACTTCATGATATATTAATTCATTTCATTTTAATGACTTAATTTTTATTTTAAGTTAGCCAATTACACCACTACAAACTACAAAATGGACAACATGTCTGTAATGCAGAAACTCCAATTTCCTTCCTGTTGTTATTCATGTGCAAGTTTTATCACAATCAGAAGCAATTCATCTCTCAAACACTGAAACAAAGTGAAATTCATATTTTGAAAATGCAAGTTGTATTTTTCATCTCTGCGTCCTCAGTCTGAAACCAACCAACCTAGATTAAACTAGGTTGAACTCACCTTTCAGGCTGATATTCTAATGCAATGCTGGGGGAACGCTACATTGTTGGAGGTACGGTCCTTTGGGTGAGATGTTAAACTGAGGTCCCATTTGTCTGTTCAGGCAGATATTACAGTTCATTGGCACTATTGGTGGGCTATTACTGTGCACAAACTGACTGTTGCGTTCACTTACAAATACGTTACTACACTATGAGGTGACCTCTCGACGTAAAAGTACTTTATCAAATGAAAGGATTATTCTTATTAATTAATGGAATACAAATCTTTTTGCTTGCTGTAAAGCTCTTAAGTTAAATACATCAGTGGGAGTTTACAACACCAAGTGTATCTTCATTCATCACAAAACTGTATCAGAAGATAAAATATTCTCCCCAGTGAGGTACAAGAACAATTAGTGGTACTAAATGCTAGTTATTCTGCCCCTGACTTAATGGATCTGCTCAAATGGTAAAAATAAAACTAATAAGCCTTGCATTTGATATACTGTAGTGGCTTTCATGTTGGGAGGACATCACAAAGCGCTTCACAGGATTTACTCTAAAGTGTACTTTGTAGGTACTTTGTACTTTGTGTGATAGTCACACCCCAGGCACTACAATTGATTGTCAGCCAAGCCTATATGAGTTCAAAGTCCTGAGGTGGGATTCGAACACACCACCTTCTGACTTAGTGTTGGAGTGCTACCAACTGAGCCAGTTGGATCTGAATGTTAAAATGCTCCTTTTTTTTAAAAAAAATGCTGTTCTTCATTTAACATTCTATGCAGTGCAGATATATAGGAGTCCTGTAGCGTATTGATTAGAGCAATCGCCTTGCAAGCGAGAGGACATGGGTTCGAATTCTGGGTAAATTTCCTTGCTCCACAAGCCTCTGTTTACCTAGCGGTAAGAGGAACCAGTTTGTGGTTGATTGGCAGATCACTTTCCAAGGTTAAAATAATAATTTGGTCACTCGATCCATGACTGTTTGTGGGACACTACTGTGCACAATTGGCTGCTGCATTTCGCCCAGAAGTACCCAGACAATTCACTTTACAGTATATTCTGTGAAGCGCTTTGAGACATCTCAACGACATGATAAGGTGCTATATCAAATGCAAGATTCTTATTATTATGATTACTCTGCAGCACACTGGAAAAAAAGACACTTGCAGCTTAAAAATAAAAAAGGGTTCAGTTGCAAGGAGAGTAAAGCTTCCTCGATTATGTCCACCTCAGCACTAACCTCAAAAAAGGCTCCATAATAGTAATAATCCTTGCGTTTGATATAGCGCCTTATCACGTCTTTGAGACTTCTCAAAACGCTTCACAGAATATACTGTAAAGTGAATGGACTATGTATTTTGTGTGCTCTGTGCTGCAGCAGCCAACTTCCAAACCAGACATGCTGTGGTCGTGCCCAGATCTTAACATCACTTGAAGGAGATGGATTGGGGATTATTGAATAAAGGGCAGGCTTGAGCTCTGCCAGCGCCACAGGATTGATGCTGCATTTATGTATTAAAATTACAATGATTCTCTGATAGTAAAAAATAAAGGTTAGGGCAGCGCCGAGCCCTTAACAGTACCTGAAAAGGTGGTTTCAGGACTACTAAAATCCGCCTCAAGACAGCGGACATGAACTGGACTTGGTCCCTGCTCACCTGTGAAATCTCACGGGGGCCCTTTTGACCTTCAGAAAGAGTCGACGGATTTTTTAAAATGTTATTAAAGAGCAGATTATGCAAATTAACACCCGTTTTTGGTGTCAGATCGCCAAACTTGACCTGTGCTTTGTTTGTGGATAACTACAATGCGATATGCTGCCAAGGGGAATCATAATCCAGATTTCTACATTGCTATTGACGGCTTTGCTCCCAGGTGTGTAAATAGTGCAGGAGTCAGTCAGAAGTAATCTTGCTCAGGACAACAGGGGAGAGATCCAATCCATCAGTCAATGTTCAAAACCCAGGTAAATGGATAGCACACAAATCTATAGCATAGTCCAGGCTCCATTTATATATATATATATATGTATACTAAAACAATTAATAATTCCATTTAATACAGCACAAAACAAGTGCTTCAGATTTTTTCTGTAAATTGCATTAACTATATTTTTGTAGACGAACATGACAGATTATTTGTGCGCAGCAATGTCGCACAAACAACCACAAGGCGAATGAGCAATTTAATTGCAGGATTTTGGGCCAGGACACAGGGAGAAACTCCCTTCACTTTTTGAATAGTGTTATGGGATCTTTAATGTCTACTCGAACTGGCAGACAGGATCTCCTTGGTTTAACATCTCATTTTAAGCACGGCCTATTTGGCAACACAGCACTTCACCAATGCTTGCACTGGAATGTCAGCCTAGATCACAAGCTCTACAACCCCAATACAGAACATGAACCCACAGCCTTCTGACCCACAATTGAGAATGCTACCAACTGAGTCAGGTGGAAACCTGGTTTATACTGCATCTAATCGCATATTATAGACTAAAGTCACAAATTAAGGCACCTCAATATTAAGGACAAAATAGGTTGGTCAATGAGCTTACACTGTATAATAGAACTAGACATACACTAACCAATCTATATTGATATTATATATTGCAATGCCCTCGCACATTTTTTTGAAATTGCCCAAATTTACTGAAACTACTATTATGCTGCGACCAACAGTCATCTTCTTCTTAATAAACAAAGCATTTAAGCAACGACTTTTAAAGCTATTTCAGTCAGGGAAAAAAAAGTTGACATTTATTTACAGACAGAATTGGGTTCAGTCAATTCCATTTCGCCCACAAAAATATACAGTCAATTAATTTCTGTAAAACGCGTTAAGACGTCTCAATGACGTGATAAGGTGCTATATCAAAAATGCAAGGATTATATTGTATGGGGTATATCTATAATGCAATATATCTTTGAACTTTGAGCTGAGCCTCCTATATTCTGCTGCATTCAGTCTATCAAGCCCCAAAACTTGCATTTCATTCATTTATAGCAGCACTTTTTAATCCACTTCTCTTCGTCCTTTCTTCCAATCCCATAATACTCTGACTTTGTGTCACCTCACACATCATCAAGAATAATGATTAGGGTAACTGCTGGCAGTATCCCAGATCCTATTGACCAGAAACGCAACCAAAACTCACCATCTTTGGGCAAGGAGAGGAGAAACATTTTGAGTATTCAATTTTGAGCATTTATCTTGGTCTGCCCCATAAATCGCCCGCCCAGTGTCTGTTCATAGGTAGCCTCTATAATAATACATGATTCTTGCATTGATTTAGTGCCTCCTCACATCATCTAAATGTCTCAGAGTGCTTTGCAGTAAGAATACCAACCCTACATTTCTTTTTTTAAGGTTCTAATGCTCTGAGTGGTCATTCTCTCATGGTATAACTGAATGTGATTATTCACTACAGTCAATGACCAATGATGCTATGTGAAATTACTTGCAACCAGTGTTTTGAATGGCAAGTGCTTTTTTAAATCCTTTGTAAGTCAACTGTTGATTTGTTTGCTGAAAGTTGCTTTCATAAATCAGATGAGTTGGTTTTACTTTGACATTTATTATATCTTGAGCAGTCTCACCAATAGGGTGGGGGAAGAAAGAAACACATTTTTGTTTTACTGCAATGCTTACTAAATAGCAGATCACTTAAAAATAATAATAATAAATGTGGTTTCGTCCACAAAATATACAGTCAATTCACTTTACAGTATATTCTGTGAAGCACTTTGAGACGGCTCTGAGACTTGATAAGGCGTTATTTCAAAATGCAAGGATTATTATCACAGCATTTATTGTAAAGTGTGGTGACTATATTTTGTAGGTAAATGTGGCAATTCATTTGCACACAGCAATGTCCTGCAAGCAGCCATGAAGGTAATGACCAATTTTATCTGGGGATTGTTAGCCAGGATACAGGAAAAAACTCCCTTCTCTTTTCGGAATAGAAATATCCAAGATGCAGGATTTAAATTGTGCGTTTTTCATAGCGCGATTCCTTAATGAGAGCTTCAAGTTGCGCTTCGTGAGTTTCAGTGAGTTTGAATTACTGTAAAGAATTCCCATTGAAACAGGATCTTTAACATTAGCACAGAAAGAGGGGAGGGGAATGTGGCAGATGATGTTATTCACCAATATCATTGATAACTGGTAATTGGGGAGAGTGTCAGCAGGTAACCAAATATGCAATTAAAGAAGTAGGTTTTTAGAAGCATTTTGAAAGTGAAGAGAGAGCTACAAGATTTAGGGTATGGAGAGTGGGGATAAATTGAAAGCTCACGCACTAATGGGGTGGAGAGGATAGAATATGTAAGAGCAAGTATGAGTTTTTAGTACGGGTGAAGAGAGCGGGGGAATGGGGCTACAGAAGTCAGAGGGGTAGGGTGGGGTCAGGGGAGCGGAGGCAATTAACACCATGAATAAGGAAATACATTTCCTGGACCCTGGTGAATTCAATAATAACAACTTGCATTTATATAATAATCCCTGCATATAGCACCTTTCACAACAACTAAACGTCTCAAGATACTTTACTGAACATTTCTGATTAGAAATGGGGTGAATGTTATCTTGGCAATGATCGCAGGGTACAGTTGATGCAGGGGTCACAAGCAACCGATCCTAGGCCCCTGGGCCAATCAATAATTGAAATGAAGCAGTGCTAATATACGGACTGAGCTTTTACTGAAAATGTTGGACTGGGATCATTTGTGATCATTGTATGTAAGCAACTCTTGGAAACAAAACTATTGTATGCAAGCTTTCATGCGTAACTGAGGTACCCTGTGTAAATCTTTAATAAATAGCATTATCTGGCTTTTCTTTTGTACTCAACCCTTTACATTTTTTAAAATTTATTTAAAGCATTATTGTAATTTTCCACTTATTACCAACTGTTTGACAGTGTAAGTACAGAGAGTGCTTTGATGTGATCCAGACTACTTTCGGTGCCTCTGTGGTGATATTGTTGGACGCGAGCGTGGCTAGGAGTGGCCAAAACAATGCCGCAGTTTTACCTTTATCTGAAGAAGTCAGGTTGGCATTCTTCCCAGGCCCCAATGAACAATTTGCACCAGGGCTAATGGATTTTGTCTCCTGCTGCCAGCACAAATGAGTTTACACCAGTCTATCCTCTGAGGGACGGGTAGCCAGTGGAGCTGGGCAAGGGTGGGTGTGATGGGTTCGCGGAGCCTGGTGCGGGAGAGGACACAAGATGCAGAGTTCTGGATGATCTGCAGTTTGTGGAGGGAAGAGTTGGGGAGGCCGACAAGGAGGAAGTTTGCAGAGTCGAGCCTTGAGATGACGAATGTGTGTATGAGGGTTTTGGCATCCTGAGGGACGAGGCAGTGGCGGAGTCGGGCAATGTTGCAATTGGCCAACAATTCCCCAGATAAAATTGATTATTCACTTCATGGCTGTTTGTGGGACATTGCTGTGAGAAAATTGACTGTCATGCCCACCTACAAAAGGACAATGACTGCACTAAATGCTGTGAAGTGCTTAGAGACATTTTGATGACATGATAAAGCGCTATGTAATATTCTATAATTCTAAAATTCTATATCAAATGCAAGGATCATTGCGGAGTTCTGTAGCTCAGTGGTTAGAGCACTCACTTTGCAAGCGAGAGACCTAGGTTCAATTCCCAGCAGGGTGAAACCTTGGGCAAGTTTCCTTACTCCACACACCTGATAATAATCCCTCAAGAAAATAAAACAATAATAAAATTGGTCACTTCAAGCCACAACTGTTTGTGGGAGACTGGTGTGCGCAATTGGCTGCTGCATTTCACCTTCAAATATACAGTCAATTCACTTTACAGTCTATCCTGTGAAGCGCTTTGAGCTGTTTAGAAGACGTAAAAAGCGCTATATCAAATGCAAGGATTCTTATTATTATCAATATTATCAATTATTATCAATATTTACTTTTTTGTAGTCTAATCATTTAATTGCGTTGAGTATCAAATAATTAATTCAGTGTGGACAAATATCAGAGAGGGAAATCCAGAGATTCTGAATAACAATAAATAGATATGGGATTTAAAGCACGTTACCACAAGTTTCTATTACAATTAGAATGGAATTAGATAAACATTTAAGGAGTAAAATATGGACGAAGAATAGGGGTATTGGATTAAAGTGGAAAGCTATTACATTACAGGCATCATTGGCCAATTGGCTTCCTTCAGCACAGCAATTTTATGATTCGATATAGCCAGTTTCAAGTTTTATAGACTGGAAAAATGGCTGGCAATGGCATCACACCAAATATATAAATATTTAGCCATTTAGATAAGATCAAGCCAGACTATTACTTCAAAGGAAGCTAAGAAAGTATAACCAAATCACATAAATGGGAATTAATGAAAAGTATGGTCAAAAATATCAGGCAAAAATCTCTTTACTGAAAGAATTATAAATGGTTGGTTTAATTTGCCAAGAAGAGTAATGGTGGCAAGATTCAATAATGAGAGAGTTAATGTCCTAAAGAAGGATGAGCTTTGTTATGCCGAATGGACTTTTTCAACCCTGACTTTAGGTTGTGTTGTTAGTTGATGTGCCAGCATAAGGCTTCTTAGGGACCCTTTACCGAAATGAGGGAACACAGGAGTGCTGAGAAAATAATAAAATTCTTTGCATTTGATACAGCACCTAATCACATCATCAAGACGTCACAAAACGCTTCAGAGGATTTACTGTAGTGTACTGCTGTGACTGTGCATTTGTAGCGACAGCCAATATGCACACACCAACGTCCCACAAACAGCCATGAAGTAAATGATCAATTTTAGCTAAGGGACTGTTGGCTGTTTCACTGGTGGAAATTCCACCCTCTTTATGAACATGCCGTGAGATCTTTAACATTGAACACTAGAGAACATGGTTGAACCCCTCTTTGAGCCACTCCAATCCGGCTTCCATGCTGCCCATAGCACGGAAACAGTCCTGATCAAAGTCACTAAGGACATTCTGAACATCTGTGATCAGGGCTCCCTCTGCCTCCTTGTCCTCCTCGACCTCTCTTCCTCCTTCGACACTGTCGACTATTCCATCCTCATACACCGCCTCTCCTCTTTACTTAATCTTCGCAGACCTGCTCTTGCCTGGTTCAATTCCTATCTCTCTCACCGTCTCCACTTTGTTGCCTCTAACGGTTTCTCCTCCAGTCCCCGCACTGTCACATCTGTCATCCCCCAGGGCTCTGTCCTTGGCCCTCTCCTCTTCAATATCTACATGCTCCCACTTGGTGACATCATCCGCAGACATGGGGTCAATTTCCACATGTATTTGGATGACACCCAACACTATCTTTCTGCCTCCATCCTCAACTCCAGGACCACTGCTGTCCTGACAGACTGTCTGTCAGACATCAAGTTCTGGATGAGGGCAAATTTCCTACAGTTGAATGTGAACAAGACTGAGGCCCTCCAGATTGGGTCACACCAGCGCCTCAGCACCACATGGCTCTGGTATCAGCAACCTCCATGGCTGCTCACTACAACTCACCGAGCCAGTCAGGAACCTGGGTGTCTTGTTCAACCCTCAACTGTCTTTTCTTCCCCACATCCAAGCCATGACCCGCTCTGCTTTCCCTCACCTCCGTAACATCGCCCAACTCCACCACTACCTCACCCCTCAGGCCGCTGAAACTCTTGTTCGTGCCTTCATCACCTACAGGCTTGACTATGCAAATGCCCTGCTTGTCGGCCTTCCCAACTCCTCCCTCCACAGGCTGCAGATAATCCAGAACTCTGCAGCCCATGTCCTCTCCCACACCAAACTCCGTGACTCCATCTCCTCCATTCTCGCCCGACTTCATTGACATCCTATCCTTCAGAGGATCCAGTTCAAGATCCTGGTCCTCACATACAAAACCCTCCGTGGCCTCGCCCCACCCTACCTCTGTGACCTCCTAACCCCTACCAACCCGCCCCCTCCCTCTGCTCAGCCGGCTCTGGCCTACTCCACGTCCCCCGACCCATCTACCCCACCATTGGCGGGAGAGCCTTCAGCCACTCCGGCCCAACCTCTGGAATTCCATCCCCCAATCCATCTGCCTCTCCACCTCCTTAGTCTCCTTCAAGTCTCGCCTCAAGACCCTCCTTTATGACCATGCCATCGGCCACCTCCCTTCCCCTCCCCTCCTTTCTACCCCACTGACCCCAGCTCAGGTCTGAAATGCTGTACTCTGTCCAGCGCCTTGGGACGTCCTACCGACGTGAAAGGCGCTATACAAATGTATTCTTGGTGTTGTTGTTGTTGTTGTTGAACTCCTATCACAGGCTCCAAACACTCATAAAAAGTGCCCGTCTAGCTCTATTCACTTTCAGTGGTGCCATGGGATGTTTAACAAAAGACGGCAGCTCCAACAATGCAATATACCTCCAATGCTGTACTGGAGTGTCAGCCTAAAGATGTGATCCCTTAGTGCTCTTAGCATATGAAGACAGACCTGGGAAATAGTGCAAACTTGTGTGGCTGGTTATGTGTGAAGGTGTTTGACGAGTTTAGAAAGGAAAGACTATAAGTCTGATCATGTGGTGTTCCAGTAACAAAAGCACTTCACATAAATAAAAATGTATTTTACAGCCTCCTTCAATTCTGCAGGTCACTGAAATAAATTGCAATTCTGAACAGATAAGTTTGTTTCCTTCAGGGAACAAATATTAAAATAAAAGGTCATGCAAATTATTTGATATATAGTTTTTGGGAAATTAGAAACAAATTGTACAAAATCTTCGACTGCACAGTATTTATTGGTTTAGTTTATTTTAATTATACCTCCACTATTTTCTACCTCCATTGGCCAAGAAGGCAAGGAGGGAAAAATCTCTTTGACCATGCTTTCAGTCATCCTTCTCCTCTTAGCTTCCATCCTTAGCTCGAGTACCCAGCCAGTAATGTAAAACACTTTGGCACATCCTCCTATCAGTGCTATATAGATGTAATAATGTTGTGGGATGTTGCTGTGCGCAAATTGGCTGCCACATTCACCTACAAAAACAGTCACTTTACAATATATCTTATGAAGCGGTTGAGACATCTTCCTGACATGAAAAGGTGCTATCCCAAATGTAAATCTGTATTGTACTCCAAGAGCTTTGGGATGCTATGTAAATGAAGCGTGCTATATAAATGCAACTTGTTGTTATTATATGAAAGTAATATCGGAAAGCATAATCTTATAGCACAAACCAGCCATTTGGTCCAGTACAGAGAAAACCAGCTCAAAATGGAAAATAATTATTCTCTGAAAATAACAGAATAATTAATAAAAAGTCAACTGATTTTTATCTCAATACAACTGTGTTACCTAAATTAATACCTCACACACTTGGTCACACAAATATGATACGAGGTGCTGAAATAATTTCTTCTGTTTTATACATCCCTAGCTTCACTGTCACTGGAAATGAATTGACAGAAGGTATAGAACAAGATGCTCTACTCTTTCTATCACTTTGTTCTCTCACGCATAGACATCCACAAGTACCAGGGATGACCCTTACAATTAACTGGCGCTAATTTGGAACCAGTTTTCTTAATAATAATCTTTACATTTGGTATTGTGCCTCATTACTTTGAAACTCTCAATGTTTCTTTGAAGTGTAGTGATTGGATATTTGTAGCCAAACATTGCAAAGCAATGCCTTCCAAACAACCATGGAGTGAATAACTACTTGTCTGGGAGAGTGTTGGCCATGACAGGAGAAACAGGTGGATGTTGAAGATACAATTGGAAAAGAAAGGGGTCCCGGACAAGATCATGGCTGTTTGTGAGAGCTTGCTGTGCATAAATGACTACGAAAAAAGTCACGCTCCTTGACAATTATTTGTGAAGCATTTTGAGACAGCAATGTAATTAGATGTTATAAGATGTAATATTTTTTCCCCCCCCAGTGGTCAAGGTTTCCTCAAGTACAGAAGTTGAGCTTCTCCACAGTACTATGGGTGGAGTTAGCATAGCACGGCTGTGGAATAGTTTTCCCTGACAGTCCAACTTTGACCCATGATGTACATTGGATATATGATGTAGGAAAGTGCTGGGGAAAAGGTTCAGAGGCTCAACTGGGAAATTTTCACCTCATCCATCCCACCACCCAATATACTGAACAACTGCACATCTCCCTCCAGGTCTGGCACCCGATTCCCTCCTAGCGGAGGTGAAACTCCAGAGCAAACATCAAAATCAAAGGTCAGTTCAGAATATTCTGCTTAAACGTAACCTAAGAATTAGAAAAATGCACTTATTATTGGAAGCAGGATTCCTATAGTTGGATTTCAAACTGAAACAACAAACACAGTGATACAACACAGTATTGGTCCTTCCAAAATCTCCCATTCTGGGACTGTCATAGATCACAGTGTTAAGAATGACAAAATCAAAGATTGCAGAGAACACTGCAGAAAAACATCCGAATCACCACAGCTCATAGGCAGGTAGAACAACAACTGGCATTTATCTTGTGCCCTTGATGTCCAGTAATGTCTCCGAGCACTTTACATGGATGTGGACAGTCGTCGAAGGGGGATGGGGAAGGTGCCCATGGGCGCAAAGATACAGGCTAAAGACAAAGATTTAAATTTACTTCACACCCGTCACCGGCTTCACACAGCCTCATGTGTTCAGCTGAAACATTCCTAAAAAATGTTTTTTCGCTAAACCAGAATGAAACTGCTTTTAATGAACATCTGCCAATACAACATCAGTAAAATGTGGAATGTTTGTGAGCCTTAGACAGCCTCCCACTTAAAATCCTCCCTTTGCCTTGTGGACTTGACCCAGATGTAATCAGCCTCCCCCCACACCCCACTACCCTGATACAAATTATTTCAATACAGCACTACCTATAAGAGTTAAGAATAATCCTTGCAGTTGATATAGTGCCTTTCATGTCAGGGTGATGTCTCAAAGCAATTCACAGAATTTACTGTAACGTGCAATGGCTGAGTCGTTTGTGGCAAATGCGGCAGCCAATTTGTGCACAGCAATGTCTCACAAACAGTCAAGTTATTACAGGAATGAATGCAAAGAGGTACTGAAGAGCAACAAAAGGAAATGGAGGGGTTATAGAGAAAGATAGAAGTAGAGGGAAAAAATAGATACTGAGAAGAAGGCAGCAATAAGTTAGAATGCTGCACAGTGGTTACATTTGTAGTGTGTGGATTTCTTATTAATCAGACACAATTTGTGCAATCTAACGGTCTAACCCAACACACTTTTTGAGACAAACTGCATATGGCTACCTCAAGGAGCTAGTCTCACTTTAACACGGGCTGCATTATAACTGCATTTTTAACACCAACAAATGTTTAAGTTAAATTTATGTTTACGAGGCTGAGGCTGCAGAACAACTCGCTGAACTATATGTAAAGACGAATAATGGGATTCAGCATTATTAGGGTGACACATAGCCAGTAACGTGGCACTATGCTGTTGGCTGACTTTGTTGGCCCTTCTACCCATAATAAATAAATAATAATCCTTGCATTTGATATAGCGCCTCATCACGTCTTCGAGACGCCTCAAAGTGCTTCACAGAATATACTGTAAAGTGAATTGACTATATATTTTGCGTACATTCCATCTGATCTCATCTTTCCAGAATTGACGGCCTATAGTCTTCCCATCACAGATTCAAGCGGTTTCTTAAATGAGTCCAGTTGTTTTGGTTTCAACCAGGTCTTCTGGTAACCCATCCCAGTCATTAATTACCCTCGTTATACAAATGAGAAAATACCAAAAAGAGCATGAATTTTCCATGAATTTTCTAGGTGTGGGTTCACACTCCTGTGTATTACAGGAAAATATATAGGAGATTCTTATATATATATATATATATATATGAGATATATAGGAATATATATATTATAGAAGATTTTTCATGAATATAAGAAAATACAGGTCTGATCTAAGAAAGCTGCAGCAAGCAGTGACTGCAAACTACAGGTTTAAATAGCACACAAGAAACCCAATATGAGGAGCAAAAGTAAAAGGTTAAGCCAAGGCTGGAGTTTCACAGCTCAAAGCCGAGGTTGCCCAGCTCTGCTGTGGCTCAACGATTTTAGTTAGCAGCTTAGCAGCATTGCGGTCAGGTTATTAACTGGAGTTCTGGGAAGAAAGCAAGGGGTTCCATCTTGGCAGAGGGAAAAAAGAGGGAGGGAAGATATTGAATATTCTCACTTGAATGCTTTGTCCTGCTGGCCAGTTACACAATGGCACTGACAGCAGTTACAGAGACGTTAAAGATCAAAACGGTTGCGGATAAGATGCATGATGATCTTCAAAGAGGAAAAAATAGGAATATGATGTGCCTTTGTTCTTTGTTCTAATGAAAAATACTCCATGACAAATGCCTAAATATATGAGGTTATGTCGCAAAGGAATGCAATTACCTCCGATGAACAAAGTTAATCATAATGAGTAGTTTAAAATAACAAGAGTTTCTTAGTGAGGATTGGCTACATCAAGAATCTGATCGGTTAAAATTTAACTGCAGTAACCAAGCAACTTATAAAACACGTAGGCTTCAACAATCCAAAGAAACTACAGAAAAAGAGAAGGGTGCTTCTCCCAGCGTCCTGGCCAACAGTCCTCCAAATGATTTGGTCATTCACCTCATGGCTGTTTGTCGGGCCACTGATGGGTGAAAAATGGCTGCCATTTTTGCTGCAAAAAAAATTCACAGAATCGTAGAAATTTACAGCACAGAAGGAGGCCATTCAGCCCATTGAGTTTGCAACAGCTTTCAGAGAAAGAGCAAGGTGTTCGTTCAATCCCACTGCCCTGCCTTAACCACATACCTCTTCAGATCTTTAATTGAATTAAGCCTTTACACTTAACGGAAATTAAGTAATTTGAGAGGTCAACTTGATAAAAAGCTATTAAACCACTATTAAAACCGCTATTAAAGTTCTTTCAAGCACTAGTCTTTATGCGCTCTGGGATGCTACTCATACTACTTATGTGCTCAAGCGCTCTGGGACTCTACTCTGCATAAGGGGTGCTATATGAATGCAACAACAGCAACAACAAAGTTACATGTGTAAAGGGCCTTTTACGTCGGGAAGACGTCCCACGATGCTGAACAGTTGCGGGTCAGGATCCGAACTAGGGGGGCAGGATTGGGGTGAGGGAGGACAGAGGGAGTAAGAGGGCCGCTGAAGCACGGTCAAAAAGAAGGGTCTTGAGTCGTGCCTTGAAGGAGGCAAGAGAGGGAGCAAGGCGAAGGGATTGTGGAATGGAGTTCCAAACGGTGGGGGCAGAGAGGCTGAAAGCCCAGCTGCCGATGGTAGGACAGGTCGGGCAGGAGACCTGGAGCAGGCCGGAGCCTGCTGAGCGGAGGGAGCGGACAGGTTAATAGACGGTCAGCAGGTCAGAGATGTAGGTGGGGGCAAGGCGGTGGAGGGCCTTGAAAGTGAGGATGAGGATTTTGAAGTCTATCCTCTGAGGGATGGGGAGCCAGTGGAGTCGGGCGAGGATAGGGTTGATGGAGTTACGGAGCCTGGTGCGGGAGAGGACACAAGCTGCAGAGTTCTGGATGATCTGCAGTTTGTGGAGGGAAGAGTTCGGGAGGCCGTCAAGAAGGGAGTTTCTGTAGTCGAGCCTTGGGGTGACGAATGCATGTATGAGGGTCTTGGCGGCCTGAGGGGTGAGGCAGTGGCGGAGTCAGGCAATGTTGCAGAGGTGGGAGAAGGCACAGTGGGTCATGGCACGAATATGGGGGAAGAAAGGACAGTTGAGGGTCGAACAAGATGCCAAAGTTCCTGACTGGCTTGGTGAGGCGGAATGTGCATCCATGGATGCTGTTGCTGCCGGTGCCTGAGGTGCGGAGGGCCTCGGTCTTGCTGACATTCAGCTGTATAAAGTTGGCTCTCACCCAGGAATTGATGTCTGACAGACAGTCTGTCAGGGTGTCAGTTGTCCTGGTATCGAAGGTGGAGGCAGAGAGATAGAGTTGGGAGTCATCCACGTACATAATAATAATCCCTCCAGATTGTCTGTCAGACATCAAGTCCTGGATGAGAGCTAACTTTCTACAGTTGAATGTCAATAAGACCGAGGCTCTCCTCATTGGCTCCTGTCAGCGCCTCCTCACTTCAGGCGCTGACAGCATCACCATCCATGGTTGCACACTCCACCTTACTAAGCCAGTCCGGAATAGAGCAATTAATGTCAATCCCACTCCCCAGCCCTTTTCCCATAACCCTGCAAACCCGTCCTCCTCAAATGTCGCGTTTTTAAAAGTGGTTATCGAATCGGCCTCGATCACCCTTTCAGGCAATGCATTCCAGAATGCGTTGTGATGCAAGTTTGTATATTTTCAGACAATCATTGAATAATGTAAGTTCTCATAATGTCACAGACAGCAAGGGCTGGAACTGGATCCAGAAAATGAACATAAATCTTAGGATGTTTTACATATCTTGCACCTAACTACCACCGGTGAAAATAAACATGTTTCTGACTTTACATTCTGAAGACTCCAAGCACACACATTATATGAGAACTATAAAGCTAATTACTACATACCACCTTTCATCATGCCCACTTCATAGCATTTACGCAGCCTGCAGGCCTGGCAACTTTTCCTCCTGTTTTTATCAATCGTGCACTGGTTCGTGGCAGGGCACATGTAGTCATTGTGTCCTGGAAAAAGAAAAAAATTATTTTCAACTACAATATACATATTCATATCTCTGCTAAATACGCTTGTAATAATAAATTATATTTCAAAGCAGGAGAAGCATGAGAGGAAGTTCCTCCCCCAGTCTTTGTGAAGTCAGTGCAGGTGTTGGCAGGTTACACCAGCTCTTCTGGGGAAGCAGGTCCTTTGTTGGCTCCAGCCTCGGTTCCAAGTCTAACTTATACCCAATTTATATTCCACTTAAAAATCAAACTGAGAGGGGAATAAATTCACAAGTGCTTGTATGTAAACACGAGCAATTTTTAAATAAAAAAAATGCTGTTTATTTTCTTTCAAAGCTAAATTGACTATGTTGGTAGAGACGCAAGTAGGTGGTGATAAACTGCTCTGCAGGAGAGTGAGTGGTCTGGCCACAAGTTAGGAGCAATACAGTAGTATTTTGTGCGTACGTGTGTGTGTGTGGGGGGGTGTCGGAGGCGGGGGGGCTTAAAATTCTAACTGGATACCATTTGGCAGCTTCTATTGAGCAACCTTCACATGCCTCTGACTTGGCCCAAGTCGGATGGTTCTTGTGATTCAAGGGAAAAACCTCAGTATACGTCGGGCTGAGCCACACAATTGAAAAATGAATAGAGCCTAGAGCCTGAGCCTGAGCCCATCTGCTTGGGGCTGCCTAATAACTCTTAAGGGATCATAATAATAATAAAAATAATAATCCTTGCATTTGATATAGTACTTTTCACCTCTTCTCGATGTCTCAAAGCGCTTCACAGAACAGACTGTAAAGTGAATTGACCGTATATTTGTGGGCAAAGTGCAGCAGCCAATTGCGCACAGCAGTGTCCCACAAACAGTCGTGGATTGAAATGACCAATGTATTATTGTTTTTTTTGAGAGATTATTATCAGGCGTGTGGAGTAAGGAAACTTGCCCAAGGTTTCGCCCTGCCAGGAATCAAACCCAGGTCTCTTGCTTGCAAAGCGAGTGCTCTAACCACTGAGCTACAGGACTCCATTAATAAGGAAAGCTTAAGGGATTAGCATTATTAAGGGGCAGATTTTGAGGTCTACCTTCAAACCTGTCTACCACTGGAACTTGTATTGCATCACTTCCAGCAACATAAACAAGGCATGCAATCCCTGTCCATTGGTTAGCTCCCAGTATATTTCACTGCATTCACTGCAGAGATCAGAGCCGTGTTTGATCAATGTCCTGATTCTACTGGCGATTGGATATTCACACGAGTGATCACAATACCCCTTTTATTGCTTGGTTGACTTGCAAGTAAAGGTTGCAGTATCAGGGGGATCAGTAGAGCTAGCTGAACACAGTTCTGGCTACCTACAAAAGAGACCTTGGCTCTATGAATTGTTCTTAATTGTCTCAGAGTTAATACAACAAACTCTTGTTTGCCTCCTGCAGCCAAAAGACATTCCATTTTGGAGCCAATTTTTTTTTATCCCCATAGCAACAACTCCAGTTGGCTTACTTCAACCTGCAGAGTAACCACTTTGCAGAATTAAATGTTAGGAAAACAGCATGAATTGATATCCCCTTGATCAATTCAGTTGCAGCACCTTTATAACTGCATTTAGGAGCTCCAAGCAATAGTAAAATCCAACTCAACTATCCATTTTGTGATTATCTTCTAGTCAACAAGGTCCATTGAAAAAACCAACCGACTTGGGCCAAGTTAGAGGTATGTGAAGGTTGCTCAATAGAGCTTGCAAATGGTATCTACGTTAGAATTTTAAGCTCCCCCCAACCCACACACACACACAGTTACTACTATATTGCTCCTAACTTGTAGCCAGACCGCTCACTCTCCTACAGAGCAGTTTATCATCAAAGACCTGCTTCTCTACCGACATAGTCAATTTAACTTTGAAATAAAGTGAGCAGCACTTTTTTTTATTTAAGAAGTTGCTCGTGTTTGCATACAAGCACTTGTGATTTTTTTCCCTTTGCATTTTTGTTTGATTTTTAAGTCTCCCTTTCTGATAGTTGCAAACCCTGGACTGACCAGCGCTTTGGGACATCTTCCCGACCTGAAAAGCTTTATATAAATGTAAATTTGTTGTTGTTGATAGACAAAGAGCAGAATGGCTAAGTGAAAGCATGATCTGGCTGGCCATGGTGCTTTTACTCCCTGTTTAACAGAGCTGCCCAAAACAACAAACAACATACAGTATTCAATGGCAGATGCCAAACTACAGCACCAGGTCTCAACAAGTTATTGTACTACAAGCATTGCATTACATTGTCAATTCAGGATCTTACCTAATTCTAGACAGTACGTAGTTAAAGATTACAAAACAACAATAATTAGAAAGAGACTTAAAATTCAAACCACAATGAGGGTCAGGGGGAACCTTAAAAAAATATTTTGTTCAATTTACTTTAAAGCTAAATTTATGATGTTAGTAGAGAAATATCGCAGAACAACATCATCATCCACTTATATAGCACCACTCACATAGAATAACTTATGAGCGCTGTATTTTGATGAGGCTGGATGCCGAGCAAAAGAGAAGTGGGAGAGCGAGGCCACCATTGTTGAAGAGGTAGATTTTCAGGTGGGATTTAAATTATAGGTAAAGAGGTGGAGGGATTGAGGCAAGGAGTTTCAGAGAGTGGAGGTGTAGCAGCTGAAGGTTTGGCCAGTGATCTCAGTCATGGAACAAATAAGACAATCTTGAGGAAGAAATACAAGTTAAAAAGTAACTTGTTAGATCAATTAAAAGCTAACATTGTTAATTATGTGTGTGAGTTAGTAAATTATTCCCTTACAGAAAGTATTTAATTTAAATTCTGCCTTTATTATAAATTAGACATGGGAATTTGAACCTTCTTACGAAAGTGTTCATTTTAGGGCAACCTTTTCTCCTTCCATGCACGTCCTAGACTCATTTAACATGTTTTATTGCTTTTCAAACAAAGCAGTGGGGTCACAAAAATAAATGTTTCATGTATTTGCAATTACTTCACACAATACTTGTAGCATCTTGTATAGTACAGGTGCTTTGGATAGACTGGAAAGGCTGATTGTTTAATAGGAATTACCAACTAAAGGGAATGTTTGTTCATGGGGAGGGTCCATCAAGAGGTTTCTACATGGATGCAGTTTTCTGAACATCTGGGAGGTTATTCTCTCATCAATAAACGTATCAAGTTTTCGCAATGGGGACTTAACAGGAAAGCTATTACAAGACTACACCATGGTCTCTAAACTTAACGACAAGTGAAGAATAATACTTGTTTCACCAAAGGTCGATAAATTTACCAACAAAGAACAGAATGCCACTCGGAAGGGAAGGAAGGGTTTGATTTTTCCTCCTGGCTGTTTCTACAGTTGTGTCATTTAAACATCAGGAGGAAACCAATATATCAATCACAGAAATATTCTAAAAACATTCCTAAGTCCACCAGGTATTTTGGTGCTAAATTTCTACCAATCTTTTTCCTGGATATTTTTGCACACAGTCACAAATTCAAATTTGCACCTCAATAAACATTACAAAGTCAGCAGTTTTCAATTCTTACACAAGTAAAAACAGATTTTCAGCAGAGTGCAGCTTTTGACTGGTGAAGACACCAAACCAAAGTCTTTGAATAAAATACACTACTTTTAAGGTCAGAAAAGATGAATAATAAAGATACAGTATGATTTTTTGGGTTACAGTAAACAGTCTTTGTTGGCAATAAAAATCAAAGACGATGACAGTTCCCTGACAGATACAAGCATTTCTGTTGTTTCCCCTGCAAATGGCTATAAACCATAGCTGTAAAAATGTTCAAACAACTGGCAAAAAATCAGCTCAATATCTGCTTTTAATAAAACATCAATGAATCAGCAAGCAATGTACTGCTCAGTACCACCCACCCAGAGGATGCATATTACAAAGCTTAGTCTGACTCTCACCAAATACGTTTCCCATAAAAGGAAATCTGTCATTGGGATACGAGTTTTAATAAAGCTGAAACTATTGATTAATGAGTCACAATAAACGGCTTAGTGTTCCAATTCTGATATTTACGTAAAACAGATTTATTTTACAAAGTTTCATTTTAAAAAGGCATTCCGGTAGTAAAATCCATATAAAACGTTTGCAAAAAAAACTATTTTATAAATGCGGGTAAGATAAAAGCAATGGCTGGACAAGGGAAAGAATAAAAATTTGTGCAATTTGTTTTCTTTGAGAACTTGTATAAAGGGCCAAGGCTCATAGTACAGTACATGACCAAGGTTGAAAGGAGTAGCAAAGAAAACAAGATAAGTCAAGAAGTGGTTTGGGGATGCCAAGTTTAGGCTTTAAAAACATGTACATTGTAGTGGGGAAGAGAAGACTGAGGGAGGTTAGACATTCCACAGGTCTAGGGCTTCTGGGAAAGCATGAATCAGAGTAAAGCACATTTGGATGAACTTTAGAGATGCAAGGAAGAGAAAAAACATGTCGAAAGATATACTTTGAGCTGGGGAGAAACAAGAAAGTAGGGAGGTGCAACAGCCATTGTAGTATTGATTAAATGAGGTTAGAAAAATAGGAAAAGTTGCACTTTTCTTTTTTTTGATAGAGACCAGAGGCATGGAAAGTATCAGCTATCAAATGGGATAAGCCTTTACTTGTATTCCATCCATGTATCTCCGAAGTTATGGGAAGCCAAGAGAAAGTTATTGCTGTACAGAAGGAATAATTCCTTGGGAAACCCCAAATTTGTGCAAAAAGAGAGGATTTATTAACTGCAAAACAGGGCTTGCTCCTCTGTGTGTATTCCATGTGTCAAATTTCCAATATGGATGAGTGCTATTCTGCTACATTCAGCACTTTTTGTGCATTTGTCTTTAATTTTAAATAACATAACATTTGTAAACATGTTATTGGATTAAACCTATAAAATTGCATTACATTTATCTATAGAAACACCCGACAAATTTGTGAAGCATTACTGAATCAAGTAGAATAACACTAAGCACTTAACAGTGCACTTCCCTCAACATAAGGCATAGAATCTGCCCCCTCTCCCAACCGTGAATAGACAACTGTATATTGAAAAGCTTCACAAAAAGCTTCACAAATGCTTCACAAATTGTGTTTGCCTTGCATTGTAAAATTTGCCAGTAGCTTTATTTTTGTTGAGATTCTTTTACATTGAAATGGTGAAGGACAGATAATACTTCATTTCTATTTTGGCCTTCAAGAGGGAACTAGCTAAATAACTGTCAGCTACAGGGTATAGGGAAAGAACAGGTAAGTGGGACTGAAAGGATTGCTTTTGAGGGAGCCGGACCAGGTATGACTCATTTGAGTCCCCAAGACCACCAACTCTCCATGGATCCGATCCATGCCTGATTACTTGCACTGAAAAAACACAGGTAGTTGGGTGAATTAGTTTGTACATTCTGTGATTCAAGTCCATATCAAAGTGGAAGAGAAATGTCCTGTATAGAGGGAGTTTGGCAATCTCAATTCAGTTCTTTGTGGGTCAAGATGCACAGCACTAAACCATCCCCCATTCAACACAAATTGGAAATTTCGTCATGATGTTTTACCTTGTACTGTCCCCTGAATATCTCGTACTGTATCAGTCATGTTGGCTACACACTTCAGGCACTTTGGCTTCTTCTGAAGTTCAGAGCTTTTGCTTCTTCTGTAGTTTAGAGCACCATCATGCACCACAAATATATATATATATATACACACATATATATGTTGCATCATAGTGTATCCATTCAGAATTGTGCTCTGTCCTGCTGCATCATCTATCAATCCAAGAAATGAAACACACCAGCGTTTTTGGGGGGTCAGCTGGGTGTCTGACACATAGGGAAACTCATAACTAAACTTAAAAATATCCAAACCAGACAGAGTTCCACAAATCAAACGACCTATGGATGGAAATTCCCCCATGTCTAAAATGGAATGCACACTCTCTCCCCACACAGCGACATCCTGCTTACTTAATTCCAACATCAACAACAACTTGCATTTATATAGCGCCCTTCGCGCGGGTAGCATCTCAGAAGAATTTGGTGCAGATTGGTGAGATCCAAAGCTTTGGGACCCAGAGTATGCACTGACATACTGCTGGAGCATAATCAACTAAAACCATAGAGCATGCCATTGAGAGTAATGTCCGGAAAGCTTCTCACTGTTTGTCCATCTAGGACTGCCCTATTCGACAGGGCTACAGTTTGCTGAGTCAAAATGGGAAGAACCTCTGCTATCCGTGACTAGTCTGCCCCTAAGTTCGATGAGTCCTGGCTCAGGAGCCTTCCTACGAAGATCGCCACAGAAGGTTGACTTGATTCCAACATTCCTTTGCTTCCAACTTCCAACATACCAACTAGAGCCAGCTGAAAAGTAATATCATTGTAGGAAATGGGAAACTTACACCAATGCACTAAAAGGGTTGTTTTTTAGGTCCATTGTTTGGGCAAAGTCTGATTTTGTATTTATCTGGATGTATTTGATGCACACAATGAGTGTCTGCAGTGGGAAAAGGTTTCAGGGATAACATCATACACTTGAAGAACAAATTGCCAACAACAAAATTTACAACTAAAAGCTGACCCCATTATAACATGATGGTTTGGTAACACAGACATGTTATACCAAGGTGTGCAAATAAGGATGTCAGATTGCTGCTGACATCACTTCCTTTGCATTGCATAAATATGCGTAAAAAGTACTTCTGACATCAATTCCTTTGTGTCAGTGCTAGAAGCCGGAACTTCACAATACAACAATCCTTGCATTTGACATAATGTTTTATCACATCATCGAGATGTCTCAAAGTGCTTTAACAGGATATATTCTAAATGTGGTGAACACAACAGCGAATTTGAACACAGCAAAGTCCCACAATGGAGTGAGTGATCAATTTTATTTGGAGGATTGTTGACTAGGACACTGGGAGAAATTCCCTTCTCTTTTCGAATAGTACAATCGGATCTGTAACTCCCACTGAACAGGCAGACAGGACCTCGGTTTATCATCTCATCCTAAGGAGTGCACCTTTGACATTGCAGCACTCCCCAATAATTCATTGAAGTGTCAGGATAGACTACATTAGTTCCAAGTCCCCATGTGGGGCTTGAACCTACAACCTTCTGTCTCAGAGGTGAGAGTGCTTCCAACTAAATCAGGCTGATACTTCAGCATGCTTCCGGTCCATAATATTCCCGTGCTAAACCAGAGAGTCTGTATGCTGCTGCGCTCATTGATGGCTCACTGGATAAATACACCATGAAGTACTGAACCATATAGGTCAGGAATTTGCCAGGCTGCTCATCTCTTCCGGGACAGGAGTAGGGAGGGGTACTGTAATTGACCTCAATGTTTCTGAGCCAAGGGTAAAGGTCAGCCAGCATTCCCACTCCCGATTGCTATCTGCTCACTCCTGCTCAAAAATGCCCCTAGCCCCATAATTCATCTTTCCACATTTTTTTCTCAGATTTGTACAGACCTGTCTTCCCAAAATAGGTGTTACAAGGTGCAGCCCTGATAAGCATATCAAGGACTTTTAAAGTGAAAGTTCTTCAGTCGCTGGCCTGAATCCTACCAATAATCATTCCTGACAATAATTGGATTCAAATCGGCTATTTATGGTTCTCCTGGTAAATTTCTGGCCTTTGTCAAGGTTCTCCCTACAATATTCCTCATCTTAGTTTCCTGGATGATTTAATGTTCTTGTTAAATTTCTTGTATTTCGCCCACAACTATACAGTCATTTCAGTTTACAATATATTCTGTGAAGGGCTTTGAGATGTCTCGAAGACGTGAAAAGCGCTATATCAAATGCAAGAATTATTATTATTGTTATTATAATTGGCTTAATCCTGCCTCAGGTATTTGACAGCAACAAGCAAGTTTGCTTCTGCTGTCACATTGCTTGTCTGCTGCAATGTAGCACGATTTTGTCCTTTTTCAAAATAAATCTCTCCTTAATCTTTTCTGGCACTATTTTTCTCCGCCCCACTCACAGGTTGTCAGTATTGCAGTGCAATTCTATTTTAATAATACTATTAATATGAATAATAATATTCCTTGCATTTGGTATAATGCCTTTCACATCAGAGGGCGTCACAAAGCACTTCATAGTATACCCTAAGGAAAAGTGATCCGCCAATTGACTAACAACTGGGTTCCTACTTACTGCTAGGTAAACAGAGGCGTGTGGAGTAAGGAAACTTGCTCAATGTTTCGCCCTGCCCGGGAATCGAACCCAGATCTCTCGCTTGCGAGGCGAGTGCTCTGACCACTGAACTACAGGACTCCACGTTTCCACGTAATAGAGGTAATCTGAAAAGAAGGATGAACTAGATGTTGCAATGACGAAAAGTTGGATCTGAAATCCAGGTCATTAGCGGTAGATATTAAACAACATAATCTGGTGAATAAATCATGCAGGAATGATTGGTGCATAATAAAAGTACCAGATGGAATCGAAGCATTTGACCCGATTTTCCTCCTTACAGCACAAGCTGTCCTTAGTTCTGGTCCTCATCAGGAAAGCTGCTATGGAGATAGAGAAGGTACTCACGACACTAAGCCCATAACCACTGGATAATGAATAACCTTGAGATACAGCTTTCAAGCTGCTTCATGTTCATCGTAGACTACAATGTGAGAGTGACAAGAGTCATCAACTTCTCTTTATTAGATGCCTCATAAATGTTCCCAGCATCACTGCAGACCTCAGTTAAGAGAGAGCTCAAGCACAATTCTATCAAAACAAAATAGAAAGAAATAGAGATTCAGGGGCAACCCGTACTCATCGTATCCTGAAGTACTTCACAAAAGAGATGAAGCAAAGGAGATTTTTTCACACCTCCTCTTGTTTTATACAAATGTAATCTTGTTGTTGTTTACCATACGAAAAGCAATGGAGATGAGATGGCAGAACAAAGAACAAAGTGTTGGACTCATAAAACTGAATGAAAACTTAAATTGTTAATGATCTTGTTTCTCAGTCTCAACTCTACATTAGAACGTTTTAATTTTTTGATATATAATTCCAGCCAATTTTCTTCTTCAATATACTCTACTCCCCTCATTCTATCCTGAAGACATTTAACTCATTTTCCTTCCATTTGGGTTAAAGATCCCTACGCATCAAATAGCATGTGGGAGTCTCAACAATGTATCAGTACGCGAAGTGTCTCAGGTGTCGTGGAAATGATAGCCAACCCCAATCTTCACATCCATGTGCAAGAAACTTCCAGCTGGGCTCCCTGAGCAGTGATCAGGAGAGGGATTAACTGGTACGTTGAAGGAAGGGGCTTGATATTGGGATATAAAGTAGAATATTCACAAGCAGTAATCATTGTGGACTTTGAGTCATGTTACTCCTCGATAACAACAACAACAAAATTACATCTGTATAGTGCCTTTCACATCGGGAGGACGTCCCAAGGTGCTAGACAATCAGAGTTTTGGACCCGAGCTGGGGTTCAGGATCGGGGAGGGTGGAGAGAATGGGGGGAAGCAGAGTGATTGAACACAAGGTCGAAAAGGAGGGTCTTGAGATGGGTCTTGAAGGAGGCAAGGAAGGGGGCGAGGTGGAGGGACTGCAGGATGGAGTTCCAGAGGGTGGGGGCAGAGTGACAGAAGGTCTGTCCGCCAATAATAGAGTGAGCGAGGCGGGGGACATGAAACAGGCTGGAGCCCGCTGAGTGGAGGGAGCGAGCAGGGTGGAAGGGGGATAGGAGGTTGAAGAGGTAAGGGAGAGCAAGACCATGGAGGGCTTTGAAGGTAAGGACCAGGATCTTGAACTGTATCCTCTGAGTGATGGGAAGCCAGTGGAGTCGGGCGAGAATGAGGATGATAGGGTCACAGAGCTGGTGCGGGAGAGGATACGGACTGCAGAGTTCTGGATGATCTGCAGCCTGTGCAGGAAGGAATTGGGGAGGCTGACAAGCGGATGATGAGGGAGCATATAGATATTGAGGAGGAGGGGACCAAGGACAGAGCCCTGAGGAACACTGCACAAGATGGTCTGGGGACTAGAGGAGAAACCGTTTGAGGAGATGGAGTAGAGGTGGTGTGAGAGGTATGATCTGAACCATTAAAGGACAGCGTTGTGAAGGTTGAGGTGAGAGGAGAGGTGGTGGATGAGGATGGAGTGGTCGATGGTGTCGAAGGCAGCAGAGAGGTCAAGGAGGATGAGGAGGCAGAGAGAGACTTGGTCACAGATGGACAGAATGTCATTTGTCACTTTGACTAGGGCTGTTTCTGTGCTGAGGGTGGCCAGAAACCCGATTGGAGAGGCTCGTGAAAGGAGTGGCAGGAAAGAAAGGAGCAAAGCTGGGAAGCAACAACTCGTTCCAGGACCTTGGAGAGGAAAGGGAGGTTGAAGATGGGGCAGTAGTTTGAGAGTAGAGATGGGTCCAGGGAGAGTTTTTTAAGAATAGAAGTGACGATGGCCGTTTTTAATGGGGGGGGAACAGTACCAGTAGACAGGTTTATGATGTCCGTGAGTAGAGTGGCAAGGAGGTGGAGCTGGGAGGTAAGGAGACAATCTCAAGGTTGATTACATAACTGCACTCTCTCATCCCCTCACACTAGGCCTCAGTTTTGTGTCTGCATTTTCAAAGTTTCTCTTGGGGGAGGTGGAGAGCAAAGGAACTAACCTCAGGTGGAACTAAGTTCCAGTTTTAATACAAGGGTAGAACATCTGAAATTTCAAATTCTACCTGTTGTGGAGCAGAAGAGGCCTCAGACTTCACAAACAAGTTGTGACCCTGCATTTAACCCTGTGTTTTACTGGAAAATGTGTGAACTCCCTACATTCGATGCACAAAGTCTTTACTTTACCACCAATTTTATTAAGTGCAATCCACCCACCAGCTTTCAATCATTCTGCCCCTGCTCTTTGTTATTCCTTCCTGGAGTCCCTCTGACTTGCTCCTTCCCTCCCTCCCGAAATTCAAAGCCTGCCTCAAGATGTATATCTTTGATTGCGCTTTCAGTCATTTTTCCCATCTCCAACTTCATCAACTTCCACCACAAGCTTGAATATCCAGACAGCAGTATAAAGCGCCCTTGAGACGTCCTCCTGACATGAAAGGCGCTATATCTGGAATCCTGTAGCTCAGTGGTTAGAGCACTCGTCTCACAAGCGAGAGACCTGGGTTTGATTCCCAGCAGGGCAAAATGTTTTGTTACTCCACACGCCTCTGTTTAACCAACAGCAAGTAGAACCAGTCATTAGTCGACTGGCAGGTTGCTTTTCCGGGGGTAATAATTCCTTCAAAAATAATAATAAATTGGTCACTCAATCCATGACTGTTTGTGGGACACTGCTGTGCGCAATTGGCTGCCCACAAAACATACAGTCAATTCACTTTAAAATATATTCTGAAAAGCGCTTCGAGGGGTCTCGAAGACGTGAAAAATCAACTATATTAAATGCAAGTATTATTACTATCTATGTAAATCTTATTGCATTGTACTATAAGAACTTAAGAACATAAGAGTTTGCTAGGTGAAAGAAGACCAAGGTCCTTCTAGCTCATCTTCCACCATCCTGGCAGTCGCTTGACATATCGTGTCCCAAACTATACACTGTATCCCGAGATATTATTTTCTAGCAAAAATATAAGAACACTACAATATCAAGATGTCTGAAAACACTTCTTTTGAAATCTGAAGAAATGCTTTTTTCCTCTTTTGTGACATCAAAAAGCAATTAAAAATTTGAATGTAATTAAAGCTTCAGAAACTGTATAAATTGAATGTCAAGGCACTGCCTCAGCCTGAAGAAAATGTTATTGGAACCTTGAACAAATGAATTCCAACCAAGTGATCATACCTATTACGCAATGGAAAGCAAACACCTTCTTTCAGTACTCTACTGAACTAGTCACCCCTGTCCACGTGACAACTTGGACGTGCCTTATGAATGCTTTATATTTCACAAGTCCATGACTACAGTGTTGCCATAATAATAATAATAATAATCCTTGCATTTGATATAGCGCTTTTCACGTCTTCTAGACGTCTTAAAGAGCCTCACAGAATATGCTGTAAAGTGAATTGACTGCATATTTGTGGGCGAAACGCGGCAGCCAACTGCCCACAGCAGTGTCCCACAAACAGTCGTTGATTGAAAATGTCCAATTTATTATTTTGTTTTTTTGGAGGGATTATTATTAGGCATAACAATGTACATGACTAGAATAGAACACCGCAGTCCATCTGCAAATAATCCTACTCTACTATCTCTCATACCCCTCAGACAATTTCTTCACCAAGTGGCTATCTAATTCCCTCTTGGCTTCGCTGACAGAATCTGCCTCCATTTCCTCCCTCCTACATATTCACCACTCTTTGTGTCAAGTAATTCAGATGCTTCAACATACTTGGACTTGTTTCAATTCTGTGCATTTTCTCTCCCTGCTCTCTCTACCTCCCTGGACTGTGCACTGTGTCCATCCATCAGAACCTTCAAAAGTCAATTTCACACAACATCTCTTTTGCCATTGTGAATAAAAAGATAACCAGGCCCCTATTTGAGCCTACACAATAGAATGGTGAATGTGGTCTGAGATGATATAAAAATATAAAAATGGTGAAAAATGCTAATGTGGAACCAAACCAGCACAAAGGGATGGGCTAATCATAATATCTATGACCCACTGTGACCCACTGTTAAATTGTATAATATTTCAGTGGCTTTGGAGGCTTTACTTCTTTCTTCTCCTTTCTCCACCATCTCAGGAATTTTTTGGGCATGGTACACATTACTGAACTTGATATGGACATGCAGAAACCCATCACCATGCTTAAGAGAATCCTAACCAGACTGATAATTCTACATACATATATACACGCATGGGAAATGTAAGCAACACAGTCATGTGGAACTCTCTGTGTTTTGTGCACGCTACTCATTTATTGATCTTTAAAGGGTTAAAGAGTAAATCTATCAGTTATGGCCAACTTGTTGCTTTCCAGATTGCAAAAGTTAGAAAATACATCCAGCAAACTTTTTTTAACATTTTTTAAAATAACAATATAATAATCCTTGCATTCAAAATAGTGCCTTTTCACATTGTCAAGACATCTCAAAGCACTTCACAGGATATACTGTAATGTGGTGCAACTGTGTGTTTTGCTGAGGCATTGTTGAAGTCTGATTCACAAGTGCCAACAGCCCGAGGGCATCTTCGCCCATGAGACCGTTCTTTAAATGTGAGCCTGGCAGGGTTCACTGGTTGATTTTCTGCCTGCTATCCCAGGTGCATCAAGGCCAAAAGATAGGATCCCAATTGCTGTCCTGGCTGGGATCATCTAAAGTGAAGTGAGTTACTCCTCGGGTCCTGGCTAACAATCCCTCAAATATAATTGATCATTTCCTTTTGTGGGACATTACTGTGCGTAAATTGGCTGCCACATTGACCTATGAAATACACAGTCACTCTAAACTCTACTTTACAATATTATATGCTGTGAAGCACTTTGAGACATCCTCCTACTTTGAAAGATGCGATAGTAAATGTAAGGATTAATATATTATTATCATTATGGTAACAGCACAGACTGCAAAGCTCCTGTTTCCATGCAACCCCAGTCGGTGTATTTACCCTCAAGGCATGGGTGATAATTGAACACCCATTCGCAAAACAAGATCCAGTGTCAGCTGAGTGATTACATATTAAGGTTGCCTAATGAAATGTATTTAAATCTGAACTCAGCAAATTGTATTTAAGTCACAGTTCAAAGTTCAAAGATATATTATAAAGTGGATTGACTGTGAATGTTTGTGGGCGAAACACGGCAGCCAGTTGCACACAGTAACGTCCCACACACAGCCATGCAGTGAGCCCCTTTTTTTTGTGGGGGCAGTGGGGGGGGAATTGTTGACCAGGACACAAGGAGAAAATCCCTTCACTTTTCGAACAGTACCACGGGATCTTTAATATCCACCTGAACAGGCACGTGGAACCTTGGTTTAACATCTCATATGAAGGAAGGAAACCATTTCTAGTCCCAGTTAAGATGAAAAGCTAAATTGGGTAAATACAGCAACAATACCAGCTATGAACAAGAACAAAAGTAAAAAGAGACTTGGCATGAATTTGGGAGTAAGGAGAATGTTAAAATAATGCAAAAATAATTGATGGAATAAACTAAATAATTTTCCCCTTATGTTGTTCTGAGTACCTGGAAGCAATCTTATTCTAATTCCTGTTGATTTTAACATCCTGCTTGAAATTATAATTGTGCAGTAATTCACCAACAAAATAACATGTTCACTACAATTTACAGTAAATCATGTGAGATGAGAGGTGCTTCGAGGTGTCTACTTGATGTAAAAGGAGTATATCATATACAAGGATTATTATAGTTGACATCTTGCTGAGATTTCCTTTTGTTAAAGCACGTCTATAAATATTTTCAGACTTGCTATAAAGCTATCGGACACTGCTGTGTGCAATTGGCAGTGCCAGAATACTTTTATGGCGAAGAGAGAATTTTTTTTGTTTTTTCTTTTAAAAATGCTCCACAAATGTCTGCATTCGAACAGTCCCAATTTTAAAGCAAAAGGAATTTTAATTTCTTTGAAACAGACCTCAGGACAGAGAATGCCATGGTTCAGAGGACAGCATAAATCGATGGATATCACAGTGTGTTCTACAGCTTAGGTTGGGGCCTCTCTTTTGCATCAGAATGGCCTCATTAAGTGACTTTCAAGTTTTCGGGATTCATACTGCTAAACTTACTGGCACAACCAGCCCAGCGCACACACACTGTTCTCTCCCACACCAAGGTCAGACAAGCTATCTCATAACTAGCATTGGTATGAAGAAATCTTTCTCTCGCTCTCACACTGTTACATGAAGCAAATTCCGACTTTTCAAGCAGCTCCGACAGTCCACAAAAGCAGCCTTAGAAACCTTGAAGTATTAAACCGATAAACAGAAACCAATTTTAGAAATTAAAGTGCTTCCATCTTCATTTGCACTGTTACGTCAAGCACTAGTTTGCCCTTTGTGCGATCAAATCGCTTCAGTGCAAACAGGGTGCAGCAATACTGCATGTGGGAGACCAATATTTCTAGACTGGAGCATGGAACAACAATTGTCAGTCTGATGTAAAGTATTAAACCTTTATAGTACAGGTTTAAACACTCTGAGACGCTACCTGAGTAAAGGGCGCTACATAAATGCAAGTTGTTGTTGTAAATCGGTGGTGGTGGTGGGGTGTTTAAGCGGGGAAGGGAATGAATCATTATTTTCAGGGTGAAACTTAATTTCAAAACCAGCTCAGAATCTGGAATACAACAGGGAGGAGATGTGATTTAACAGACAGGAAGAGACAGGAATAATAACAGGAACTCTAATTTAGGACCAAAGGCTGAAAGTTGGACCCTGCAGTACAAACGAGGAGGGATTTGATGGAACACAAAACTGATGGGTAGAGTTTGGGATCTCTCAGCAAGGATAGCAGCGTTGTGTGTGGCACATGGTTTTTATGCTTATATTTTTCCAATTATTTTACAAATGTTCCGATATTGAAGATGGTTTCAAATCATTTTAGAGACTCAGGACACCTGTCTTCACACATACACACACACACCACACACAGGTAGTATGCACCTCTCTCCTTCCTCAAATGCATACATCACAGCTCACGGGGAGCCCCCTCCTCCTCTCACAATCACTCACAAACAGCTCCTGCCCTTGAAATCAGAACCCTTGCCCCCAAAAAATGGTTGACCGTCAGCATTTCCAGGTTGTCTGGTTGACACTGACATTACTTTCTGCAAACCACACATATTTGACACACAGGAAGTTGACAACCATGCTCACGGATGTTTTAAATACAGGAAGCCTGGTCAGTCAGCCTCGGAAACAGGAAGTGTCAGTGGACCACTATGTGGCCATGATATAAACGGTCCTGAATCATACCGAAGCATGTTCTAATGGGTGTTGGTCTGTTTAGGCACGCATACGCACACACATACCCGTGCAAGCATACACACATGCACACACATGCATGTACCCTCACATGCACCCGTGCAAACATACACCCACATATGTGCTCGAACACAAACACACACACACACACACACAACTTCTGTATGCAATCACAGGCACAACAGCTACAATTGGAGAAATTGAATCTCAGGTCAGTTTTATCAAATTGCAAATTAAGAAAAAAAAATAATGTTTACAAATTAAGAAAATAAAATTCAGGATCTGATCTGGCTGCTGAACTGGTGATAAGAGTGGCTTAGAATGGTGGGAATTTTAGTGGCTTAAGGGTTGGAGGCAGCTGTAGAGATACCCAAATAAACAGCCGCAATGTCTCAACCACCAGCGGTTTGGGGCTGTTGGGGGAAAGATCCCCACTGATCTAGACATAAGCATTCTCCTGAAACGTCCAGCTATCTACAGAGGGTTGTGAGTGGGAGACGAATGTGGACCAGACCCCACAGTCACCACGCAGAGTGAAGGCCTGGGTCAGTCACGCGGTGATAAAGGAGACAGGAAAAGGAGTTAGATTATTTTTAACCCAGTCAGCCCCCACCCCCATTACTGGTGTGTGCCTTCCACCTATGTCATTCAGAAATAAATCCATGATACAACGCTTTACAATAATTAGGTGTCACACAAACTCCAACCACATTGAAGCAAAAACTAAACTGTGAACAACTTAATAAAGCTCAAAATAACATTGCTCGCCTCCCTTGAACAATTAAAATAAATGACTGCACAAGGGGCTGAGAACATTGATTTTTTAGGAGATAATTTAGCATCTTGGATACTGTAGCAGGATGGCCAAGCCTCTCTCTTCTGCTTGCAACATTCCATTGGTCAGCATCCAAATAGCAACCACAAAAAAACCCATATCTCATAGTTTTGTTTTCAGAATTGTTAACACTGAATCTGAACTCTAAGGATGTCAACCAGTCTTGTTATTAGCAGTTGAAAGGAGTTTACATTACTCTCACCCCCCATCACAAATGTTAAGTATCTGATATCATTTCATAACAATAGACCATTTACACAGCACAAATTGCAAAGTTGAGTGGGTTATTGAATGGGTTATTGGCATTCACGTTACATTTAATCACTCTCGATTATCACTAAAGCACTAAAGCTGACACACACTTGCAAATTCAAGGTGCAGCAGTTAGTGCTTTCAACAAAGAATTCATTCAGCATAATTCAATGCATATTTGAAATGTTATAAAAGACTGGGCCTTTATCTTTTCCAACTTGTCTTTGCTTTTTTTAAAATCTAAATTTAATTTTTCTTTATAATTTGGCATATTCCACTGGTATTTGCCTCTCTATGCAGTCCCGATCAAGTGGCATCGTTCATGCACGAGTCTTGGCATTGAGTGATCTGCGGGCCACTTGACTGTAGACAGCATCATAGCTGCCACATACGTACACATCCAGTAGAGGGTACTGAAAAGGGACCAAACCTTGCTGGTTTTCCCATCCCCAACTCTGGGAAACCCAGGGCCAATTTAGCCTTCCCATGCACCCCTGGCTAAGACCAGCAAACTCAGCATGGATACGAACCAGCAAACTCCTGGTCCATAAACTGCAGTTCAACACTACACCATCGATGAACTTGATAGATTCATAAATTGTCGTATTTTATTATTACTATAACATTGAATCTTCAGAGTTCTAAGAAAATGCTAAATTGTTATTTGGATGTTAAATTACAATGTAAAATGACATTTGCATAGCGCCTTTTTCATCTGGAGGACGTCCAAAATTACCTTAGTAACTCATTCACCATTAAAGTACAAAACCGTCTATAAACCAGCATAAAGCAAATGTCAATAACTTTTTTCACAGTTTATATCATTATGTCTACAGCTAAATTATTGTTCCAATTGGTTCACTGTCCCTGTGTGCAATTCTCCCTCATGTATCTATTACTTAGAACAATATGTTGATCTTTGAACAGTTTGGTCTACACCTTTACCACAGATTTAGCCGATTCTAACTTCCTGGCCAGTGAAGGAAGACTGTGATAAGGTGACAAGACATGGTGATGAGGAACATTTCTCTTGTGCACAATAGAAATCAAACGCATTAAGAGCAAGTTCAAACTGAGCTTTCAATTAAACCACCCTTCAAAAAGAATCCTCTCCGCTCCGAGCCCAATTAATGCTATTTCCTGACCATTCCCTGCATGAGTTATGCCCATCTCGTGACCACTTTCTATCTAAGTCATGCCCTCTCCTGCTCATTCCCTGCTTGAATAATACCTGCATCTCTGATCCCAACCACAGCTCAGGTCCCACTAACAAGTAAAGTACCTGCATAGATTAGAAGTGTTTTTTCAACCAGATTAACCCATTCATCTTTCATTTTCTTTTCAATGTAAAAGCAGCTTCAGAAGCATAATCTAGCATTCTTAAGTTTACAGATAATATAAGTCAAGTTATGCAATTCAAGAGCACAAGGCACTTACGAATGATTAATGAGTAGCTTCCATATTTTAGTATATCGGCAAAATACGCAGTCACTCCACTTTACAGCAAAGCTTGTGAAGAGCTTTGAGATGTCCTACTGATGTGAAAATCGTTCATTTAAATGCAATGATTATTATATTTTGCAGGTTCTATTCACTGATCTTTCTGTGGCACTGGCATGGGCTTAGGGGTTCTGCAGTGTCCGATTGTATACCCCATCTTTTCTAATTGTACAAATGATGTCTAAAATCTCCCTCTATTCCTTTTCCCCCGGCTCCCACCCTCCATTTGGAGGCTAGAGCCATTTTCCCAAACCTGGCTTTTTTCAGGCAGTTAAAAGCTCAGATATCAATCGTTGATGTGGCCACATTAAAGAGACATTTTAATTCCTAGCCAGCAAACTGGAAAGACACTGTTCAACAAGCTGACTTGCAACCACAGCCCAACACTCTGGATTTGTAAACCCATCTTGAAGGCTCAACTTGCTGCTGGCAATGAGTTAAACTTATGATACACAGGTTCATTTTAAGCTAGTTCATTTTACAAAGTTACTGCCCCAACAAGGCTCCTTTGAATATTTAATAGATCTTAAATTACAAAAATAAAAGAATGAGATATCATCATCTGGTAGTAAAGCTTCACAATTGGAGGGCGGCTATGTTTGCTCCAGTCTGTTCTTTCTATGCTTGTACGGCATTTTGACAAACACCTACATTGCCACCAGCACCTGAAGGATGTGTGTGTGAATTGAGATGAGAGCAAGCGTGTGTGTCCAAGCTTCAAACTGCACAACAATCAGTGACCTGCAACAACTTGTGAAACACAAAAGGAACCACACTCAAAGAACAAAGGATCAACCGTGGGGGCTTCCCACTAAAGAAAAGTTCTAATGTGGCCAAAGAAATACATTGTGAAAATGTTCAATTGTGTGGTCAAACACAGAATATCTAACCAGAGTCTCAGATATCTGGTTACTTTACGTTGCAGCGTGTTCCCATGCAATTTTCTCATACAGTGAAATTCATTGGAAGGAATACATAAATGAAACTTGCACAGAATGCCAAAACTACCTTTGAAATCTTAATCAATCGGATGGAGTTACAGAGAGCAGGGGCAAAATGGCTGAGGGTACACCCACCAAGGGGATATGAAGCAAACAAACAGTAAACCTATTCGAAAATCTCACCTGACTGTAAACCTTTGTCTATTGGTGTCTAAACCCACATGCAAACAAGCAGGAGCTAAGCAGTTGCATAGAAAATTACAGGTGCTCTTAGTAACATAATGACAAGTGAAAGTATCACAGGTGATTCTATACAATACAAAATTATATTTGTTTAGCACCTTTCACGTCGGAAGGACATCCCTTTGCAATGTCCCTATCATCCTTTACATTGATAATTACAGAATTAAGTGTGCTTGAGCTTCACCCACATTTCAAACCACACATGTGGTCCATTGCCAACACCATCTTTTTCCTACTCCTGAATATTATGATAATAAGCCTTGCACTTGATATAGCACCTTATCACATTGTTGAGATGTCTCAAAGCAGGATTTTTAGTGTAAAGTGAAGTTTCTGTGTATTAGTAGATGTATAGGAATGTGTCACAAACGGGCATGAAGTAAGTGAACAATTTCTTTGGAGGGTGGACGGGAGATTGTAGAACAGGATATCAGGAGAAACTCCCTTCACTTTTGAATGATACCATGGGTACTTTAACATCCACCATAACAGACATACAGGAGTTTCGTTTAACATCTCATCTGAAGGAAAGCACCTCTAACATTGCAGCACATTGTCACACTGCCCTACACTATGAAATCAAAGGCCATTGTGGGTCTTGAACCCACAACCTTCTGACTCACATGCAAGAGTATATTGCCACTTACTCCTTTGCCTCACATCCTCTGTTATTGCTGTTGTGACTGTGAGAAGATTTCCATTGCTCGTCTCACCAATCTGCCTCACTCCACTTTCCAAACCTTTCAGTGATTCACAATTCTTCAGCCTGGGTTTTCTCTCACAGAAGACTCCACATCAACCCCATCCTTGCTTAACTACATTGATTCCTAGTTTGTCAGAGGTTCGAATTTAAGAACTTTGTCTTTGTCTTCAAATCCTTCCATAGACTTGCCGCTAATATGTGAAGTTTTCTCCACCTCTGTTTTCGGATCCTTTGCTTTTCCAACTCTAGTCTATTGCTCACCACTTTGGTTTACCACACGCAGCTAAACTTTCAGCCACCACACAGCCATCCTCTGAACTCTTCTCCAAAACACTTCATTCACCTTGTTACCCACCTTTTTGCTCTCAAAAAATTCTTTAAAAAGCCTGTGGTCAAGATCATAAAATTTTTATTGCCCTCTTGGGAAATCCCTGTTTTCCAAAACTATATTTACCAAGTGCTTTAGATGTTCTTTTACGTGAAAGGTACTAGATACAATCAAGCTGCTATTGCAACAGTCAATAGGGAAAAGAACATGAGGATATTTTTTTCCTTTGTAAAGACTGGGAGAAACAAGAATTCAACATTGTTTAGTTGTTGATTGGAAGATAGCTCTGATGCAAGTTTGACTTTAATTTGCCCAAGCTTTCTAACTTAATATTCATATCAAAGAGAAAGTGGAAACCAAGACAATTCTTAATGAAAAGAGTAAACATGCAGTCTACACACAAGCAGAATGGAGAATATGAATATTTTGGTTTGGTTTAAAGTGTCCTTTTTTTTAAAAGTTCACTGTAAATCTCCCAGTTTTCGCAGCCACTTTATGGGGCACTCCAGCTATAAAATTAAATGTCAGAATTGCTCATCACCACAAAGTAATCCTGTGTGTGTGTATATGTGTGTGTGTGGTGAGGGAGAGGAGTGGGTTGGGTGGAGGTGGGGTGGAGGGTAAAAAACAGAGGACCGTTTTCATTTGGCTTGTTTCTATAGGTATTAAAATCAAAATGCAACAGCCAGCTGTTATTTAGGATTGTCAAATCCATATAATTCATCTTCCAATTAATGGAGTGTCTTGCTAGGCTCCACCATCATGTTCTACCAGATAAAAACAGCTCATTGTAAGTCCTTTGGGGCATCTTGAGATTTCTCAGCATCTATGCTCACTTTATTAAATCTATCAATTATTACCAAAACAACCATGCTGCTTTGAAAAATTAAGACAATATGTTTATGATTCCATCCACACATACACACACACACAGAAAACGTCTCAAAATAAAAAGATAACTATACTTGCAGATGTTCTTTTATTTAGATGTTCTTTTGTTTAGATGTTCTTTTACGTGAAAGGTACTAGATACCATCAAGCTGTTGTTGATTGTATATTTCGCCCACAAATATACAGTCAATTCGCTTTACAGTATATTCTGTGAAGCGCTTTGAGACCTCTCGAAGACGTGAAAAGCGCTATATCAAATGCAAGGATCATTATTATTATTATTATAAAAGGACAAAGGACTGGCTGATACTTTAAGACCCCACTTGCTCTTGTTGCCATGACAAAAAAAATAGCTTTGGAGTTTAAGAGATAAGCTGTTACCTTGAATGCTTCTCTTGAAAAAGGCCTTGCAACCTTCACATGACCAGACTCCATAATGATAGCCCGAGGCGTAGTCACTACACACAGCGCAGTATCGGGTCTCCTTGCTGGACTCGAGAGCTCCCGCTGACGGGCTGCTCTGCTCGCTGGTGCTCGATAGGTGGTCGCTGCCCCGTTGACGCCTATTGTCAGCATTAATCCTGCGGGGGGTAAAAGCACACCGAGCACAGTGCAACAAGTCAGTGCGCTTAGCAAGGCAGGAGCACACACAATAAGCTCAAAGACAAGCACAGTACAATACAGTAGTTTGGGAGGAAGATGGGTTGGGAGAGGAGACGGGTGGTTGTGGACGGTTGGGAAAAGGACAAGATTTAGGTTTTGGCAATTCACACCCAATAAAATAAATGTGCGGTGTAAGTAAGCTGTTGTTGATGTAAACCTGTAGGTTTCCAGCACGTGCTCTCTCATACTGGTCCTTGTTGCTGAGGTAACGTTTTATTTTCACTTCACTTTGACTAATTTTGGACACACAGACAGACAGACAAGACAGACAAAACCACTTGCCTCGTTGAACGGCTGTAGACTTCAGGGATATCATGTGTCAGGAGGTTGTCCAAATTTAGAAGGAGATGTATCTAAACTCCTGCAACAACTCTCGGCACTTAACACAGTGGAGGGAGATGAGCAGAGCTCGGGAACAGGCTTACTGTGTGAGAAGTCAGGGCTGGGCTATTCCAGAACACCTCTGGTGACAGACCAGCCAGTCTGGCTCCTTGGATGACCTGGAAGAGCAGACCAGTTATTGGGGGCTGGGATTCTTCCCGCTCAGCTGCTGTAAATCCCGCATGTCAAAGCCCTAATGGGTAGAGTGGGCTGAGCTATGCAAACAGCAAGAAGCTTGTCACATAGTCTCTCAAATGCTTTGCAGTTTAGGTGGTTAGAATCCAGCAGAACCCTAATACGCACACTGGGGTCCCTAAGTTTTGGCTCTCATCAACCTGCGACTAATGCTCCTTAGAATTAGGTAAGCAGTATGAGTTCCTCCAGGCGATGCTGTTCTTGGTAGGAGGTAAATGGTTAGCCCACAGAACGTAAATCACTTATATTCCAAGTACAGTATGTCGTGTGTGAAGTAGGGTGTGTGCTTTGTACCTCTCATTGTATAAAATGGAATTTATTAAAGAGAAAGAAGAGGGGAAAACGATTTACAGCAATTTGAAAGGAAATTATTTTTATTCCAATCAGGAAGTCAGGACAATCTGATAGAGAGAATTATGCAGCCACTTTGAGTGATGCTCATATTGACTGACTTGGTTCATATTTAGTGTTAAGAGATTCCTTGTTAATTCACTCTCTTCACTGGAGCTTTCACATAATATATATACTTCACTCTGGATCTGAAAAAGCTGCTTTGCATTGATATCCATAAACTTTTTATTCTATTTGAAAAGTAGCTGCTGCGTTCACCTTCATAGCACTAGTAATTAACACCAATTACCGAGGTGCATTTTAAAACATTTCGACTTGATAAGGAGCTATAACAATTGCAAAGATTATTGCTACTTTGCTTTGTTAGTCCTGCCCATTAATTTGTTTATTTTTTTAAACAATTGTTTTACTAACTTTTATAACAACCAGTTATTTAGTTTACCAACAAAGGTATTTGTGTTTGTGAAAGCAACAGCAGTCATATTTAGAATCTAACAATTTAGATTGTCAACAAACATTGCATAAGTGTCCATATCTGATCAATGAAATAATGAGTAAACTACCCCTATCACTGCAGGGCATTACGCAATGAAGTAGCCATTAAAATACCCAAATTAGTTGCAACACAAAAATGTTGTGAAAATAAGAGGAATGAGACTGAGTGTGTGAACAAAAGCCTCATCCAACAAGTGGTACATGAGCGGAGGAGTGAGCAGCTCAGGCACGAACAGATTCCCAACAGTTTATCACTCTTACTTTTATGTATGGGAACCATTGTCAAGGACATACACCAAATATAATTTAGGAGCAAGAATGATCACTGTGGCGTTTGGAGCTGCTTTTCACATGTAAACTCAAAAGTGAAAGGTTAAATGGTTCCACACAATACCCGCTTTTCACATTGAACCTAGATTAAGACTCAATTCATTCAAAGCTGAGAGGTGTCTGAATTTCAGCGCATTGTGCTCTGGGGTGTGCTTCATGTTTTTGGCCACTTCATTAAGTAGTTCACAGCTATTATAACAAGTTATGTTTTCTATTTTAGCTGTTTTCGGATTAAATCAACCAACTGCCCTCATCTCAGGATTAATCCCTAATTTGTCATTATGTTAACAGTGTAACCTGTATACCCTGGTACATAAACCGGGTCTCAAAACATTTCCAGTTTGTTAAATAGCGCTGAGCTGGAACCTGCCACTCTTTCATTCCTTACACATTTGTGGCTCATTCCTTTTTTTGTTAGAAAAAAATGTTGAATAATGCGAGGCTTATTCACTCTTATTACAATTTGAAGTGGTAGGATTGAGGAATAATATTGCACAATATTGATATTTTAATAATCGTTGCATTTGATAAAGTGCTTTATCAAGATTATACTGTGTAGTGATTTGTGGATTTGCAGGTGAACACAGCAGGCAAATTGATCCCAGCAATTCTCATCAAAACAGTGCTGCATTGCTGGTGGTTAGTGACACTGTGAACATTATGTGCTAACTGTATCACAGAGCTACAGGGCATAGCTTCATACTGTGATTCATACTCAGGCAGCAAGTTCCTTGCGAGGCTGCGTGCCTTGTTCACAAGAAACCTGAAGGAAACATGAAGGCTAATCTTAGGCTTGTCTTACGATCTGTTACAGAACAGCATTGAGAGAGGAGTAAAGGATATGGCTGAGCTTTCAACTCAAAATGTTACACGTGGAGGGGCAAGAAATATAACAGGATTACCAACAACTAAAAAAGAAGGAATTAACAGGAAAGCGGAACGCTAGGTTCCTTGTTATTCTTACGTTAAGACATTGAGCTCATAACCTCAGTTGACACTCCAGTGCAGTGCACAGAGCAAGCGCTCGAGCACGCTGCCCTGCCTGAGGGGCGCTACATAAATGCAAGTTGTTGTTGATGCTGCATTGTTGGAAGCCCAGTAGTTTGATTGAGATATTAAACTGAGGCCCCGTCTGCCTGTTCGGGTGGACGTTAAAGATCCTACGGCACTAATCGAAAGAAGAAGTGAGTTTGTCAACAAATTGCAATTGGCTGCTACCATCGCCCTCAAATACCCAGTTGGTAATTATCCAGTCAACAACCACAACAACAACAACTTGCATTTATATAGTGCCCCGCACGCAGGGTTGAGTCCCAGAGTGCTTGATCGTGGTGGAGCACGATGCTGAGCCGGGGGGAGGTGATCGTAGGCATGGTCAAAGAGAAGATCTTCAGGCGCGATAATAAAATAATAATAATAATAATCCTTGCATTTGATATAACACCTTATCACATCGTTGAGACGTCTCAAGGCGCTTCACAGAATATACTGTAAAGTGGATTGACTGTGTATATTTGTGGGTGAAACACGGCAGCCAATTGCGCACAGCAGTGTCCACAAACAGTCGTAGATTGAGTGACCAATTTTCATTTTGAAGGTATTATTACCCCCAGAAAGCGATCTGCCAATCGACTAACAACTGATAACTTTCACGATCTGATAGCACGGCCACTAATGGTAGAACGGAGGGCACAAAGGACTTGCAGGAGTCTGGAGCCAGTCGAGCAGAGGCAGCAGGTTGTGGGTTGGGGAGTAAGCAGGTCGGAGAGGTAGGGAGGTGCCTGGACATGAAAGGATTTGAAAACAAGTGTAAGCATCTTGAAATCGATCCGTTCAGCGATAGAGAACCTGTGAAGCTGGTAGAACTGGGTGTGATGGGGGTACGGAATCCTTACACTTTACAGTAAATCGTGTGAAGCACTTTGAGACATCTTGATGATGTGATTAAGAAGCTATACCAAATGCAAGGATCATTGTTATAGGTTGTTTTGAAGTCTGTAAATAAAATATACAATGCTTGGGGGTGGGATCAAGTTTTCACATGTCCTGTCTGCTGCCCTTGTTTTATATCACATTGTATGTGGAAACTGCTTCATTTGCATTTTCTGGGAATAGTTTTTCCATCCACGTTTCAAATGAAAAATAGCACAGAACTTGCACTCCACCCTGAGCTTAAGCAAGGGACCAGAAATTATGATCCTTGCATTTGGTATAGCTTCTTAATTTTGTTCCATAGACAGCTGATCAGAGCCGAGCTGAGTCCTGCAATATCCTACAAGAGAAGTGAACGTGTTATGTCTATGAGTTTGAAAGTAACACTGCATGGGCATGAAGAGAGCATTCTGTAACAATACTTTTACCAAATATGTAGGCTTCTGCTCCCACCACCAGAACATTATAGACAGTAAAGACATTGCAGGCGTTTATTACATATAAATTGGGAGTTGGGGGGAGGAACTGTGTCATTTTATCAAAATGATACTGAAATCCTCAATCACTACTGTTTAGGATTCTATCCTCACCCCAGAACAACCACAGTGACAGGACATTGTATTTAAGTGGGGGCGAGCGATCAGGGAATTGTGGCATCACTGTTTTCCTCTCTCAAATTGAGGACTAATATTTACGACCTTTAACATCTCAGCTTTTTCCCCAGGCTTCTATCCTTGCCCCCTCCCAACACCCAAACAACTGCAGGGACAGTATATTCTCTTTAGGCTGGGGACTGCAGCTATTGTGGTTGGGAGGGGGGGTGAGGTGGGTCGGGGGGTGCGATGATGGCACAATCGTTCTCAAAAAGACATTGATATATACGGCCATCCTAAGAGTTTTATATATCTCTTCAGAATACAAGTTAGAAGCTCTTTCTGATTTAATCAGCCAAGCACAGAATTTCTTTTAAACATTGTTAGAAGTTTTACAGTTTTTGCACCTGTGTGCATTGCCAGAATCATTTGAGCTGTAAGTGAGATCTGCAGTCCTCCTTTCTTATATCCTGAACACCACTTTACAACAGTTGCAGTGGGCTAGATTTGTACCAATTTATAATTATCTAATTTAAAGCAATGTACACCAACATTTGACAATGAATAAAGGGGGCAATGTCTCACCCTTGTATGCCTTGTTTAAAACTACCGATATCTCGCCTGCTGAGTAAAGGGACATTACTGGGGAAATAATTTTGTTACAGGTTTTCTGGTTACATGGCTGTTTGCAACAGGGGTTAATTTCTGCATTTATACTATCATTTCCAGAGTCTTTACACAGTCACTCTCGCTGCATCATTAAAATAGCAGTACCATCCTGCTTGGTGCCATCACCTCATCTCAGGATAAATGATGGACTGACCAGCGCCTTGGGACATCCTTTCGACACGAAAGGTGTTATCTAAATGTACATTTATAGTGTATTATATTAGAAGGGAATGCTGTTACAGGAATTGTGAAGCTATTGGAAAAAGTACATAATTTCCCCAACTCTTTATCATGTCCTCGGAGAATAAGGTACTCTTGCCTGAGCAAACAGCCAAACACAGAACTTGAAGAACCAGTGTGTCTTCTGCAGTGTTTATTATTGCATAACACACCGAGTTTTATAACACATCTTGATCACTTAACTTAAGTTAACTTAACTTCAGAGTTATACCAGTCAAAGTTTCTTAAATTGTGATCATAGTGCATTGATAAAAACTTAATGTAGTTAGGATTTTGCCAATGTCTCTCCTACAAAATTAGAAAAAACGTGGGATTTCTACAAATAAATTCAGAACAGCAAAAAGCCAAAACATAGCCAGCCTGTCAGTCACATGGAGATTCAGTCTGTCTGGGTACACTCTGTAACATTAATTGAAAGTAAAAGTCACTGTGTGAACACTGAATGAATTGCCGAAAATAATGTACAAGTGTATCAAATGTCACAGTTGCATTCAAACTGGACGCTGTAATGCCGGATTGAATGTTGCAGACCATCTCTCCGGGAAGTAAACTTTGAGAGAACAAAACAAAGTTCAAGGAGAATAAGAGTGTGGCTTTACTGCAAACGGCATTAAAAAGAGCTTACCTGTAAAATGTGGACGGGGTTGCCTCCCGTAGTCCAAAGCTGCTGCAGCTACTTTGTTCGTTTTCCACGTAGTATGGTACCTGTTGTCCATGGGTGACAAACGGCGATAGTTGTGGAGCTGTCTGTAAAAACACCAGTGGGTTTGGAGACATGCTGTTAAGCGAGTGAAGGCCTCCTAGGCTGCCGGAACCATGAGAGTCAGTCGAGGCTGCATAGCTGAGACTTGCTGGGTTATACAGTGTAGCTGCAGCAGCAAATTCATAGCCACCTTCTGGGTAATTCATTGTCCCTGCTCGATTTTTTTCGACATACATTTCATTTAGAGGTCCATCCCCACTTATAGGTAACTGTAGAGTTTGCCTGCCAAAAGTATCCAATTCACTAGCCTGAATCTTCTGCAGAAGAGCAACTGCAGGTGATTTGTGATGGAGTGACATTGCCATAATCAGCATCCACGGGAGAAAAAAATTCAGTGTCACAATCTGACACTGTCGCCTGGACGATCACACTTCATGTCAATTGACCCACCTAGAAAGAAAGCAACGTACAGAATCAGGGAGGATGAATTTAACAGCGTTTACTATTGATGACAGCGCTTCACAGTCAGACTGCTTTGCCTGAGCGTAAGGAGGAGGAGGATACAAGTGAGAGAGTGCAGGGAGAGGAACGAAATCAAACTTCAGACCAAGTCCTTCTCATCTGAACTAATAAGCATTACAAAGGTGCTGGCAGTGAGCCAGAACAAGCTGTTTTACATTGGCACTGGTGTACGTTTCATTGCAGGCATACACATTGTTAAAGTGACACCAAATAAATGTTTCACTAGCCATTACAGACAAATACGGGTGAGCTTTTACTCTGTGATTCTACATAGTGTTAAAGAGACAGAAATCTTATTTTATCGACTCGTGTACACTGTCTTGCCCTGCAATTAGAAATTAAGTCTGCAAACACACTTTCAATGCCTTGTCATGGTGAGAAAAAAGAACATTGTTTACGTGAACAAAATATAAAATAGTTAAGAAATTTCCATTGATGTCCTTCACTTCACAGTCCCTCTGTACCTGAAGCGTTCACTGCTACAGTGAATTGTTTTTGTTCATGTGTAACGTTTATCAGATGTTAATATGCCTGAAGTTTTAAAAGGCTTTTTTTTAGAATTTATTACTGATGTAATAGCATTAATAAATTAAAAGATAAAAAAAGAAAGTTAAAAGAAATATGGTGGTTATTTTTACTATTGTGACCGCAGGCACATTAACATCTGCTGACTGTCGCAGACATGCAGGATCGATCACTCAATTAGAGAGATCAGTATAAGAAACCTCATCTTCGCAGGACTCCCAATTAAGTGATGTTTCCTGATAATGGTAAAAATGCTTGGTGTCATCTGCACTGCTAACCTGGAGCTAGGTGTGCGAAAGCAAAAGCTTTGCGATAAGATTGTCTAACTGAGTGAAGCCTTTATGTATAAGGTTATCTAAAGGGACACTTTGATGTTGTACTTGATCGGATCTTACCTTTGAATTGGTGATATGGTGACTGAATTATTTTTATTTGGCCAATTATTTGGGAAGCAGGATGTGCTCAGCCCTGCATTCAGATGTTCAAATCTCCCCAAATCTGCTGTTCGCTCTCGTTTTGGGCCAAGACTCTTCTGATATCTGAAAAAGCTTTGAAATCTCCAGGAATACTGGTAAATCTCCTTTAAACGGCCAAAATTGTCCAAAAAATGCAGGCAAAGAATAATGGGCACACCAACCTTAGAGCCACCACTGAATGAAACTGTTCCAGCGCTCCCTGCAGTTGGCTTACAGGCGTACAGTTTTAAATGGGGCTGTCGGAATATGTGTGTCAGCCTGGCTCAGTGGTAGCACTCTCACCTCTGAGTTAGGAAGTTGTGGGTTCAAGCTCCATGTCGGGATTTGGAATCACATTGTCTAAGTTGACACTCCAATGCAATGCATTGTTGGAGGTGCCTTCCCTCGGATGAGAAGTCAAACCAAGGTCCCATCTGCCTGTTCAGGTGGACATTAAACATCCCATGGTATGACCCAAAAAGAGAAAGGAGTTTCTCCCAGTGTCCTGGCCAACAATAACCCCAAATAAAATTGGTCACTCATTCCACGGCTGTTTGTGGGACATTGCTATGTGCAAACTGGTTGCCATGTTTGCCCACAAAACACACAATCGCTCCACTTAACAGTGTATCCTGTGAAGTGCTTTATAAAATCTTGATGAAGTGATTATACCAAATGCAAGGATAATTATTATTCATTATAACACAGGCAGCGTCTTGGGACATCCTCCCGACATGAAAGGCGTTATACAAATGTAATCTTGTTGTTGCTGTTGTTGTAGTGGAATCCAGAAAGTAAATCCAGAATAACAGTTTTACATACGCCAAGATGGCAGGATAAGATGGCAAAGGTTGATGGTCCATGAAAAGTAATTTCCAGACGGAGACCAGAGTATAATTATTTGCATAAAAGGCAATCAATAGCTGGAATGGGTTTCCAGGAAGGGCAGTTGAGGGCCTGGACAGTTGACTCATTTAAGAGACATTCTGATGTTTCTTGGTTTCTTGGCAAGAAAACATATCTTGTCCCAACCTCTGCTATTCCCACCCTTTAGCTCTCAGTCTCCCCTCCCCCCCCCCCCCCACATCCCGTTCACTGTCTTTCTTTAAATCCCACTTAAAAACCATATCTTTGACCTATGGTCATCTCTCTATTCTTCCTTGCTTGGTGTCCAACCCTGTCTCGTGAAGTGTTATGAGATGTTATCCTATGTGAAGGGCGCTATATAAATGCAAGCTGTTGCGGTGGCTGTTGTTATTGGAAACACAGTAGATTTGATATTTTGGAAGGATCATATTAAATGGGTTGAAAGGCTTTATTTATCCGAACCACTATTACAATAATCTTTGTTTTTTTTCATGTTGTACATCACAATAGTTATCTGTGAAACACTTTAAAATGGTTTGACATAAATGTAGGCTTTTTCTTTCACATCATCCAGCATTTTTATATTCCACCAGCACTATAATGTTAGTGCTTTTTATTCTTCTCAAAATGCAAATTACAATTATTATAAGATTCAACTATTTGTACCACAACTACCAGTGTTCAATAGGTATTAGCTAAACAAAGTGATAGACAGAAAAGAAAATCTGATACAACGTGGAAAAGTAATGGACAAACATGTTCCATCTTACTCTAGAAAACCCATCTCAAATCCTCTGGCTGACCACTTGTAATTCAGCTCTATTCACATAATTAAAATATACAATCATATGGATTGCTCAACCTATAAAAGGTTGAACCTGAGTAGTGAATCGATTCTCAGTTGAACATTTATCATAAAATATTTATATCCCAGATAGATTTGTCATGAGGTGCATTAAAAGCATCTATGCCATAAAGGTATAGGTCTCCACCCTCTAAAAGTTATTTACGATGATAATTAACAGACTAATCTTTGATGCAACTAGTTACACACAGAAGTTGTTTTCTGAGCCCTCCCAAGATAAAATCGCACATTATGCTTCTCTTGGAAGCCTCTCTGTTTACAACAGAATCATTGCAGAGATTTTCCCAAACCATCTCCCTCATCAGAATCTTTCATTTATCCTGACCTAATACTCCATGCCAGCATCCGTTCATTAGCTACAGATGCCGGAAACCAATAGATATAAACTGCTCACGGAATTAATGTGAGTCTTGTACAGAGGATTATTCTTGCACAGCTGCATAGAAAAGTTTAGAAGACATTCAGAAGACATGGGATCTTTTATCAAAACTTTGTAAGATACTCAAAGGTGTTTTCCATGGTGGGCGGGGTGGTGGCAGGGAAAACAGAGGGAGTTGGAAGATGAAACTCCACTCACCATAACATTTAATGTTGTTAAAATTAACATTGTCATAAAACCAATTAATTTTGCATTGAAGCTTCCTGGAATTTTTACTAATCGTCGTTTTGCTCAGATAAGACGTTAAACTGCCTTTAAACTGCATGCTAACGATCCTACAGCACCATTAAAATTGACAAGGGTCATTCACTGCGTTCACCTGCAAACTACGTCACTACACTTTACAGTAAATCCTGTGAATTGCTTTGAGACATCCTCCTGATGTGAAAGGAACTACATCAAATAAAAGGAATATTATTTTATTATTGTTGTTTAAAATTTCCTAGGCGCTAAACATGATGCAGGTCTGATAATTACACCCAGCGTTGGCCGGATGTTAAAATAAGTCTCGTGAGGTACAAAGATCAATGTTCTGATATTATTGTTAATGTGAAAGATAACCAAACATGTGAGAATAGAAACTTGCAATCACTTTTCCAAGAGCACCAGCGATGGCAAGTTACAGAAATACTTTTGTCACCCGAATATCTTGTCAATATACCAAGTAATATTGTGAAATTATTAATAAGAATTACAACAGTAAGATGGAAAAAAAACAATAAAGTAAAGGAACATAGAAGTGCTGGATATTGTGAAATAAACAACTTGGATTTTTATACTGCCTTGTAGATTGAAATGTCTGAAAATGCTTCACAGTAACTATTGTCGTGACAAAAAAAGGAAGGTAATTGGAATATTACAATATTGAGTGATTTATGTGGTAGTGCACTGGTTTGATTGTTCCTCCAGTGTTTGGAGGCCAGACCAGCAAGTGGTGGGCACTCTAGCTAAGGCAGACATCATGCTGGAGGAGAAGAAAAGCAGCCGCCTAATCCAAGCAATAGAGAAAGAAAACTGCACAGAAGGACAGGAGGCACCAGGAGAGGTCAGCTCCTTTCGGTCTAGGGATCCCTGTTGTTTTCCTTGTGGAATGAGGTTCCAGGAAATGTGGTTGAGACCCGGACCCTGGACTCAGCTAATATTCAGCTGTAATGGGAAGACGCAGAGTGGGTATTCTATAAGGATGACATGAAAAGGCATTACCATTCTTGCTGTAATATAACTCGATCCAAATCAAGGATGCAAATCCAAGTATGTTAGTAGCTTCTTCATTTGTCAATCGAAACACTCAAAAATCCCCCACTCTAAACCATGCACTTTGTCCCCCTCCCAATGTCCTCTTGTACCTCCGGCCCTTCTTCTTATCGACTCTTTTATTAATTGTCAATTTACTCTTAAAGGAGTATTCAACCATTGGGGTGTATGATGGTCTACAACATAGGAACAGTGATACAAAATATCCCATAGAACGTTCCTCTTTCAGTACCGATGACAGGTGGGGGAATGAGGAGAAGTTCTCCTCAAAGGACCTCATCAATTAAGATATCTTTTTTTTACTGTTTCACTGAACCATTAGTGGTTTATTCCCTCATTCCTCTGCTAGATTAATGAACCATTCCCTTTTAAAAGCCTCACTTGGATGATTAAGATACTTAATCAATGTGAAATGCTCATAATCAAATCAATGGTCTCTTATATCTTTGAAGCTAAAGTGTTTAGATAGCAAGGCTAGAGTCGTTTGTGCACAAAATCCACATTCAGTACATTTTACAGTAAATTCTGTGAAGCGCTTTGAGATGTCCTGCTGATGTAAAACACAGTGGCGGAGATAATAGGGGTGGGGGTGGAGCGAGAGGTATAAGACATCACGGAAAGCAACAGGAAGGTGGTGCCATTGATGACCCATCGGCTCCTCGGTTGGTCACTCAATCCACGACTGTTTGTGGGACATTACTGTTGGCTGCCGCGTTTACCCCACAAAATACACAGTCAATTCACTTTACAATATATTCTTTGAAGCACTTTGAGAAATCTCAAAGACGTGATAAGGCTCCATATCAAACGCAAAGATTATTATTATTACAGATGAACCAGAATATTTAAATGTTACTTCGAGGGGCAATGTGTGCCACCAGGTCAGAATAAAACAGCCACACTTAATATTAACAACAACAACAACACTTGCATTTATTAAGCACCCCTCACGCTGAAGGAGAGGGCTGACCATAAGCACAAGTGAAGAGAAAAGTCTTCAGGCACGACTTGAAGATAGGGAAGGAAGGGGTAAGGTGGAGGAATAAAGGAAGCGTGTTCCAGAGTTTCGGGACGTAGTGGCTGAAAGCACGGCCACCAATGGTGGAACGGAAGTCACAAGGGACACGCAGGAGGCTGGAGCCAGTTGAGTGGAGGCAGCGTGTAGTGGGTTGGGAAGTAAGCAGATCAGAGAGGTAGGGAGGTGGCAGGGTATGAAGGGTTTTGAAAGCGAGTGTAAGGATCTTGAAATTGATCCATTCGCAATAGGGACCCAGCTAGACCTGGTGTGATGGGGGTACGGAGTTCAGTACAGCAGGTTTCAAGGTTAACCAGAAAGCGTGTGTGACTGATTCATACATTGTTTAAAGGGAGAATGTTCTTCTGTCAGTCTTGGATTTCAAAAGAAGCCCAATCCAATTTGTTTTCATTGTGTAATCACATACAAAAAGAATGTCACCTTGTTCTGGTATACAGAATAATACGACAATGTGTTACTGTGTTGCACCACATAAGCACTTGTTATGTCCTCCTAATGTGAAAGATGCTATATGAATCTAAATTTGTATTGTGATATTGTGTTCATGAAGATGAGGTGGTGGTTTGCTCCTTCATTTATCCAGATTAACTTGTCACGTCTTTGTAACACATCAGCTTTCAGATGAAGTGGTGTGGATGTAAACACACTGTTCAAATTAGATCGTGATCCAGAAGAATAAGTATCTGTTGATATAACTTGCCTTCCTTTACATCACCTATTTGAAGAAGCAAACTACAAATCAAATCCCTTCGTCTCGCTCCCTCCCTTCCCATTTTCAGGTCTCCGCTGAAGACCTTTCTTTTCGACTGTCCCTTTGGTCACCTTCCTCCCCCTGACTCAGTCCCGGGATCCGTTACTGTAAAGCACTCTGAGATGCCATCCGGCGTGGAGGGCGCAATATAAATCCAAGTTGTTGTTGTTGAGTCTAAAATACATTTAAACTTTAATCCATTCAACATCGACAACCCATGAACAGAGACAAGAGGCCTATTTTCATTGAAACAGAGAAGGTTGAGGATAAATCTGATCCTTACTTTATGAGGGGTTTTGATAGAATCAATGAAGAGAAATTATTTCCACTGGTCGGTGAGTTAGAAGGCATCAATTTAAAATAATTATCAAGGGAGCAAAGAGATGATTATGAGGATTTTCTGTGCTGCAACTTTCTATGGTTCTCTATAGTGCTTTTTACTCTCACAAACTTTCACATAGAAGAGTGTCTTGAAGAATGGGGCAAGGAAGTTGAAAGTTCAATAGTGGGTCAGAAGGGTTGAGGGCATGAAGCAGGGAGAGTTGGTGAAGCAGAGAGAGAGTGGAAGGACCTCAGGAGAGTGCCCAGATGGGATGAGGTAAGGCTTTCGAGGCATTTGAAGATAAAAATGAGGATCTTAAAGTCGATCTACTGGGATTAGGGAACTAATGGAGCCGGGCGAGGATGAGGGATGAATGGCTTGTGTCAGCTTGTGTGGGAGAGAACTGTAGAGTTCTGGATGATCTGTTGATTCTGGATGATTCAGTAGGAGGAAAAGACTTAAATGTCCAAATATTTGCACTGTACACCTATAAAGTTATGGGTCAGCGATACTACCTGTAAAAGTTTATAGCAGTACCAAAGCTGTAGCAGCAGACAACAATGCAGCTTTTTGTGATTAGTTTGGCGCGAGTTATACAGTATTATTAATCTTTTTTGTTTGAGTACATAAGGCAGTTTTTCACTTAGTTGTGTATGTATGTTCGACAGTCTCTTCCGCTCTCCCTAGGAAGAAAGATACAAAATGAGATAACAAAATTAAAAATGCATTCCTTATGTGAGGAGGAAGAGGACCCAGAACAACACTAGCTGACTTATGCCATAATAGTACTGTGTGCAAATGGCGTGATGGCTCATTTTAATGCAATTTTCATGTCGTTCCAACAAAGAAAAATATATTGCCATTTCCTTTTTCTTTCTTTACTTGAATATTTTATTTTTTTTTTGACTATTCTAAACTTTCTTTGTAAACTTATCCTAGCTTTCATGACTCAATACTTGCCATTCTGTTTTCCAACAACTACCATCCATCTTGATATCTGCTTTTCATTGACTGAAACCTCTCTTTACTGGCTGTGTTTACAATGACTGAAACATAGACCTTTGGGTAAAAATATGTGCGGCATTACATGCATTGACTTTGAAAATGTCAGTTTAATTTTCCATTATGTTTGCGGATCTCCAATGGGGCTGCATGTAAAGCTGAATATCACTTTTACCTACCGAATGATTGACAGTGGGTGAATAATAATAATCCTTGCATTTGATATAGCGCCTTATCATGTCTTTAAGACGTCTCAATGCGCTTCACAGAATATACTGTAAAGTGAATTGACTGGTAAAAAATTCTAATACAAAGCTCATATTAAACCAGGAAGTGAGACCACAAGCTCACAAACTCACCAGTGGTTATGTTTAGATATATAATCCTATCCACAGAACTCTAAGAATAATTATTACAATAATAAAATTGTGCAATTGTTAGGCGATAGGATTTGTTTCAAGATCACAGTGTGGGAGCGAAAAGCTTTAAAAAGATATAGCCAGTCCAGGAAGACAAGTTTCTCAGGAGATTTTTCTGCTCTTAGACATGAATTCCCAAAGGAGCTTTGACCAGAACAATATACTGAACAAATGTGATTCCAGGCATCAGCCCTTACTATACTGCAAACATACAAGAAAAATTGAGTTGTCAATTTATAACGTAGGCTTTTTCAAATCTGCTAGCATTGGACTTATTGTTCTCCCAACATCACATGGGAATGACTTTGAAGAAATATAACAATAATATGAACAGAACTTGCTGACATGGACGTGGAAAGGAAAAACGTCAAAAGTCTTCAAATCAACAAGTATTTAGATCCTGTTTTCTGTCAGAAGGTTGGCCTGGACCTCCCAAAGCTCAAATACTGCATCAAGTTACTCAGATGACAAAACGCTTTATTCAGTATTCATTCATAGCAGATCAGATGCGATTATTTCACGTGTCTATCTTGCGTGCCTCTCAATGCCTCTTCAACCATGGCTGTGCAAGGACAAGCAAATGATCAAAGATTTACTGTATAGTAGTGCAATATACAGGAAATGCTTAATTGAAATCTAGGAGCAAGAATATGGGATGATTCCAGGTTAATAATGTCTCCTTCCCATCCTGGGAATTGAATCTGCTGACAACGTTATGTGTTACACTTCATTATCAGTTAACAACTGGATACAATAAATGGTATCGGTTTTACTCTTGTAGTATGAGCTCCTACGGCTAGATGGCACATGTTCTCATACAAGCCATTAAAAACAGTGGGAAAATATGTTCTTGCAACATATATAGCTAATGTGTCATTTTACTTCAACAGATACGACTGATACAGAAAGTACAAGTATCCCTACACATATATATTAGTCAGTCACCCGAAGGCCTGATGCATGTCTTGTTAGTAAGAATACGCCCACAAATATACAGTCAATTCACTTTACAGTATATTCTATGAAACGCTTCAAGACATCTAGAAGATGTGAAACGCGCTATAACAAATGTAAGAATTATTTATTATTAATACGTGCTGGCTCTTGTGTTTTCAACCTTCTTCGAAAACCCAGATCTGCCTCTTATTTCAGGTGGACATTGAAAATCAACAGGATTTCTCCTGAAAGAAAGTCAAACAAGAAAATAAGAATACACCAATACGCAATAAAACACACTCTGATTACATACTGCAATGGATTGTGAGAAAGCTACGCTCTTCAGAGGTCACTGAGTAATGTGCAACAAAATTGCACTTATGGAATGCCTTTCATGTAGTAAAGTGTCTCAAGGTGCTTTATAGAGGCAGACTGGGAGTTCTAGCTAGGTGGGAAATAGAGGGTGTTGGATGAGAGGTGACCAGAGGGACAGATCATTACCAAAATAAGCCACAAACAATTCGACAATCCCTGGGAAAGAGAAGCAGATGACTACAATGAAACACATGCAGAGCTTTTCCAACCAGTTTACACAACTCATACAAGCAACCCCACAGAGATTGTATCAGAAGAGGATGCAGCCTCCTTGGCCTGAGTTATTCCAGCTGCCAACATCTGGCTAAAGCTGAAGTGAATGAGTGAGAAAGCACCAGAAATAGACAGCATTACAAAACGTGGGCTATGTGAAACATCTGATGAGCTTTCACAAAGTCTCTTATCCTAGGCTATCTCTCGAGCTACTGGAAATAAATGTTGTTGACAATCCCAGCATGAGATGTCAGCCTGGCTCAGTTGGTAGTTCTCTGAGTTAGAAGGTTATGGGTTGAAGCCCTACACTGGGATTGAGCACATAATCGAGGATCGCAATCCATGCACTGCTGGGGGAGTGCTGTAATGTTGGAGGTGCCATTCATCAGATGATATGTTAAACCAAGGTCCTGCCTGCCTGATCAGGTAGACCTTAAAGATCTCATGGCAATATTCAAAAAAGGAAGAGAGCTTGGGCCAACAATACCAAAGAGAAAATTGGTCATTCACTTCATTTGTGGCATATTGTTGTTTGCAAATTAGCTACCACATTTTGGTATAAATACACAGTCCTGCAATAAATCCTACGAAATACTTTGAGATGCTTTGACGATGTGATAAGGCACCATATCAAATGCAGGGATTATTATCTACCACCCTAAGAGCCTTTTCATCTGTATTGGAAAGCTCCTGGAGTTTTCACTTAATGCCTCAACATTACCTTGAGAAAACAATCAAGTCAAGCAGGTACTAGGCAAGGGAAAAGTATGATCGACAACCAACTATCAGAATGTACACTTCACAGCTTCAATAAGAGTACTCTTGCAGTTTTCCTGGATGTCATGAAAGCCTTTGACAAGAACCGTCAGGATGTTCGTTATGATGTTTGTTGTGTCACAACTGAACATCCCTGCTCAGTTGATTCACTGAATATCCAGTTTCCCCACAAACTCCAAATAGCTAAGACTAAATGGAATCAAAGTGGGCATAAAATGACTTACTTGGACTTGGAACTCATACTGTCTAAGGTGATACTCCAATGCAGTGCTGGAGGGGTGTTGCATATTTGGAGGTGTCATCCTTCAGATGTGACATTAAACTGAGTCTGCCTGTTCAGGTGGACAATAAAGATCCCACTATTCAAAAAGTGAAGGGCATTTCTCTAGTATACTGACCAAAAATCACCCCGAATAAAAGTAGACACTCTCTCCATGGCTGTTTGTGGGACATGTTGTGCACAAATTGGCTGCTATGTTTGTCCACAAAACACACCGTCAATCTGCTTTACAATGTATATTATTATTATTATTATTATCCTGTGAAGTGCTTTGGGACCCCTCTTGAGGTGAAAGGTGCTGTAACAAATGTAAGATTATTATTACAGTATATTATGAATTAAAAAATCCAGCTTTTTATTCCATGCACAATGGATGAATCCATCACATGAAAGCAGAGTACATTTTTTTCATTTGAGGATTAGCTGTCAATGGTAGGATAGGAACACCATTCCTAGAAGTACAAACTAGTGTTAAAAACAAGTCTAATAGAACATATTGGTTTCAAGTGTGTTTGGAATATCTGTGCTTTACTTCTCTTATTAATATCTTGACCTTCCCCTTGCTCCCACTGTCCATTTCAAAGGCAGGAACAGCTGGCAAACAAGTATTTTGTTTTATCTCTAAAGACCATTTTATCATCCAATTGAAGGCTCTAAGGCTGAAGATTGCCGGGTTCACATCATCCATGAGGCACTAAATAAAAGCTGTCATTTCCATCTAGTCATAACCTGTAAGGCCATTTTGTACTAAAATCTAAGATTGCGCAGAATTGTGAACAATTCCTAATTTCAGTTTTAACTTGGAAGCTGTTTTTCTGCAGTTCTTGAAAAGAACCAACTTCCAAATCAAGACTGAATTGAAGAATTTTCCAAATGTTGCATTATATAGACTTCCTGATTAAGGTGAACAGCAATATCATGGTGAAAGTGGGCCACAAGCAGGTGGTCTCGATGAGCCTGGTGATGAAGATGGACACGGCAACATATTTCAACACTGACTTAACTCTAAAAATAATGATAATAATTTAGTGACTCAATTCACGACTTTTTGTGGGACACTGCTATACGCAATTGGCTGCTGTGTTTTGCTCACAAGTATACGGTCAATTCACTTTACAGTATATTCTGTGATGCGTTTTGAGAGGTCTCAAAGACATGATAAGATGCTATATCAAATGCAATGATTATTATTATACTAAAGTTTGAGGCAAAATGGCTAAGACTAAATGGAATCACACGCTTTAAGAGGTAATTCTAATTTAAGAACTGTTGTGTAACCTCAGAGTTCATATATTACTCAGCTCTCTCCTTTTATACGAGCCACAAAAATGATTAAAACACATTTCAACTCATTGTGTGCTCTGGATTCACATTCAATGTTATTTCTTTGCTGGCAGGAAAGATAAACCAGTTAGTTGCAGCTTTACTCCATGATCTCTAGTGTTCTCGACTCAGCTGACATGTGTAATTAAAGTTTGCAGCACACGTGTAATTAAAAATATACCTCAAAAGTGATCTTGTTTATTTTTAAGTTGTTTTTAATTATAAGCCTTTGAAATGAGAAATATCTCAACCTCTCCAGCTCAGGAACCACCCAATCCATTCTTAGAATCATTAGAATCATAGAATCTTACAGCACAGAAGGAGGCCATTCGGCCCATCATGCCTGTGCTGGCTCTTTGAAAGAGTTACCCAAATAGTCCCACTCCCCCATTCTTACTCCATAGCCTTGGAAAATGTTCCTTTTCAAATAGCTATCCAATTCTCTTTTGACTACGAGAGTCCAATGAGAGTTTCCTGAGCAGGTGAGTGATAACAGCAGCTTTGAAGGTGAAAGTACTGTGCTGGTAGAAAGGGAGAGGTTGATGGTGCCAATTTGTTGAATCAAAAATCTGACTATTTTTTATTTTAAATCCGATGACTAAAACAAGATAACATGAGAGGGTTCTTTGGTCCAGTCTCCATGCTGTTAACTACATACTGTATTTTATGTTCTCTGTTTATATAAATGAATTGGATTTTGGTATAAGGGGTACAATTGCCAAGTTTGCAGATCACACAAAAGTAGAGAATGTATCTAACAGTGAAGAAAATTGTCAGCAACTTCATGAGGACATTACTGCCAAGTAGATTGGGCAGAGAGATGGGAGAGGAAATTTAATGAAGAAAAATGTGAGGTTATACACTTTTGGAGGAACAATAAAGAGAGCAATATATGCTAAATTATAACTTTTAAAAAAGAAAACTTGGGTTAACATAAATCTGAAAATGTGGGAAAGCAGTGGACAAAACCTGACTCTGAGTCAGAAGGTTGTGGGAGGTGACTTGAGACCATATTGTCTATGCTGACATACCAATGCAGTGCTGGAGATAAGCCAGGTAAATGGGACTGAATGGATTGCTCTTTCACAAAGCCAGCACAGATGGACCGAATGGCCTTCATTTGCAGTACAAATCTATGGTTCTGTGGTTCATTGTGCAATAGTACTTAAAACATTACAATCAATATACAATACAATCCATTACATTGCTCAGTATCACATGGCATTGATCGTTCATTTGCCTTAACCTGTTAAACAATGTGTAGATATTGTTCATCTACAAATACAGTCATTATACATTACAGTAATTTCTGTGAAGTGCTTTGACACATCTATTGATACATTACAGACACTATAAAAGGCATGTTTTCTCAGAATATCGTGTTTTTGCTTTCTCTGTTTGTTTCTCATGCATTAGTCTCTGCTGATTTACTTGCTGTACTTACTCCTGTTGTCACAGTCTCTAGCCAGAACTAATCCCATCGATTCCTAGCCTGTGTCTCTATTATTCAGCAAGATAATTATCTGCCTTCTGATTTCCTTGATTTCTTGATTTGTCTCTTTAACTCCATGTCCTTTAAGAAATGCTATTTGAATGTTGATGTAGATACATATTATCAATCAGGTTAATAGAACTGTTGTGTTACAGTAAATACTACTGCAGATCAGAAATGTTTTACCCCACTGAAGCAACCCCTTGATCCACTGACCATTGCTATTGCCGCCTCCCAGTTCTGCAGTGCAATTAAATTGGCTGGAGTTTATAAACACAGACTGCTACTGAAGGTGTTTCAACGTCTGGTGATCACCACCCTAGCTGAATCAGTTTTCCTTTGCAAGCACCACATAGGGGATAAGGCATCCCGTATGTGCAATGCAGGGAGAGACAATTTGTGGTTTGGTTTGTTGGAAGGAAAGAGCTTGATAGGTGAAACTGTCTTTTGCAATCCCATGCTTACATTATATGTTCCAGTATACCCTCCATTGGCCAGCTTTCCAGAAAAAAAATTGGGGTTAGAACTATGGGATCTCCATCTGAACAGGCAAACATAACCTCACTATTCACACAAGCTTCTGTAATTGAGGACCAACTACCTACATGTTCAAGCTGTGTCATGTTGATATGCAAAGATGTTGTGCTTATCGTACAAGGAATAAGTATCCTGAGATTTGTTACTCTTTAATGCTGCATAGAGGTTCCTCAGTCCACTTACCATTTCACTGTTCTGACAAAGAGGATATCTCTAAATGCTCTTATTTGCAATGTATCCATCATCCTTTAACCATTTCAAAATACAGTCATAACAACAACAAAAACTTGCATTTATGTAGCAACCCTCACTCAGTTCACTGTGCCGACCCTGGGGGGAGGTGACTGTAAGCATGGGAGAAGAAGAAGATCTTCAGGTGCGACTTGAAGATGGGGAAGGCGGTAAAAAAAATTTAAAATGAAGTCCCTACACCTTATAATAAATGCTGTGAAATGCTTTGAGGCGTCCTCCTGATGTGAAAAGAACTATATCAAATGCAAGGGTTATTATTTGCTAACATCAATGACTTTGTATCTTTTGATTTCTCACATAATGTATTCCACAGCCCTTTGAGTGAAGAATGTCTGATGCTTTTACTCTCAACCAGCTTAGCTCTGATTTTGAAATGATCTCCCCTTGTTCTGGAAACACATACTGAAGGAACAATAATTTCTTATTATATCCCTTTATTATTTTAAAATCTCAAATACCCTTAACCTCAGCTGTAGTTCATAGATAATATGTCCAGATATAAATTATAATGCTGTAATAGGACGGCCTCAGGGTGGGTAGCTTAGAAGGATGAGATCAAATGGGCCGAAGGGACCTTCTTCATCCCAAACTCTCGTATGATCTTGAGAAATCCAGGAACTAGGTTTTAATGATTTATATACTTGACTCCCTAAATCCTTGGGCTCATCTGTTCGCCAATACTGCATGATCTGTGGATAAATCAGATGCAATGTTCACACCACACTGATGATTATTTGTTTTACCTGTAATGTACCCACGTATTATTATTTGTACTAAACATGGAATTATACGTTGACATCACCACACAGTAATGTTTTATCTGGAAGCTACATTGCTAAACTGTTTATTGCATAAAGGTTAAAGCTGTGTCAAATAGTGCTAATCCAAATTCCACCATTGTGATAAAATGATCATAGGCTACAAAATGTATACCTTACTGCTTCAAACATTGTTGAAAACTACTTCTCACAGATAATGTACATGGGATCTGTAACATCAGTACAAAAAACCCTTACACGGATCACTTTGTGTGGATTCCAAAGGACTAAATTAACAGTGCTGCATTAAGTAAGTAGGCAGAACCAATTCAGATTTGTTTGGGCAGCGTGATGTCTTGATGGAAACCCATCACCATGCTTAAGAGTTTCCACACCAGACTGAAAGTTCTACATGTGGATACCACTATCAACACATAATAATAATAATAATCCTTGCATTTGATATAGCGCTTTTCACGTCTTCTAGACGTCCCAAAGCGCTTCACAGAATATACTGTAAGTGAATTGACTGTATATTTATGGGAGAACGCGGCAGCCAATTGCGCACAGCAGTGACCCACAAACAGTCATGGATTGAAAATGACCAATTTATTATTGTTTTTTTTGGAGGATATTATTAGGCGTGTGGAGTAAGGAAACTTGCCCAAGGTTTCGCCCTGCCTGGAATTGAACCCAGGTCTCTCACTTGCAAAGCGAGTGCTCTAACCACTGAGCTACAGGACTCCACATGGAAATTTCCCTGTGGTTGGAATAAAATGTGCACCCTGTTTATCTAATACCAGAGAGTATTAGGCACAATTGGCATCAATTCATCGGTATGTAGAGCTTGCATTAAATTGGAGTAATATAATTTTGAGATATAATCTCGCTGTGTGGTGATTCAAGATATACATGAGCCTGTCATCTTCTGGGAAAACGTAGTAATGACTTGGATCTGATTGTTGTTAACCTGACATAGATTTCACTGCCAGGTGTACACCTGAACTACAACTATTGGTGACTCACATGAGTCTCAGTCACTTCAAAGCCTGTGGCAATGGATCTTAACTGCAAAAAATTATTGTGAACCCAAACACATTACCAGGTGAATCAGATATCCTTTGGCTACAGTGTGAATTGTTTTCCAATTGTATAATCTTGTTACATTAAAATATTGTAATAGCTAGCATGGTATCATGCTACGTGATAAATAATAATTCTAATCCAAAACCAAGGACTCAAGACCACATGTAAAAAGGGATAGTTTTGTGCTTTCATCAGACATTTTCTTTATGAATAAGAAATGATTTCACAACTGCGCCACCTCTATAAATTAGCCTTTGAGTTTTGCCCTTTGAGGCTAGTAATTGATTGTCTTAAGTGTGTGAACTATAGTAAAATAAAACCTTTGAACACTGTTCTGTGAAATCTGTCCTATGAAAAAGGACCTCTCCATTATGACCACCGACCATCGATCCCAGCAATAACATAATGTGGTCCAAGAAGAACAAACCTGCTTCCAGCAACTACCTGAAAACACCTTCACAAAAGTTTCAGTTCATGTAACATTTTTTACATTAATGTTCACCTGTTAACAATGATCCCATCCCTACAGGTTTATACTTCAAAGGAAACTCTTGAGTGCCACTTGACTTGGCACTTGAGACACTTTTGCAGTCCAACTGAACAAACAAAATGTACTGGGCTCTTAACTTTATATGGTAAAACAAAGTATAGAACATACTGTTCTGTACTACGCTGTGCCATTTCCTACACATAATGTAACAGCCCAATTTTAGTGCAGATTGTGTTTTATTTTCTTTGAGGGATCATCCATTCCATGTGCACCCAAACCCATTCACTGCTGAGCTTTCCTTACATTTGACAGCCTAACTCTGTACATTGTCACAAGCAGAAACTGGTTTACAATATTTTACAAAACACTTGTCCTGAAGTATAATTGCAAGAACATTTTTTTTAAAACTACCTATTTGTGGCTTTATATGGATAGCAATATGCAACATGCTGTTGTACTGTTGAGTGGATAGGACCATTGCTTTAAGACACTGTCTCTTTCCGCAAGCCCCCACTCACAACAACTGTATATGTGCTAACTTAATTCTTATTCATCCAAGTTAAGGCAGAGTCTGTAATAACTTATAACCTATAAAAGATAGGCATATAGCTCTAAATCTAGAAACTGTCCTTCTTGCTCTTTTTTGTACTGTCAGCAGCAATTATAAAAATAAAATAAGAAGCCTTGCATTTGATATAGCAGCTTCACATCAGCAGGATGTCTCAAAAGGTTTTGTAGGATTTACTGTAAATTTGCACACAACTTGTGCAAAACAATATCCTACCAACAGCCTTGAAGTGAATGACCAATTGTATTTGGGGGATTGTTGGCCAGGATACCAGGAGAAACTGTTCTCTTTTTGAATAGTGCCATGGGATCTTTAGCATCCACATGAAGAAGCAAATGGGATCTTGGTTTAACGTCACATCTGAAGGCTCCAACAATGCAACACTCCACTAACAGTGTACTGGAGTGTAATAATAATAATCTTTGCATTTGATATAGTGCCTTAGCATGTCTTCGAGACGTCTCAAAGCCCTTCACAGAATATACTCTAACGTGAATTGACTGTATATTTTGTGGGTGAAATGCAGTAGCCAATTGGGCACAGGAGTGACCCACAAACAGTCATGGATTGAGTGACCAAATTATTCTTTCTTTCTTTCTTTCTTTCTTTCTTTGTTTATTTATTTATTTGTTTGTTTGTTTGTTTGTTTGTTTGTTTGTTTGTTTGTTTGTTTGTTTATTAATTAATTGATTGATTAATTAATTAATTATGAAGGGATTATTACCTCTGGAAAAGCGATCCGCCAGTTGACTAACACCTGGGTTCTTACTTACTGCTAGGTGAACAGAGATGCGTGGAATAAGGAAATTTGCCCAACGTTTCACCCTGCCGGGAATCGAATTAGGTCCTCTCGCTTGCAAGGCAAGTGCTCTAACCACTAAGCTACAAGTACTCCAATAAGCCTAGACTGTGAACTCAAAATCCCAACATGGTGCTTGAACCCACAAACTTCTGATGAGGTGGAGAGAGTGCTACCAATTGAAACAGCTGATACCAGTTAGCAATCTTTTGTAAAGGTTAACATATGTTCATGGTTGTGACTTGTAGCTCTGGCTCATGAATTTTAAAGAATCCAGAGGTTCCCACGTAATAGAGGAAATTGATATTAGTTTGTGCTTGTGATTCTCTGAACAATTATAAAAGGCTTCTAAAGAATTCACTGTGCAAAAGTTGGAGTGGAAGATGAAATGAGATGGTTTAGGCTGTCATCAAACATCTCATATCTTCTGAATCAAGAGGAGCATAAGCAGGAATCTTGGATAAGAAAGTATAACATAGCACTTTCTTAAAAAATTAAGCAAATATTGCAATAGAATTATAATCATAATAATGCTTGCATTTGATACAGGACATTTCAAAGCGCTTCACAGGATTTACTGTAAAGTGTAATGACTGTGTATATTGTAGAAATTATGGATTGTCTTACATTCACTTAGTTGTGTACAGTCAGGGAGCAAACCTGTTTGTGAGGTCACTTGAAATCTTCACGCCGGAAAGCATGAAGATAAGGTGTTTCAAACCATAGCAACAGATCGGAGATATGCACATAAGGTAGGTATTTAATCTGACTTTCAGACATTCATATAAGAAGAAAGAGTAGTTGGATTACAGACAGCTTGTAAACATAAGCAGAGCTGCCAGCTCTAGGGAACATATGGTGTTATGTTCAGTGACCAGACAGCCATTGAATAAGAGACAGGATGACTATCCCTTGCAATGCGGGTTAGAAAAAGAATTTTTCCAGTAACACATATATTACCTTTACTTGTGAGGGAGTGGACAATCTGGATTAATATTGCAAAGTGAAAAATTCATATTTCAATCGTCGCATTTTAATTAATTATTATATACTTATAGGCTTTATGCCTACAAAGGTATGCACTGTACTCTACATCAGTACAACCATGAATTGTGTCAAATATGGAATACAGAGTAATTGTATAACCTGCTTTATCTATAATAGAGGATGTAAATGGATTGCCTTAGAACTGTAAGTTTCCACCTTCAATTTTTGGTTTATTCAAGTACTGAGCATCAAGCATCTAATGATCCAAATCCAATATAGAAAATGACACAAAGCTTCTTAAATACTCAAAGGGCACTTAATGAAGTTAAAGTTTAAATGCACTCAACAGTTTCAAATAACAATGATAATAGTAATAATAGTACTAAAAATCCTTGCATTTGGTACAGCTGGGAGAACATAAAAAGCACTTCACGGGATATACAGTACGATGAAGTGGAATAAAGGTGTATTTGTGGAAGGACACAGCAGTAGATTTGTGCACAGCAATATCCCACAAACAGCCATGAATGCCTTCATACTGTGATAAACTCTGCAAAGTGAAAGCCAATTCACAGGTTAAATTGCATTTGACCAGGCTACAGAGAACCCAGAGAAATTTAGACAGTGTCAGTGATTTTAGAAAGCTGAAAGACACAAACCAATAGCGTGAAATTCTGAAAAATAAACTCGTCCAACAATTTTAAAAAATAATACTCCAAAAATTCTGGTCATTACAGCAAAATAAATAGGACTTCAAGTAATATTGATGCATGAAACAGTTTATTGGTAACAGAACAAAACATGGTTAAGTGGTGTTTGGCGTGGAGTCAAAAATTAAAAAGCTGAACATGGGAGAGATGAAAAGGAAAACAGCCTGCTGGAAAGCTACAAGTCAATCATCATCTAAAAGAGAAAGATAGGTTACTGTTTCAGGTAAAAGAAGAAAACAGGTGTTAGCTTGGCTAGGTTGGTAGCACTCTCATCTCTGAGTCAGAAGATTGTGGATTCAAACCCCACATCAGAACTTGAAGCTCAGAGTCTAGTCAGGGTGATCCAACCTTTTGGCTGCCGAGTGCCAGATTCCCTATTTGAGAAAGGTCCACAGGCCACATAAGCAATATTTTGTGTTTCCCTTCTAGAAACATAATAACAGTTACACAGCACCTTTTTCATGTTGAAGGACATTTTGACACTGTCGGCTGGGCAGCTGAGCTGGGGGTGAAAGCCGGGAGAGGTGGAACGGGGAGGGAAAAAGATGATCCAAAGTGTGGTCAAAGAGTTAGGTCTTGACGGGCCTTGAAAGAGGGGAGTGAGGGATTCGGAGGGACTCCAGGAATGGAATTCCAGAGAGCAGGGGGCAAAATGCGATGGTGGGGCAGATGGGGTAGGACGACATGAAGTAAGCTGATGTTTGCTCTGCAAAGGGAATGGTCAAATCGGGAGGTCGCAGAGGTTGGGTGGGAAGGGAGGTGGAATGAAGCACAGAGGGAGCTTTCTGTGAGGTAACTGCATGGCACGTATCTCAATGTCTGCCCTGGGTCCCCCCGCTGTGGCCGAGGGAAGCTCTGATCGTCTGTCCTGACAGTGAACCACGAAACACTGCCCACACATCACCACTCTCTGCTCGCTCACTCTTTTTGCCTTTCTCTCTCTCCCTCAATCACGCTCTCTACCACCCCCCCTCTCTTCCCCCCTCTGATCCCCTCTTTCGCCTACCTCCCTCTCTCCCCTCCTCCACTCTCTCCACACCCTCACCCTCTCCCCCCTCCCGCACAGTTCACTATCTCCAGCAGCAGGAGTCGGCAGTTGTTAAGGACACGGTGGTGAAGAAGACGTACTTGCCTTCCCCTCAGCTCGGGTACAGACTGCAATAACAGCCGTCATTATTTTCACTCTCCGCGCTGCGTCCTCCCAATCGCCAGCTCCTGCTGGACATTCACTAGGGAGGGAGGGAGCATAAATGGAATGTTGGAAATGAACTCGGGCTGGATAAAATCACCTGCTGAGGCCGGATGCGGCCCGTGGGCCAGTTGGACTACATTGGTCTAGATTGATACTCCAATGCAGTCCTGGGGTAGTGCTGCATTCTCGGAGGTGCTGTCATTTGAATGAGATGTTAAACTGCCTGTTCAGGAGCATGTTAAAGATCCCATGACAGCAACAATGTACAGTTATATAGTTCCTTTCACATTGGGAGGACCTCTCAATATGTTTCACACAAATATACAATTGGGTCCCCAAGATGATGGGCAGCTAGGAGGAGCAAAGTGCTGAAAGCAAGGTGGAAAAGATACGTTTTAAGTCAAGATTTGAAGCCGGAGAAGGAGCCAAGGCAAAGAGGACTCAGGATGGGATTCCAGATAGCAGGGGAGAACAGGCAATAAGTTTTGGTACTCTGAATACGGTACGACCAGATTGGAAGGACTCATTGAGGGAATGATAATAATAATAATAATAATAATAATAATAATAATAATAATAATACTTTCATTTGATATAGTGCCTTATTATGTCTTCGACACATCACAAAGCTTCTCACAGTATACATTGTCAAGTGAATTGACCGTATATTTTGTGGGCGAAACCGTGAGTGATGGAAGAGAAAGGAACAAAGCTGGAAGGCACCTTGGAGAGGAAAAGAAGGTTGGGAAATGGGTCAGTAACTAGAGAGTTTGGAGGGGTGCAATGAGGGTTCTTCAGGACAGAGGTAATGATGTCAGTTTTGAAAGAAGGGAGGTACTGTGCCAGGGGAATTACACACAGACGGGCCAGGCTCACCCAAAGGACGGCATCTCCCACAACACAGCTCACCTCCAGCACTGCATTGAAGTGTCCGCTTGGACTATGTGAGACCCTACTCGAGGCTTGAACCCACAACATCTGACTCAGAGGTGAGAGAACTACCAACTGAGCCAGGCTGACTCTTGCCTATACAGTAATCAGAGGTCTTCAACCGGTCTATTGCAGTTAGGTGGCATCTCGCACATACTCAATAAAAACAAGAGGCAGGAGGGATATTTACCGCAGTTTAAACAGTAAAGTTTATATTTTTATTTTGAGAGGCATGACATACTGTGCATCCGGCTTTGTTTGCAATTTAACTCAATAATGACACAGTTCTATTGTTCCTTCCTCTTGTCTTTTTTTGATAATGCACGAGAGCGCCTCCTAGTGGAGATCGACTGATCTGAGACCCCTGCAGCAAATGATTTGAGACTTTTTGATGATGTGCGGAAATTGGAATGTTGGACATGGTCTCGAGCCGGATAAAATCATCTGCTGGGGCCAGATGCGGGCCAGTTGAATGCAAGGATAATTTTTTATTGTTTAACATGAACTTACTTTTGTTACTCAGGGTTCATGTCTGGCAATAAATAGCTATGAGGTGAATTTTCCCAGCCTCCGCAACCAGTATTGTTAAAGGCTTCGGGACATCCTCCCAAAGTGAAAGGCACAATGTAAATGTAAATTTGTATTGTATTGTAATGACAAGTCATTGCACCATTGTATGTTTGATTTGCTTCAGGATCAGTATTCAAATCTGTATTTGTACAAGATGAATAACATTTCACCCATGAAATATACAGACAATTCACTTTACAGTATATTCTGTGAAGCACTTTGAGACGTCTCAAAGACGTGATAAGGCGCTATATCAAATGCAAGGATTGTTATTATTATTATTATGATGATAACCTCTTGGGAGAAGTAGAAAAAGACTGCCGGCAACAAAACAAATGCATCCTTGTGTCTCAAAGACTATTATTGTAAGTCTTTTAACTCTGGAGCACAGGTTGACAGTGCTCTTTAGTTCTTGAATATAGCACTTTCATCTTTTTGAATCTTTAATCCGGTACCAAACCATCTGGTCGTTCTTAGTGGACACGAGTTTCTTTATGTAGGTTATTAAATTCAATTAAATACCTTGGAAAATAATATAAATCTTCCCTCTCATGGGGTTTCCCAAACGTTTGACATATTTGCTTGTTTCAATTAATACGACTTATCCAGACATTCTTTCTTAATCAGTTGAAAGAAAGTTCAGCCTTGTCTTTAATGGTACTTTTGACCATTATTCAGTTATTAAGAATTAAGTCCTGTTCTTCATTGCCAATTGAAGCTTTCAGACAAGTCAACTCTCTTGTACATCTGCCTACTTCTAAGAATATTAACAAGCTCACTTATCACTCTGCCAAAGATTTCCTGACACTCCCAAGTCCTTGAAGAGGAATTTGGCGCTGTCAAAGAGTTTCCAGTTTAACTCTGTGTTGCTGGTACATATTCCATAGGATTTTCAGATAGGAGGCAATTCCGTTTAAGTATTGGCATGTCTGTGGATATCTGCTAAGCGGGAACTGATGGCTTCATTTTACAAGAGTCAACATGAATTTGATTGGAACCACTTTTTGCAGGCAGTAACCTTTGTCCTTGCTGGACTCTTTTTGTGAGGCACTTTTAGGCTGGCTTTCATGGTGACCTCTGTATTGCAATCCTCTGGGCCTCTGTGGTTCTTGAGACTTTGCTGGCATTTTGCTTGTTGCTCCCAAGATAGATTCATTCCATTCTAAAAATGCCTTAACTAACATGTTAAACTTGACTTCCCTAAATCATGTCTCTTTGTTTGGGATGACATTTTGTTGCCCTTTGGAATATGTGCGTTAGAAAGCAAATGTTTAAGTGGGTCATTTCTGATTAGTAAAAAGATATATTTATACAATTGCAGCTAACGTTTTATTGGATGGATTGCCTTACCATATCCTTTAAATTACCAAACATAAGTGGAAAATAATGCTTTTTAGCTTATAATAAATGTGTGTAATTAACCTTAATTTATTTTCAAAAGTGCTCCAATGTCTCAAATCCGCCCCCAAAATCTTTAGCTATTGGATCTGGATACGTCTGAGTAGATTATTGCATGCAATGAAACTTTCCTTTACTGACTCTTGGATTTAAGAGGCCCAGAATAGTTTTAGTCTGTAAAATTATTACAGGCTAAGCCTGTAAGATTAATGATAATAATTTGCCTATTTAAATTGTAAAACGGAACAGTTCTACAGCCTAAGAGGAATATCTGATTTAAGTCAAATAATAATTCTTACGTGTTGATATAGCATTTTATCATGTCAAACATTTCAAAGTGCTTCACTGATTTTTCTGTAAAATGTAGTGTCTGTGTATTCATGCACAAACTGAGTATTTGTAAGTGTCAGTCTGGCTGAGTTGTTAGCATTCTAGCCTCTGAGTCAGAAGGTTATGGATTTGAACCTCATGGTGGGACTTTCAACTCACTGTCTAGGCTAATACAGTGCTGGGGATGTGCTGCATTGTTCAAAGTGTCATCCTTTGGATGAGACATTAAACCAAAGTCCTGCCTGCCTGTTCAGGCAGATGTTAGAGATCCCATAGCACTACACAAAAAGAGAAGGGAGTTTTCTCCCAGTGTCAAGGCCAACAATCCCTGAGATAAAATTGATCATTTATTTCATGGATGTTTGTGGGAGATTGCTGTGCACAAATCGGCTAATGTGTTCACCTACAAAAATATAGTGACAGTAAATCCTGCTTTGCCTCTGCGATGTCCTACTAATGTGAAAAGTGCTATATCAAATGTAAGGATTATTATTATTTGAAACTAAGATGACAATTCAGTAAAAATGAATCACTTCATGTGAAACTTCACTTCATGGTGCTATGTTGTGTGGAATCCAACCTCAAGAAGAGTAGAGTTGGATACAGATTTATTGCCAGTCCTTGAAGTTCAAAGATTATGTAGGTTTCAGACACGTACGTCTGACAAGCTGATGACAGTTCCATGGACCATGTGGAGTAATGGCAATGTTGACAAGACAAAGAAGCGAGTAAATTATTTACAAAGTATATGACAGCCAAGGGAAAACTATTTGGTTGTAAGTGTTCTGGTTTCCTATTTTATATTCCCTTTGGGTTCCCCTATTATTATAAATGGAGTTACAAGATGGAATTGTAGCTCCGTTTACCATAACAGTGCAAACATCTGCACGTGTGCACTGAAATTCAGGCCATTTCCTCCAGATTCACCTTCAGATTAATTTACATAAGGGATTATTTCCAAATTCCTTTACTTCTAAGACATTCAACAACACTAGGGGATATTAATAAATTAATATTTTCAAATTGATATATCATCAAAGTGAGTGGGCAACGTTACATGTATCACTTTTATTTACTCAGTGGTGTCCTCATCAATATCTGCAATGTGTTCAGCGACTAGCTGGATCTCCATCTAGAATTGCAACAACAACAACAAAATTACATTTATTGAGCGCCTTTCACATCAGGAGGACGTCCCAAAGCGCTGAACAGTCAGGTGTTCCAATACCAGTGCTGGCGACAAAGACAACTGGAAGCAATTCACTTTTAAACAAAGGCTTATTCTAGCATCACAAAGGGATTTTGTGGCACTTTGCTGTATATCATATCAGGATGTGCAGGGGAAGTGATGGATGCTCCACTAGTGATGAGAGGAAGACATCTTCACACTCTCACATCCCCGGGAGTGTCATCAAGCAAAGCTTGAAAAGGATTATTGGAGTCTGCTCTGTATCAGAATCTTTGATTGCACTCACGTAGAATCATAGAATCACACAGCACAGAAAGAGGCCATTCGGCCCATTGGGTCTGCGCTGGCTCCTAAAAGAACAATCCAACGCAATCCCACTGGCCCGCTTTATCTCCATAGCCCTGCAATCCTGTCCTCCCCAAATACCCATCTACTTCTCTCTTAAAAGTTGTTATTGAATTGGCTTCCACTACCCTTACATCTAAGAATGTGAAGTCAACCAGCTACAATTCTTACAGCAACTGCAAAGGTTTTTACTTCCTCAGTACATAGTGCTTCAGAACATTTTGAATGCATTGCTCTTTCGTGCCACCAACAGATAACACTCCAGGGCAGTGCTGGTACCAACCCTACCAGCATGTGAAGTCTGAGAACCAACAAAGGAACCAAAACAGAGAGCTGGGAAAACTCAGCAGGTCAGGCAGCATCTACGGAGTAAGGAAAGTGAGTCAACGTTTCGGGTCCACGACCCTTCATCAGAACTGGGACATGTTGGGAGGGAGAGTTTTTTAAGACAAGTTGAGAGGGGGAGGCAGGACAAGGACGACAAAGAAGACAGAAAAAAAGACAAAAAAGAAGTATGTGTTAGTTGATGGGTTAAAGAGGTAATAGTGGCATAACGCAAAAGGGGGTTGGGTTGAAACAAAACTGGGGAGAAGAGGTGTTAATAGTGCAGAACAGGCAACACACCAGAGAGACAAAGAGTGTCTAGGGTGATGATTGTAATAACACTCTTTATGTTTAAGGAAGAATTTGTACTAGTTCGGTGCACTAAAGTATAGCTCTGAAGTTCTTTTCAACACTGTAATATGTTCTACAACTCGCTTTTATTATTTTCCAATATCAAACAAACCCATTAGGTGGAGTATAAATAGGGAGGCTCTTCCCAATGCAGATAATGCATTTTCAGTCCTACAAAAGAAAACTATGTACTTTATCTAAATCTGTAGCAATATTGCAAAATATTACCCAACTCAATCTTCATTGATACATACGCTATTTCTCAGATCTGAAACAGTGTGCTACCATTTTCATTGGAAATTTATGATCAGGAACAATACAATGTAATTTATGAACAACATAAATAAAACAGTTGCAAATGTCTAATATATTTTATTTCATTGCAAATGCTTTCTAACTATCAAATTCTGAATTGCTCACATGCAAAAATATTGTACGTCTACTACAAAATGAATCAAGACATTATGGATGATGTTTATATAAACACAGCACATAATTAAATTACCATAGCATGTTCACAGGTGGCACATTTAACTGTCTGAATTTTCTTTCTTTGAAATTAAGGGATTTAGTTTGCAGTACTCATTAATGGTGATGTGATAAGGCACTATATCAAGTGCAAGGATATTATTTTTATTATTATAACGGATAGGTTGACATTCTGGTCAGAACTTTTTGTAGAGCTATATTTAAAGGTTTTTGCAATGTTTGCCACTATTAGCATTTCCCTATTATAAACGTGCATTACCAAAGGCGCTACATGTAATATTGACCAGAATTTCAGCCTGGGGGTGCCTTGATAAGAAATCCAGAAGGCTGTGAATTCAAGCCTCATCTTGGCACTTGGAACTCATGCAATCTAAACTGCTACTCCAATGCAGTGCTGGAGTGTGCTGCATTGTTGGAGGTGCCTTCCTTCGGATGAGATGTTAAATCAAGGCCCTGTCTGTCTGTTCAGGTGGATGTTAAACATCCCATGGTAATATTCAAAGAAGAAGGGAGTTTCTCCCAGGGTCCTGGCCAACAATCGCCCAAATAAAATTGGTCACTCACTCCGTTGCTGTTTATGGGACATTGCTGTCCACAAATTGACTGCCGTGTTTGCCCATAAAACACAGTCACTGCACTTTAAGTATAATCTGTGAAGCGCTTTGGGATGTCCTCCTGATGTGAAAATGATTATTACAATCAGAGCATGAGAATGTTCATAGCAATATAACAATAGAAACCAATTTACATTTATATACCTCCTTGCACGTTAGGAGGACTTGTCAAAGTGCTTGACAAAGATACATGTGTACCTGAGCTGGGGGGAGGCAAGTGAGTTTGGAGAAAGGAGCAGTGACCGAAAGTGCTTTCAAAGAGGTACGTTTTGAGACTTGCCTTGAACAAGGAGAGGGAGGGATTCTGGGATGGGAGTGAGAGAGTGATAATTAATAATTAATCAGGTATTACTGTAAAGATGTTTTACTAAATACTGTATATTCAAAACTCTAACAACTCAACACAAAAAAAATGGTTTAACAGGTGAAAAATACACTGGTCATAACATGAATGACTTTTGTTTGTGCAATAATCTACCATTGATCCCCAGGAAATAATATATCACATAAACTGAACCAACGAATACATCTAATTCAACCATATCTCCAACGATAGACACTGAAGCTTGCCTCAATCAGCACACGGAGGAACACTGGCAAGCAGAGTTCCATAGGAACCTTTCTCATTCCTGTGGTAGGCTGTTCCGTGTGAAGAGGGATACAGAAAGCAAAGGTGTAATTTGACATAATTGAATGCCAGCAGGTTGCCCCCTTTTGCTAGCGCTGGTACTTTGCAGACAGACATAAATCTTCTGTGAGAGAAACTGGGAGATACAGTATATAAAGAGATTAGGACTCTCTTAGGATGTACTGTTCTTTGATAGTTGTGCTGCTGATGGAATCAGTGGCTTGGGGATGCAGGTCCTTGCAAAGTGATCAGCTGCCAACCTTCGTCTGCTCTCACGTCCTGCCACAAAACCCTGATGCAGTTTCTCCACTGGGTTCTCAAGGCACAGAGCGGTCACTGTGGAAGAGTGGTGGGTTGCGATCAGCCGCTCAAGCTGTTTAATTATTTCATAGTCAGGAAGTGCGAGAGTATCAATGTTCAGCCCCAGCATCTGTGAAACAACCTCTCTGAAATCCACCAGCTGAAAAAGTAAGCAGCCAATGTTACACAATCGCTGAGCTAAATGTGCAAACACTTAAAACATCTAACTGTACTGCAGAACATGCACATCAAACTTAACAGGTCTGGTTGGTAGGACTCTCACCTCATGAGTTATCTACCTCTTCCACCTCCTCGATTCTCAATGCAAATGTGTGTGAAATGGGGCTGCATGTTCAACTTGTGAATTGTGGGATTTGACTCCCGGTTAGCAGGATAATAACTTTTTACCGCATAAGTAGTGCCTCAGGATCATAGAAATTACATCATAGGAGAAGGTTATTCAGCCCATTGAGGCTAAAATAATAATAATAGAAATAACAACAATAATAATGCATACATTTGATAATAACAACAGCAAAATTACATTTCTATAGCGCCTTTCATGTCGGGAGGACTTCCCAAGGCGCTGGACATCTAGAGTTACGAACCCGAGCTGAGGGGAAGGTGGAGGGCAGGGGGGGAAGCAGGGAGATCGAAAGCACGATCAAAGAGGAGGGTCTTGAGATGGGTCTTGAAGGTGGCGAGGGAGCGGGCTAAGTGGAGGGACTGCGGGATGGAGTTCCAGAGGGTGGGGGCAGAGTGGCGGAAGGCCCGCCCACCAATAGCGAGGCGAGCGAGGCAGGGGACGTGAAGCAGGCTGGAGCTCGCTGAGCGGAGGAAGAGAGCAGGATGGTGGAGGTCGCAGAGGTAGGGGGGAGCAAGACCATGGAGGACTTTGAATGTGAAGACTGGGATCTTGAACTGTATCCTCTGTGTGATGGGCAAGGATGGGGGTGATAGGGTCGCGGAGCCTAGTGTGGGAGAGGACATGGGCTGCAGAGTTCTGGATAATCTGCAGCCTGTGGAGGGAGGATTTGCGGAGGCCGACAAGCAATGAATTTGCATAGTCGAGCCTCGATATAATGAAAGCAAGTATGAGGGTTTCGGCGGCCTGTGGTGTGAGACAGTGTCAGAGCCGGGCGATGTTGCGGAGGTGGGGGAAGGCAGATCGGGTCTTGGCGCAGATGTGGAGTAGAAAGGATAGTTAAGGGTCAAACAAGCACTTTTCATGTCAGAATGGGGCCTCAAAGCGCATCATGGGATGTTTTGTAAGTGAACATGTACAAAAGCAGCAATCCAAATATCCTGCTCTTTTCCCTGTATCGTTTCTATATTCACCCTCTTCACGTGGAGTCCTGTAGCACAGTGGTTAGAGCACTCGCTTTGCAAGCGAGAGACCTGGGTTTGATTCTCGGCAGGGTGAAACCTTGAGCAAGTTTCTTTACTCCACACTCCTGATAATAATCCCTCAAAACAAAACAATAATAAATTGGCCATTTCAATCCACGACTGTTTGTGGGACACTGCTGTGCGCAATTGGCTGCCGCATTTCGCCCACAAATATACAGTTAATTCACTTTACAGTCTATTCTGTGAAGCGCTTTGAGACGTCTAGAAGACGTGAAAAGCGCTATATCAAATGCAAGGATTATTATTATTATTATTATTATCACTTCATCACCACAGATACAACTGCTGGAGAACTTTCCAGTGCACATATATCAGTTTTGGGTTAAGTACATTTCTGAATTCCTTTTTGTCACATTTCAACTTTTTAAAGTCTACTTTTGTAATGGGTGCCACGTGGAATAAGTTTTCAAGTGTATTTATTGCTAGCAATAAGGAAATATCTGTTCATTATTTATGGTTATTCATCTTTGTAACATTCTGAAGAACATAATGTACAAAGGCGTAATGAGTAACAGTTGCAAACCATAAAATTCTAAAAAGATAATTTACTTTTAATATATTTCTTTTCCATTTTTCTTCACCAAGACAATGAACTATGTATAGGTGGGATGAGTATTTGACAAGAAATGCAAAATTCCAATTTGCATAAGGTTGAATATTGATACCAGATCACTAAGAATATGATGGCTGGCAATTTGGTAGCTAACTCAACAAACATATGATTAGGATTCAGAGGCTCTTCTGGTTTCAAATGCATCTGAGGGACATTGGGTACTGAAGTAATCAAGTGTCCGCTGTGTAATGGGTCTGTGGACATCAAAAGATTGGAGACACTGCTCAGATTGAGGTTTTCCTTAATAGCTGCTGTTGTACATGTCACCCACAAGGAAAAATATAAGAGTATGGGGAAAAGATGGAATAGGACTAAACAAATAGCTCTTAGAGAGAGCTGGCATGGGCGAAATGGGCCAAATGGATCCAGCGCTGAAAAATTCTATGATTCTACAATTCTCCATCGCAACAGGCTTCCAATGAATTTGTCAATATTCAGAGTCCCCTTGTGTCCGTTTCATATATTCATCACCCTCTGTGCCAAGTAATTTTATATAATTTACATAGATTGTCAGAAGGCATTTAAAAAGGTTCCCCACAAGATCATAAGATTAGTTCTGAGGAAGAAGGCCCTTTGGCCCATCTGACCTCATCCTTCCAGAACACCCACCTTACGTCCTCCCATCGCAGCATCAAATGCTTATTTTAAAGAGTTCAATAAGACCTCAGTCAAAGGCAATACAAGAATCACTGATATGAGCCATTTGTCAAACTCAGGCCAGCCGCACCCTACAATTGGGAGGCAAGCGTTCAACTACTATGTCACCAACCTCTCAACCACTCTCTTTCTGTCTTCGATATCTGCTAAAACACCTACCTCTCTAACTGACCCTATGATCACCTCCCTCCTCACCCTGCACTGTCTTTGGAAAAGTCTCCAAGGTGTGAAGGGCGCTATGTAAATACAAGTTCAGATGTTAGCCTTACTTAGTTGGTAGCACTCTCATTTCTGAGTCAGAAATTTGTAGATTCAAGCCCCATCTTGAACTCATAGCTAGGGTGATTCTTCAATGCAGTACTGGAGGTGTACTCCATTATTGGAATTGGATGAGACATTAAACCAAATGCCTGCCTGTTCAGGTGGATGTTAAAGATCCCATAGCACCACTCAAAAAGAGAAGGGAGTTTCTCCCGGTGTCCTGGCCAACAATTATCACCATCATGAAAGAAACATTCCTAACATTCAGATAACCCTCAGTGTTTTTTGCGCAACTTGAAATATTTCAGTTATCTTGAAAGACGGGATGCCATGGCTCAAGAAACAAAGATCCTCCGCATACCAGGAGTAAGCTTGGCTAGTTTGAGTCCCAGAAGAAAAAGAAAAATGTACAAGGAATACAGATCAGAGAATGAACAACCGAGACCAGTGTGACGCTCGAGCGGTAGTGCTTAATGCATGGTCACAATGTGCACTGCACGTATTAAGAGAGAATATGAATTATTATTGTACATTATCATGTCAAAACATCTCACAGCACTTTAAAGGAATTACATTTTGCATACAACAAGGTCCCATAACTGTCGTGAGCTGAATGGACAGGATTCCTTAAAGGTGGGAAGGCAGGTGGACAAAGCCGTCAAAAACTAATGGAATCTTAGCTTTTATAAATAGGGGTATAGAATATAAACTTGGAAAGCTTGAAGACTGAATTCCTACCTGTTTTTCTCTCTTGGCCACTTCCACCAAGGTAATTTTGAGTGTCTTAAGCTCACTAGCCACAGCTTCCAACATGTTCTTGGCTCGCTCTTTATGCTCCATTGCCTCAAATTCGGTAAAGTCCAGTTCTGACTTTGTGGAGATTAACCTTTTGTCAGTTTTCTGCTTCAACTTCTCCAGCTTCTCCAGGGATTTATTCATCTCCTCTATGGTTCGGCTTTGCTCCAGTGTTTTAATCTGTAGATAAATTGTAATCAAGACAACTAAAGAACAACTGGAATAATACACATAATCCTTACATTTGCTATAGCACCTTTCACATTGGGAGGATGTCTCAAAGTTCTTCACTGTAAAATGTAGAGCGTGTGTATTGCATATTGTATTGTATTTACTGTAAAGTGTAGTGACTATATATTTTGTAGACAAACATGGCAGCCAATGCGCTCACAGCAATGTCCAAAAGCAATCATGAAGTGAGTGATCACATTTATTTGGGGGATTGTTGCCCAGGACACTGGAAGAAACTCCATTCTCTTTTTGTCAAAGATAAGCTGAGTATCTGCTACAGCAATGCCTGCTTTGTAATGAAGAAACTTCTTAATCACAATTCTGAGCACTTTCTCATTCAAAGTCACAATATAGAATGGACAGTTCAGCAACAAGTATGAAATTAGCAGATCTTCCAACCTATATGGTAGCTCATAAACCACATGAGCTTTACTCCAATGGGTTATGAGATTTTTCTGAGTCTATCTTCAATCACGTATATCACCTTCTGAGGACTAGTATTATTTATCTAACATTCCCACTGTTTATTCTCCTTCCCCAGTCTCATCATATTGTATGAGTATATCTCATATAGTCTCAGTTGACACTCCAGTGCAGTATTATGACAAGCACCTTCCTTCACATGAGATATTAAACCAAGATCCCTTCTGCCTGTTCACAGTAGGATGTTAAAGATCCCATGGTGCTATTTGAAAAGAGAAGGGAGTTTCTCCTGGTGTTCTGGACAATAATCCGCAAATAAAATTAGTCATTCACTCATGGTTGTTTGTTGGACATTGCTGTGCACACATTGGCTCTCACGTTTGTCTACAAAATATATAGTTACTACATTTTACAGTAATTCCTGCAGAGTGCTTTGAGACATCTTGTCACGAAAGGTACTATATCAAATCTAAGGATTATTATTATTATTTGCCCATTTTAAATGGTATTTGTCCCTTGTGAGCTCAACTCTAATCTAAACATATCCCTCTATATTTAGTTAACTTGTTATTTACAATTTCTCCTAGTTTGGTAACATAAAATGTATTTTATCCCTATTTCTATATCAATTATGTACAATGGAATGACACAGTACTGAGCATGATGAAATATGCCATGCCCTTGACCTTTCTCAAATCTACTGGACTCAGATCCAGGAAACTAATGTATTTTCATAACGCTTTTATTCTTTACCAAAAATGGTCATGTGATTTCCTTGGCATGCTTTATCACATGGGCTAAATCTAAGGTTACTGACCTAACCTTTCTGGTAACCTATTCCAGCTGTTCAATATGAAATTCCAGCTGAAATAGAGACCAGACAGACTGACTGTAACTACAATTTGTTTTCTCTAAAGTACCTTAAGTTCATGTGTATCAGAGAGTTTTGCCTTCAGATCTGTGTTTGAGGCACGCACTGAACAGAGTTCTTTCTCAAGGCGTTCCAGTTTTTTATGCAACTTTCGTACTGTTAGGTTAGCTTCATCCCTCTCCACTGCCAGGGCTGTACGGGTCAGTTTCTCCTCTTCCAATTGGGCAATTTTTTTTCTCAGCAAATCCATGTGTAGCTCCTTGCTGTGTAGCCTTTCATTCAGGCTTTTCAGCTGCAGAGGTAAACAATGTTATTTTTTTTTCATCATTTTGTTGAATCTGAAAATATTTGAACTTCTCTGTACATTTGAGTGTGGCAAGCAGTGTAGTTTAGTTTGCAAACTTTCTGGTTACCGCTTGAAAAATTTGATTTGATGTAAGTGGTTTGTTTCAAAACTGCTGTCTACTTTGACAAAAGTAAGGCAATGCATAACCCAGGATAAAATGAATAAAATCAAACCTCTAACCGTGTGTGTGTGTGCATGCATGTATATCAACAAGCCCTACCTGGGAGTGTGTATTAACAATGCTAAAGGCAACACAAGTGTAAACACATTGTTTAGATTTAGCTTTTGATTTAATGCAAGGAATAGGCCAGCAATATGATAGGATTTTGTTTATGACGTAATTATATTTCTGGTATTGTTTATAAATAACTAAATAAATAATTTAACTAAATAATTTGCATTTGATTTAGCACCTCATCATGTTAGCAAAATGATAAGAGAGTGTTTCACAGGATTTTACTGGAAAGTGCAGTTACTGTGTATTTACAGGCAAAGCAGCAGCAATTTGCTCACAGCAATATTCCACAAACAGCCATGAACTGAATACCATGCTGTACAATCATGCTGTAAAGGCCAGAATTCAATGGTGGTGCCAGGGGAAGAGGTTAACTATGCACATTCAAGCCACAAAGGAGACGCATGTACAGATCAGGGAGATATTAACGAATACAATAAATGGGATTCTAATATCCCAACTATGTTACAACATTCAGAAAAGTGTGTAGATTAGGATGCATATATGTAACAGTGCTGCTCTGCTGGTGTGCAGAAAAAGATCAACATGGTGAAGCTTTGTTTGATTACCTTTGAGAGCCAAAAAGAATTTTGTAGGGCTTCCTCTCAGGAAATGCAATGAGCTTGGCAGTGTCCACATTGGGAGTGGTTGTACATGACTTACGGAAGGACTGGACTAGATGGGTAAGTGGCCTCTGTTCAATTCATACTTTCTTGTATTTTCAATTTAAATAACATCTTACCTCTTAGATCACGAGGAAACAAAGGAACATTAAGTGAGACAAACTCAAGATCTGTCTGTCTCAGGTTGCTCTACCTTTCTCCTCAAGTTGTACAAAAGAGTCTTATTTTCAGTGATTGCCTCACTCTCCATTGTAACCAGCTGATCAGCTCGGGCAAAGATGGCATCTAGCTGCAAGTCAAACCCAATGTCTGCTGTCATCTTCTCCAGCTTCATTTTCTCAGACAGCTGTTCCAAAAACCTGAGATACTTCACAGAACATTAACATCTTAAATAGAGTTGGCTCAAATCCTTTATTAATAATTATTATATTTATCCTTTAAAAATAATTTATTTCAAATAAATGGAATAGAATCAATAGCAATTTGCCCACTAAAACGGCATCAGTTGTTTTTGAAAGACGCAAATAATTATTTACTTGGCATCAAAGCAGTTGTTTCAGTTAATGTAAAAAGATACCACAAGGTGACTGGCTTCTGATTGGACCCCTTCTTTGTAAGCAAAATATTCCATCACTACACTGTACAGTAAATTCCTGTGAAGAACTTGGAAACATCTTCTCAACATGAAAATGCTCCACATCAATTGCAAGGAGTATTATTGTTATTATTATAATAATAATCCTTGCATTTGATATAGCGCTTTTCACGTCGGGAGGACGTCCCAAAGCGCTTCACAGAACACACTGTAAAGTGAATTGACTGTATATTTGTGGGCGAACGCGGCAGCCAATTGCGCACAGCAATGTCCCACAAACAGTCGTGGATTGAAAATGACCAATTTATTATGGTTTTGGGTTTTGGAGGGTTTATTATTAGGCTCTGTGTGGAGTAAGGAAACTTGCCCAAGGTTTCGCCCTCTGACTGGAATTGAACTCAGGTCTATTGCTTGCAAAGCGAGTGCTCTAACCACTGAGCTACAGGACTCCACATTATAGTATATTTACAGCACAGAAGGAGATCATGTGGCCCATTAAGTTGGTGATACTCACCGCGCCCCCCACCCCAATGCAGCTCTACATTCTGGTGTCAATTCTCAGCTCTTTCCCTGCGTCTCTTATATAGTATTGTTTCTCTTCGATACTTATCCAATTCCCTTTTATTTCTGAGGTGAACACAGACACCTGCATCTCCATCCCTTCTTTCCCAACTTCAGCTCACAGTATAGATTCGCCTATAGAATAAACACAGTCACTAACTACACTGCATAATAAATCCTGTGAAGTGCTTGAAGATGTGATATAGGCTCTTACGAAAACATCAATAAAATAAAAAGGTTGACTGGTGCATTCCTTTACCTCACAGCTGACAGGCAGTTGTGAAGCATATTAGCGAGTTGAATTGAGTGAATAACTTTGTTTGATCCAATGACATGTCCTTACTTTCTGTTTATCCTGGCTCATGTCATCATGGAGCACATCTCCAGTCAGAAGTTGACCCTCCAAGTATCGAACTTTCTCCAGGAGCTCAGGCAACTTCTGCTCAGCCTCCTGTGCACTCCGCAGTGCCAACTGGTGCAGCTCCCTCTGTTTCTCCAGCTGCTCTGTTAGTTTGCTCATTCTCTCTTCCAGTTGTGACACAGCCTAGTAGAGATATTAAAACAGCACTGTTTGAACAGAAGAACGGCAATTAAAAATTATATTTGAGATTTATTTTATGAGAAGCGACCAGATTGTCTTGCAATGTCTAGCCAGAGAAAATTAATATCACTTTTTATTGTGCTGCAGTGTAACACACTGCCAAAGTGCTTCTATGCCATACATAAACTGTAAGTAGGAATGAAGTGATGGAAAAGGTATAACCTTACCCTTGCTGACGAGAACAATTTAAGGACAGACACCAGGAAGTAATTGTTTACCCAATTAATAACTGGAACAAATAACTAGGAAGGATGGTCGAGGGCAGGGTGATGGGACTCATTTAAGAAGAAGCTTGATGTTGTAATAGAAAGGTGGGCTTTCTGGAAGGATGAGATCATATGCACCAAAAGTCATTTGTAATCTAAGTCTCTCTTGCAATCTTGTAAACTCTAGGCCATGACACTATTCTCACTTTATAGAAAGCAAATGTTTAAGTGGGTCATATAAGAGGATATATTTATAGTATAATTGCAGCTAACTTTTTATTGGATGGGTTGGCTTACCATACCTATAAATTACCAAGCATTAGTGAAAAATAATTCTTCTTGGTTTACAAATGTAAGGATTATTATTATTTGTAGCTAAGATGACAAACTCCCAGGCAACAGATACTCTCAGACGAGAAGATCATATACAAACTAACATGAAGCTAGATATCCACTTGAGCAGAAATAAATCTTTAAAATAGAACTGAGGAAGAAATCAGAGTTCCAAGCCCTCCGGGATGCTATTTCAGTGAAGGACGCTATACAGATTCAAGTTGTTGTTGAAAGCACGTTCTACGATTTACTGTGAAGTGCAGCGACTGTATTTTGTGAGTGAATGCAGTCGTCAATTTGCACACATCATCGTCCCACAAACAGACATGAAGCGAATGATCAATTTTATTTGGGAAATTATTGCACACTGAACGCTCAGAGAAACTCCCTTCTCTTTTCCAGTATTTGGAAATAAATAATATAATGACAAGTAATGTAGAGCTTTCAGTACAATTTAAAAAAAAAATGATTCCTCAACCTCCCCCTCAAATAAAATAGAAATATCAGTTACCACTGTACAGGTGGGACTGTGTATTCTGTTTACAGGTAAGTCAAGCAAACAAAAGGAAAGTTGCGACAACTGCAGATTATGTTTGCTCATGCTGGTTATGATGCTCAATGTCACAATCACCAAGTGTAAGACATAAATTACATGCAGTGCTGCATTGAGGGTGAAGTGTGCAGCTGGGATAGAGAGAAGGGGTTGAAGCACCTGACCTGAAAATGCTTAATGCAAACACTGGGTGACAACAACGAAAGCAGGCTGCGATCCCCATCACTCTCTGACTTTCCGCTTTGATACACACAAACAATGTCACCGAAACATAAATTAAAAGAAAACTCGTAAAGTCTTAGTACTTTGAGACGAGAAATTACATAGGCTGGTAGATCACCTGCGTGCCTGGTCTCTTTGAATCCTGCCAGAAATTTCTAGAACTCAATGGACCGGGAAAAGTGGGAAGCTCAGGAAACTCTGTTTACCTCCCGACCATGAGAGTAAGATCCACTTGCTTGTCTGGGTTGATCAACGTAATAGTAGTCCAATAGTCACCCCTTGCTATTGCCGGGGGGAATGACTAACAAATACATGCCAATGGTGGGTGATGCTTATTGGCATGTATTGAAACGTTTTGTACCACTTATAGGAATTGCTCCAAGCAGTATAATTACAGAGGAGTTGTGGATGTGTGGGGAGGACGAAGGGGAGGGGAGATCTAAGTGCCTTTACAGCCAGAGGGAGACGTGAAGAGGAAAGGCAAAGCTAAATCATTAAAGAAATTTAGGGCACAAGCCAAAGGAATTTGTTAATGCTTTTTTATGAGCACTTAAATATTGTCTATCCAAAATGGGAGCTGTTCCAAAAAGCAAGTCAGGTTTGGGGCACTCCCATTTCTAGTACAGAACAAATAAAGTACTGTAAAGTACCAGACAATATAGAGCTGAGTATATGCTTATGTTTTATAAGTAATAAATATACTCGTAATAACCCTCAAACCTTTGCCAGACCGTTAATAATGACTTTTATCTGACATCTGAATGGTAATTGGAATGCACTGAAGACAAAGAGAAAGAATCACAAATGAAAGAGAACTAGAAGCCTGAAAGAGTGGTGGAAGCAGATTCGATAACAACTTTTAAGAGAGAAATAGATAGTTATTTGGGGAGGACACATTTGAAGGTTATGGGGAGAGAGCGGGGGAATGGGATTGATTTGGATAGCTCTTTTAAAAGAGCCGGCACAAACATGATGGGCAGAATGGCCTCCTTCTGTGCCTTATAATTCTATGATTCTAGATATCGAGGGATAGAGAGAGCAAGAGTGAGAAAGAGACAGAATCCGCCGGTTTCAATTTGACACATTTGTTCATCTTATTTTGTTATTTTTATCTTTTGTAATTTCTTGTATTTCATCTTATAGGGACGTTAGGTATTCACAACTTGGATAACAGGAACAGGTTGAGGCCATCAGTCCATCAAGCCTTTTCCACCACTTTATTCGATCTTGGCAGATCTTTTAATCCTAATGTCCCGTCCCTTTACCAATCCCCTTAGCACCTCAATAGTATCAAATTTGTTGAACCGTTGGAGTGACATAGGACAATCAACTTGTAACACTTATGCCCCACAACATTAATGTCATTGAAACTGATCTAAAGTCTTGTGCCTTTTACTTCTTCCAGGCTTCCCCAAGTATTTCCAAGACAAGATAGGCCTAACATTCCTCCGGATGATAAAAGCAGAAATATCCACAATTTAACAAACATTTGGAAAGCACATTAACAAATTTCCAATTAGCAAAAGTCATCAAAATCAAGAGAGAGGCACCTACAACAATGTGATATTCACACAGGCAAGGATCTAGGAACAGGAGTCATCCATTCAAACAACGATCTTAGATTTTAAGGCAAAATCATCCTAGAAGCTAAAACTTGGTGAAATTTCAGGCCAAGCATGCCTGGTAAGAGGCAGTTTTTTTCTTGGGCCTAAAATTCTTTTGTGTCTCCATCTGTAAGATGGTTCTGTCTGAAAAATTGAAATGGTGCAGAATTGTGGAAGATTCTTAAATTTACACCTAATTGGAAGCTAATTTCCCGCAGTTCTGAAAAGAAACTGGTTTCAAATTTATGACTGATTTGTAAGAATTCTCCGCAATTCCTCACCATTTTAAATGTTCAGACCAAATGGTTTCATAGCTAAGACTAGATGACTTTTCAGGCCTTTTATGTGTAGATATTGGAACGATTTGTGCGAGTTCATCATTAGTTCTACAGTAGAGTTTTTGCAGCTACTCCTTTACACTGAGCAGATACTGCTACTCAGCGACTCCAATTTAAGGCCATCATTCAAATACAAAGACAGCTTTGTGATTTAGCTATCGGGAAAGTAGAATTCGTAATGAAGAAGATCAGCAAGGAAGACGAAAATAAATCATGTTTAATTGGTGCTGGAGGAGATTTATGCTTATATTTCCTCTAAGATTTCGGGATTTATGTTTCAGGCCATCTCTACCACTTGTATTTGAGGATTTGTCAAGGTTGGCTATAATTTGGTGCTAGGTTTCTGATTTTACTTTTTTGGGGTGGAATTGCCATTGATCAATTTTGAAGGATGTTCTCGCTAGAAGAATGAACAATTGTACCTTGGGCACCCAATATCAGACTCCAGATCTCTTAGATCTGATTAGGTACAAGCTAAACTCCCTATAGCCTACCTAACCCAACAAGATACCTGGACAACAATGTTAAAGACCATTGTTTGTTGCACCAGAGCAACACTATCAGTTTTCCAAACAAGTTATCCTGTGTCCCTTAGGAGTGAGATTGCCAGGTCAGTGGTGAAAGGGCCACCTTCACTCAAACTAGGTTGAAATTGGCCAAACACGTGTCACCTGGCAGTCCAGACAGAGGAAACGTTCACTTTAGACATTTTTTATTGTGGAACATATGGAACTGACTACGTGGACATTAATTTTGTTGACAATAACTCCCAACCCCTTTTCAAATTTTTACTGAAGTAAACCAAGTCCAAAGGTGAAGTGATATAACATTACTGAAACAATACTATTACAGCAACTTCCAAGTAATTTTAAATGGATGGATTTACGTTTCCAATATGGAAATCAAATGCATAGTATGGAGGGGTGGCAGAAATAGGGCATGTGATGTGATCATTATAAAAAGGGCAGAAAATGCAATCAAAGCGTGTGCTTAAAACCCGATCTAAACCTATTCGAACACTACCAGACACCTCTCTCCAACCCCCAACCAACCCACCCCACCCCCCACACACACACATCTGGGGAATGGTTTCTTGCTCGGACATATTTAGAAACAAAATGATGATTTTTTTGAAATCCACCAGGAACTCAAAATAATTTATTTTAATTCACAAAGCGGAGGTTTAACCTTTAATCTTAATTTTAAAACATTATCTGGCAAAGGGAGATTGAATTGACACCCAACTCTATCTTTCTGCCTCCATCCTCAACTCCAGGACCACTGCTATCCTGACAGACTGTCTGTCGGACATCAAGTCCTGAATGAGGGCAAATTTCCTACAGTTGAATGTGAACAAGACTGAGGCCCTTCTGATTGGCTCACACCAGCGCCTCAGCACCTCAGGCTCTGATAACATCCACCTCCATGGTTGCACACTACAACTCACCGAGCCAGTCAGGAACCTGGGTGTCTTGTTCGACCCTCAACTGTCTTTTCTTCCCCACATCCAAGCCATGACCCGCTCTGCCTTCCCTCACCTCCATAACATTGCCCGACTACACCACTACCTCACCCCTCAGGTCGCTGTAACTCTTGTTCGTGCCTTCATCACCTCCAGGCTCGACTATGCAAACGTCCTGCTTGTCGGCCTTCCCAACTCCTCCCTCCACAGGCTGCAGATAATCCAGAACTCTGCAGCCCGTGTCCTCTCCCGCACCAAACTCCGTGATCCCATCTCCCCCATTCTCACCCGACTCCATTGGCTTCCTATCCTTCAGAGGATCCAGTTCAAGATCCTGGCCCTCATCTACAAAGCCCTCCATGGCCTCGCCCCACCCTACCTCTGCGACCTCCTAACCCGTTATCAACCGGCCCGCTCCCTCCACTCAGCCGGCTCCGGTCTGCTCTACGCTCCACCATTGGCGGGAGAGCCTTCAGCCACTCTGCCGCCAACCTCTGGAACTTCATCCCCCAAATCACTCCGCCTCGCCTCCTCCTTAGCCTCCTTCAAGTCCCGCTTCAAAACCGTCCTCTTCAATCATGCCATCGGCCACCCCCCTTCCTCTCCCCTCCCTTCTCCAGCTCGGGTCTGAAATGCTATACACTGTCCAGCACCTTGGGACATCCTCCCGACGTGAAAGGCGCTATACAAATGTAATCTTGTTGTTGTTGTAAACACACGTCCAGAAATGATTTCGAGCAAGAGGGCTGCTTGTACCTATGAAGTACCTTTCACGAGGAGTAATATTTCACTGAGCTTTATAGAGAAGGTGCCAAATACCAAGTGGAGGATCTGGGAGCCTTTGTTCCAGGGCTTTTTCCCCAATGTGAATGTGTATTTGTAAACCATATATTTACAATTCATGATAACAACTTGCAATTATATAGTGCCTTTTGCGTAGTTAGCCATCTAAAGGCACAGTCAAAGAAACAGATTTTAGACGGGTTTGACCGTAGATAGAGAGAGTGCAAGGCAGATGGATTTAGGGTGAGAATTGCAGGTAACAGGAAACACTGGCTGAAGACTCAACCATCTTGTGGAGTAAAGTGGAGGGGGTAATTGAAGCAGGGAAAATGTAGTGTAGGATATGGATAAATGTAATGGGAGAACATTTACAGAAATTAGGTGATTTTTGTGCATCGAGGTAGCCATGCTTTGGATCATCAATATTCAAAGCTCAATAAATACCACATGTCTACAAGCTGGCTTTATTTATCCACATTGGACTCTTATGCAAATAAATAAACTCAGGGCTGTCAATTTTGCCAGTAATGGAGTTATGCACATGCATGTGAGGCATCATTTCCCCATTTTGAAGTTTTATTTGCAATTTGAATAATAATCTTTGCATTTGATAGAGGTGCAGTAATGTCAAAATATTTCAAAATGATTCAGGTAATTGTTGTGAAGTGAAGTGATTGTATCTGTAGGCAAACGTGCAGCCAATATGTGGTGGTTCAAACCCACAGTTGCAAGTTGTGCCTACGGTAGCCTTGACGTCAGTTATCATGCTTAAATAAATGACCCAGCATAGTTATGAGAATTCTTTTCTGGGCACTGCAAATCACCTCTGTGTTGATGGAATAAAATCCCCCATTGTTGATGGATTGACTGACAATGCCTGTATCTCTAGACAGTAGAGAGTAATGCATCCAACACTCTGAGAAACTCAGCATTGCTATAGACATTCAGGTGTGTGGACTGTGTTTCTCTGCACTTTTACAGAAAGGAATAATCCTGTCATCATTTTGGAAGAGTTATTTCTCACCTGCAGGGTGTGTTATGCCCTGACAATACCACGTTCATCTCTTCCTGGTGCCAGGTAATGTCAAGCATAGCTGTATCTTTCCCAGCTACAGGTCAAGTAGTTGATGTCATTGAGGAACCCTTCAAATTGGTTCCAGAATTTAATCTAATTTATCTCATCCCAGTTAATCTAAGCAATGGTTGTTTCTAGGTGAAGAGAATCTCTGAATGGCTGTAGAACCTAGTTATCCCACAGTGGATGAAAAAATCCTGGCTTAAACTGTGACTTACCACACTAGCGTTATAAACTGTTATGCCTACAAAATACACAGTCACTACACTTTACAGTAATTGACCCATCCTCCCTATGTAAAAGGTGCAAGGATTCTTTTACATTAAATGTGGTAAAATAGCAAATGCTAATGTGATACTCCAGTTCTGAGTGATTATATGTGCAGAGTTTTGTGTTCAGCTCAAATTATGCAGTTGAAACTGCCCCGAATAGTCATCTCAAAAGTGGGGCAGGCACTAAGCATTGGAGCCGGATTCATTTGTATCACTACTCCACTGAGGATACGACCATAGCTGTGTCCAATGGGAGAAGTGCCATGAAGGAACAATGCAAAGGCAAGGTTCCTCCACTGGGACTAAATAGATGACTGTTTGTGGAGCAGGTCGGGAATGCCAAAAGGTCTCCTTCTGGGCAGTAATATCCTTTGATTCCACTTCTGGAACGATCTTAGCCAAAAAAGGAGGGGGCATCACAGACCAGTCCTGACTTCACACGACCTCCACACACACTGCTGAGAAAGCTTCCACTGCTCATCCAGCTACGACCACCTTACCTGTCAGAGATATGGATTACAAAGTTAACAGGAGATGAGTCGGAAAAAATCCTGCTCCCAGTGACTAACCAGTGTGTCCCTCAAGTCCTATTGATGAGCCAGGTTGGCTAGTTTGTCATCAACAACCTGTCTGGGTCATGAACAAGACCTTCAAGACTGCACAGAGAATCATTTAATTCTAATATTCCATTGCCAGGCATGTCACCTTGGAGCCAACTCTGCCCCAAATAGACCTTGCATACCACCTCCCCAAAGAGAATAATCACACACATGGATTTTCAACAGGAAACACTGACCACGAGAAGAACCCTTGATTAACCTAACCCAGGAGCTTTTAGATTAATTATAGCATCTAACTGTCAGCCTGTCTGAGTCTCAAAAGATTGATTGTACTTGACTTAGCAAAAATTTCATAAGTGTGCACGAAGCTACATATACTATCAGTCACATTGTCAGTGCAGACGAGTAATGGCCTTGTTTAGCATGTTTCAGACTCCAGAGAAGTGAACTTTAGGTTATTTCAGGTCTGACAAGAAGTACAAATTCAATGCCATCAAATGATGATTGGTCAGGCATGTCATTTCTTCTTTCCATGAACTTTCTCACAAAAATGTAGTTTTCTTTTGTGCACTCAATAGAAAAGCAAAAATCCCCAAAAGACATGCCTTCAGAAAAACGTCCTTCCAACCCCGCTATAGACTCGGTTTTATTTCACTGCAGAGGGTGGCAACTTTATCAATGTGAATCTCCACCCCAATGTCAGGTTTCAATTCAGCTTGTTCAAGAATTAAAAAAAAAATTAATACTTGTGAATAATCCACAAACAAAATATAAAAACCTGACTTTTAATTATTACTGGAAAGCACTTAAAAGGAGAACAAGTTTGTTTCACTTTGTGCAGTGTAGAAGCACACAACTGTTTAATAGTGAAATAACACTGCTGCCTAGTGGCAGGTTCCTGCCTTTATTTTTTAATTAAACCATTCCAGCGACAGAACTTTGTTTCAACCAATGAGGAAAAATCAAAGTTCAAGTCAGAAAACAGAAAAGTTTTAAGGCGCGCTTGAAGAAGGGGAGAGGGGGCAAGGTGGAGGGATTGAGGGAGATTGTTCCAGAGCTTTGGGACGTAGTGGCTGAAAGCATGACCTCCAATGATAGAGCGAGGGACAAGCAGGAAGCCAGTGCCAGTCGAGCGAAGGTGCTGAATGGTGGATTAGGGATTGAGGAGGTCGGAGAGGTAGGGAGGTGTCAGGGAGTGAATGGATTTGAACACGAGTGTGAGGATCTTAAAGTCGATCCATTCCGTGATGGGGAGTCAGTGGAGCCTGGCCAGAACTGGTGAGATGTGGGTACGGAGTTTGGTCCGGGACAGTATACGGGCGGCAGAGTTCTGAATGCGCTGGATTTTTTGAATAGTGGAGCTGGGGAGATCAGCGAGGAGTGTGTTTGAGTAATCCAGGCGGGAGGTATGCACAAAGGTTTCGACTGCATTTGGTCTAAGGTACAGTCGGAGGCAGGCAATGTGGCGGGGGTGGAGGAAGGCGGGCCTGGTCAAGGATGTACAAAAATGTACCTTTTTGTTTGCAGTATTTCAGCAGTGTGGAAATATTCAGCGACCAGCGCTCACCAGGGATAGCACTGTCCAGCAAGTGATAAAAGTCACAACTAGTTACAGCCTGGCAAGGAACCTTTTGATGGGCAGATACGTTGGTCCTCCTTGGAGCTGAGCTGGCTACAAGGTGACATGCTTGACACCAGAATGATGTTGGAAATGTGTCAACTCTTTGTGGCAATCTCAGTTTCCCAGTTCCTGATCCAGGCATGTCCACAGTATTCCAGGGTACTGCTGATAATAGTCCAGCCAGCCTGGGTCATTAGCAGGACATGAAAGGGCAGACCAGTCACTGGGAGTAGGGATTCTTCCCACTCAGTTCATAGCTGGACAAGCAGTGGGAAGTTTGCCACACAGTGCTCTCAATGGCAAACTATGTAATTATAGCTGGTTAAACTCCAGCAGTACCTCAATCAATGCCTCCTTAGTCTGTGTCCTGATTTCAATCTCTGACCAAAAAGGAATGTTTTAAAAACTTTACACACAGTTAGATGAGGAAACCATGGCATTTATTGGTATACGATAGTTGCTCCACACCTCTCAGCACAATTATCATGTCCAGAATCACCAGGTAAACTGTTATATGAAGTTTGACCATTTGGTCATAAAGCATGTAAAATGTTACTTTAGATTGGGCATTGAAAGATATATAGTTTTGTAATGTCACTAAACAATGAAAGGTAATACAAATTAGCTATGTGATAACAAAAGGCACTTTGTAATATAGCACAAAAAGCCTTGCTCACATTCCTTTCCCATGAAAAATCATGTTATCTTCATACCAACATTCCCAAGAAAAAGATGACAGGAGGAGGAAAGTTAGTGCTCCTATTATTTGTAGAGACATAGGACAATTTCACAGATGTAAAAGTCTAGGGTCTTGGGTAAGGTGTAACTACAGGGGTGGAGGGACATTCATCCATTCCAATGACATAGTTTGTGTGCATTGTAGTATGAAAGTGAACCTATGAAGTACTTTGTTAATCCCATTGGGAAAGAAAATTCAGCAGGGGGGAAGGGGGAGCCACTTTAAGTACTTTATCTTCAACTTTAGTCAGAGGGTAATTAACAACTGGTACAGGTTGCCAGGAAGGATGGTTCAGGCCCGGACTCTGAACTCATTTAAAAAACAGTTTGTTGTTGTGAGGGGGTGAGCGGTGGGGGAGGGGGGGAGAAACAATTGAGTGGGTATTCTGGAAAGATGAGATTGGATGAAGCCTTTTTTACCTAAACCAATCTTGTGATCTTATGATGTATGCGTGATTGCCTTCTGAGATCGTTAGTGAGGAGAGCCTTGATTTTGTCTTTCTTTTTGTAAAAATGTCGCTATGAACTCCATTTTAGCTTCCACTGTAGTGGGAGAGGCACACCTGTTACTCCCTGGCTACTTGTTGTGAAGACTGCCCTTCCCGACTGGCACTAGTGAAGGAGGGCACCTGCCATTGCTCAAATACAAACGTTATGCTGCTTGATGCAGCAGGTGATGGCATAGGGTGATAGCGACAAACCAAGTTGTTGCAGGGCTGTTAAAATAAAGTGGCATCCTGGGGGAAAGCTGACATTTCCAGCAGCAGAATATTGGCAGATGCTGGGGTACATTCAAGCTCACTCCACCTGTCCAACACATCGCAGGGAATGAACTCAAGAAAGGATTAGCGATATACCCATAAATTGCTAACCAGCCAAATTATTCCAAATTTGCTGAAAGTCTGAAGTCGCATTTCAGACCTATAATATGCTAAATGTATCCACAAACAGAGCTGAGAAGCTGCTAATTTTGCCATTGTGTGGAGAAGCTGTTTACCAAATAGGTACTTAAATTGGGTTTCCGCATGTGTCAGACACGTGGCTGGCCCAAAAAAGCTACTGTAATTAAAGTGTCCTTTTCCAGTACTTTTCAATGCACATTTCACCTATCAGCACTTGCTTTCTCAAGGTCATTTTTAGCTGTACCACTGTCAGTGTTTGACACTAATTGAAGGAAGCTGAGGATTTTATGGTTTCTTTATCACATGTGCGGCTGAGTTTCTAAACTTCTACAGGGTTTGGACAAAGGGTAGCAATGTCAAAGGGTACATTGCTCTGGTGGTATGCGTCATTACAAAAACATCTAATAATGTCTGAGCACAGCAGAGATAGGTAGTCGTGGCATGTGCACCTGACAGCTTGGCCTCCAAGAAACATCAATTTATGGATATGAGGAAATTAAATGTTCTACACTTAAAGGAACATGCTCATAGGAACATAGGAGAACAGGAGGAGGCCGTTCAGCCCTTCAAGCCTGTTCCGCCATTTAATTAGATCATGGCTGATTGCAAATCAACTAATCCTTTCAATTCCAAATTCCCACTTTCTCCCCATATCCCTTAATATCCCTGACCTATCAAAAATCTATCAACCTCACTCTTGAAGGTGTGGATGGATCCAGCATCCATAGCTTTTTGGGGGAGAGTATCCCAGATTTCTACCACCTTTTGAGTGAAAAAATGCTTCCTGATTTCACCCTTAAATGACCTGGTACTCATTTTAAGACTATGCCCCTTTGTTTTGGATTCCCCCACCAGAGCAAATAGCTTCTCTGTATCTACCCTATCGAATCCCTTTATCATCTTAAATACCTTAATCAAATCACCCCTCAACCTTCTAAACTCAAGAGAATGCAATCCAAGTTTACACAGCCTTTCCTCGTAACTTAACCCTTTTAGGCCTGGTAACATTCTGATGAATCTCCAGGGCCAATATAACTTTCCTGAGGTTTGGTGCCCAAAACTGAATGCAGTACTCCAGATGTGAGTAAAATGAGATCCCATTTTAAGTTCTTTCCAAACTGACATGTCTGGTTTCTCTAGATTGAGTTTAGAGAATATTAGTGTCAAATGTAATAACTGGAAAAGAATACTGGTCTTAATTCAGACAAAAAGGATGCAATTTGAGTAAAGTTATACTGGTCCATAAGTAAGCAGTTACTGGGGTATAATTAAGGTTTTGACGTCACTACCTTAATTTTATATACCAAAAAGTCTCCTGAATTTCTTATATTATAATTATTATCCTTCCATTTGATAGAGCGGCTTTCAAGTTGTGTGAATGTCTCAAAGTATGTCACAAGATTTGCTATACACTGTATTTTGTAGGCCAATTTGCATATAATCCAATGTCCCATAAACAGCCATTTGGCCAAGACACCAGGAGAAACTCCCTTCTCTTTTCAAATAGCAGCATGGGATCACTAACATTCATCTGAACAGGCAGACAGGACCTCAGTTTAACATCTCGGCAGACCACACTGCATTGCATGCCCAACACTCTCCTGGAGTGTCAGCCGGGACTGTGAGTTCAAACTCTATACGGTTGCTATCAACTGACACCCAGCAATGAAATCATAAAAGGAACATGCTGCTTAACTCTTAAATTTTGTCATTAATTGCTCAGTTCTCCCAAAGGAATTGGGGAGTCTAAGTATAAGTGTGACTGTATGTGCAATACAGGAATCAGTAATCAGCATTTCAATATTAAATTTCATCTGAATTTGGATTTTCGATATCCAAAACATTATATTTTTCAAGCACAATTTATACTATACCACCTTGTAGTTAAATGTAGTTTACTTACTCCACATGCCCAATAATAATCCCTCCAAAAAACAAAAATAAATTAGTTATTTTCAATCCACGACTGTTTGTGGGACACTACTGTGCCCAATTGGCTGCTGCGTTTCGCCTACTATTATATGGTCAATTCACTTTATAGTCTATTCTGTGAAGTGCTTTGAGATGTCGAGAACATGTGAAAAGTGCTATATCAAATGCAAGGATTATTATTATTATTGTTATAAATGCATTACTTTGAGTAAAGCACAGATTTACTACTTTAGGCATTACTGCTCTGCACTGTTAATCAACAGTGAGGGAGAAATTCCATCTGGATATAGATTTACTCTATTTATATAGCATTTCAGATCTGGAAATTGTGATGCTAGAAATTGCCAATTCTTAAATCCAATCTTTATTCTGAAGTTGGATGTCTGTAAGGGCTTTTAAGAACTACAGAAAACCGGCTTCAAAGTTAAGACTGAATTTGCCAAATTCTGCACTCTCTGAAACACTTTAAGAAAGGAGTAAATCTAGTCCTAAATGGAATTCCTCCCTTGGTATTCAAAGAACGCACCCTTAATACCACAGTAGCACTGGTAGAATTGAAGATAGGCACGTCAAGAATGTAAGTTGAGCCCTTCAGTCAGCTTGTTATCATTGAGTACATTGTACAGTACAGGCTGAGCCTAGTATTACTATTTAATCATGTTTGTAACTGTATTTATGTGCAAACCTATCGCTAAATTTCCAATACACTTTCAATTCATTTTCTGTCATTCTTTGAGAAATGCCTAACATATTTCAGACAGTTTGAAACAATCATAAACTTAGCGATTGTTTTATTACAAAGAAAGCTGGATTGAAAGCAAGAATTCCCTATTTCTGTTGACAAAGTGAAGTGGATCATTGTGTAATATCGCTCACATGTTACAGCACTTTATCAATCATGCCTGTTTCACTTTTGTAACCAGTGGACACAAATCTAAGATAACGACTAGGAATTTAAAAGAGAATTTAGGAGGAACTACTTTACGCAGAGGGTAGTGAAATTGTGGAACTTGCTGCCTAAAGCGTCAGTTGAACCAGATAGTATAGATGCATTCAAGAGGAAGCAAAACCTTGAATTGAGGGAGAGGGGAATAGAGGGTATGTGATTGCAATAACAAACCTGTACCGGCTCATAGAGCAACAAAATTGCTTCAATCCCATCTCTCTGCCTCATTCCCATACCCTTTCAAGGCCCTCTATTTCATATATCTATCTACTTCCCTCTTGGAAGCTACAATGGATTCCACCTTCACCGCCCAAATGGACAGCATGTTTTCACAGTTGATAACAAACTGGAATGCATAGGATTCAGACAATCTGATCACTGTATTTTCAAATACAGTAACATCTATGTTACATTATGTCAAATAATTTTATGTAATATGAATGCAAATCTTTCAGAGGAAATGTAGTTCAATATAAATGTGGGTTTGACAACTGAGCTAGGCTGACCTCTTATTTTAATTGTAAGGAGTCATGTAACATAGAAAATCAGAGATATGCCTTTCTACTTAAGGATGGCTTTAACCAGAATTTGATGACTTTGCTTACTGGTTACTGGGTATGAAATGACAAACTAACCAACATCGGTTTTCCAGCTTGGAAGCCTCTCAGCATATGTTTCTGACATAAGAATACTTTACTTCACTTATAAAATGTTACACCTCTCGTTCTGCACTGAAATAAGTACTCTTTTTGCAGGAAGGCAAAAGTGAACTATGAAATTCCTGAAAATCGAGCAAATCTGTATAGTGTATCAATGAATAATGTAGAAAGATATATGTTGTCAATAAATCAGTCACACCAACACGACATAGATTATCATGAAACATAAAAAAATTTTTGAAAAAGAAACATCCCAAATCCAGATGCACAGACACATACTATTCCATAAAGTTGGAGGCGGAGCAGAAAGACAGTTTGTGGAGTATAATGATAACATCTATAAAGGAGTAATCTGATTTAATTAAGTGTATGCCATGTCATAGTCATACCTAACTCTCATATAGTAGTAACTTACACAAAGGGCGCTTTGAGATCCAGGCAACAGCTCAGCCAAACTGCTCCATTAGCAGTCAGATAACCCCATGAGGTACATGAAATTTGGCATAGTTCAGAAGCAGCAGCTGCTGTGGGCAGTCAAGAGGATAATGTGGTTCTTCAGCTAAAAACAAAATCCCCTTTGGGTCTCTTCACAGATCTGAAACTATGAGAAGACCCGGAGTAAGAAGGATCTGGCATCAGAATTCTCCTTCCTATTAGATTTGTTCCTTAACCATAAGCACACAGGCAGATTTTGATACTTTGTGTTGCAGTATGCCACTAAGCTTTAAGATTCAGGGCTCTCCTGATGACCACATCACTAAGTCATACAGACTAGAAGTGCATGAGTTTTCCACCCTATGTTGTTAGCAGAACTCAGCCAAGGCAGCAATTGGGAAATTACAATTGACCTCTGCACCCCTGAACTAGAGAGAAGCAAAATCAGTTTCTATATTACAGAAAAAAAGGTTAATTTTGTTTTTGACATATATTATTATTGGATACCAAAGTCCAAACTACACCAGACAGAAGGGATTCCGCTTCAGATGCGGATACAGAGGCGAAATGACACAGAGTTAAATAGGCCAAATCCTAGAGTCTTAATTTTGAAGGCAGTTTTCTACACATTCTATTAAGAACTGAACAAAGAATCTATAAATGAGTCTATTCCCATCTTTCGGATGAGATGTTCAGCCTGCTCAGGTGGATGTTAAAGATTCCATACTGATATTCAAAAAGAGAAGGGAGTTTCTCGCACGTCCTGGCCAAAAATGCCCTAAATAAAATTGATCACTCACTCATGGCAATTTTGTGTGATATTGCTGCCTGCAAATTGGCTATTGCATTCATCAATCACTACACTTTACAATAAATCTTGTGAAGTACTCTAAGATGTTTCAGCGATAGGGGTTGCATCAAATGCAAAGATTATTATTTACTGTATTGTTATTATATGGCAGACCATCACTGGATAAATATATCTTGTAGGTGTTCTGGGTGTAACCTCTATTTATTGATATCACCTCACTTAAAACTAAGCAGGGTTATTCTGCTTCAGGCACGCCTTATAGCATATTGGTTGATGGGAGTTAAGCATTAATTCTCTTCCGTTCAGATTTTTTGCCCCACATTTTCACCCTTGTGCTCTTATGAATAATTCCAAATTTGTTAAAGGCTAATTTCATTTTATGATGGGAAAATACAATATTCCTAAAAATATAATATTTCTTAATTACCGCTGTTCCTGCATTAAGGGACACTTTATTGACTGAACATAAAAACATGTCCTTAAACCTGACTTCACAACAAACACATTTGTGACTGAATGCTCCCCCACCTCCAGGAGAATGGATTTACTCAGTCTCTGAAGAATCAAGAAATTAGAGACATTTTTTTCAAGCACATGAGGATTGGGGCCTTTTATTCTTTGCTGTGGAAGCAGCAATTCAACCCTGCTTCATCAGATACAGCCTTATTATTAAGGAAAATTGAAAGGCTGCTTCCACAGCATTCTCTCTATCTCACACTTGCAAATCTTTCATTGTTGGTCTATGATTTTCTCCGCAAACTCAACCCTCAATTTACTTGACTTTGTTTCTCCCTCTTCCCTTTAAAAATCTGGCCTTTTTCAATCTATTACCTGTATTTTTGTCTCTTCTTTCCCTTTTTTCTATTTTGGAAAGGAACCTAGCGAGAATAATTCTGATCACTGTCTTCCAAATGCTCCCCAATCTCTACATCATTTCAGCTTGCATAATCTGGTACAGTTTGGGCAGGAATAATCCAAACACCACTTGCTAGCCTGAAATTCTGTAGGAATTCACATATTGTTGAAGGGCGTTGCAGCACGGAAAAAACCTATAAGCCATTCTCCAACTGGTTTGCTGACAGACTGCACAATTAATTCTGATTGAAATAACTATGGTAATTCACTTATGCCCTCAAAACATAATGAAATATAAGCTTCAACATTAAATGGAGCAAAGTGTGTATCAAAGAACGTTTAGCAAGCTTGTTGCATTTGCAGAGCAACAAAAAATAAACTCGCCAAAACAAATCTTTGTCACAATGGCATCGCATGCACGTAATGTGATGAAGATTCAACAGGATTCCAATGATGTGTGTTTAGCAAATAGTTGCTTAGGAGGGAATTGGCCTTTTAATGCCCAACTAATAAAAACAAAAAATCCTTGCATTTGATAGAATGCCTTATAACATCAAAACAGCTCAAAGCACTTCAATGGATTTACTGTAAATTGTAGTGACTATGTATTTGCAGCCAAACACAGCCATGTTCCACAATATCCATGAAGTGAATGAATAAATTTTTTTAATCTAGGGAATTCTTAGCCAGGATACGGGAGAAGTCTATTCTCTTTTCGAATAGTGCCATGAGATCTTTGACATCCAATCGAACAGGCATATGCAACCTCTAATTAACATCTCATCGAAAGGAAAGCACATCTGACAATAAAGCGCTCCCTCAGTACTGCATTGGAGGGTCAACCTAGACAATGAGCTCAAATTCCTAATGTAGGGTGTAAGACCACAACCTTCTGGTTCATTTGTGAGTAATGTTGCAAGCCTGACATCATTTTGCATAAGATGAAAGATGTTAAGCTTTAATAGATACACAAAACACAAAATATTGCAGATGCTGGAAATCTGAAACAAAAACAGAGAGAGCTGGGAAAACTCAGCAGATCAGGCAGCATCTACGGAGAAAGGAAAGTGAGTCAACATTTCGGGTCCACGACCCTTCATCAGAACTTTAACAGATGACAGCCGGACTTAAGTACTGTTGTAAAATTTACGATGTTCGTGAACCCATTTCTTGCATTAAATAGCACAGGAAAGGGTGTGGATTGATGTGTATTGTCTATTGCTTATAGAAACCACTTACCCAATTCTTATTTTCCTCACGATCACAAATGTCTCGAATTCTTTCCTTCACAGCTTCTTCAGTGGGCTGAACCACCACACAGCCACTGCTGAGCAGGGATGCAAGCTGTTCTTTGAATGCCTCCAGCTGGCTTTGAGCTGCTTTGGCCTCATGCAGATATGGCTGCAAACGTCCGACTAGCTCGTCGGAATGCTTTTTCCAGTTTGCTATCTCCAATGTAGAGGCTTTACAGACTCGTTGGCTTGCTTCAAGTCTGTCCTGCAGGATTTGGGTTTCTCTTTCTAGGTGGTGCTTAGCTTCCAATACTTTGTTCAAATCCTGAAAAATTATAAACAAAAAAATGGAGGCATACGAATAAAAAGTAAAATATATGCAGTACCCACTATTTGTAACGTATGTGTAACTTATAAAATAAATCCTTGTATTTCACAGCAGAACGTCTCAAAACGCTTCACAGATTATAGTCACTATAGTGATGTAGGGTAGTGATTGTGTATTTTTTAGGCAAACAGGACTGATTTTATACAAAAGAGACTTTATACTTTTCATCTTGCAATATGGAAAACAATCACAGTTATTGTAATTAATATAGTTCAGTGTTTGTAATATCATTTCAAAGCATTAACCATAGGGATGCAATTGCCTTCATGGTCGGATGGCAAATGCCTCCAGCTATACAGGCAGAATCCCAGGTGCAATCCTTGTGCTCAGTTAACCAATTTCAGCAGGAGTAGCTACTAGGGATACGACACTTGACTTCAATATCCTCAGGCTAAGGAGGAAGAATATCCTTCATTCTGTCTGATGCCTGATTGTTTTCCAGCAATTCATACTGTGAGAATGTGCCCTTGAGTTTGAGTGTGTGTGAGAGTGTATGTATAAAATAGAGGACGCTCATAAAATGGTGCACTAGCTTTACAAGCTGAATGGCCTCCTGTTCCTATACACTCTTATCTTGTAGTACAGCTTATTGGGTCTGTAGGTACTGTAGGTAAAATGTATAGCTAAAATTTATGCCATCTAATAGATATGTTCGCCTACAAAATACAAAGTCACTAATCTCTATAGTAAATCCTGCAATGCGCTTTAAGAAGTCCTCCTATGTGAAAGGCACTGTATCAAATGCAGGGTGATTATTATTATTAATTCTTAACATTATTACTAATGAGGCAATGGGTTAATTATTAGTAGCTTTTCTCCATCCAGTGACTTTTGGGGTTTACTTTGTTTCCTGTTCTTAAATGGATTGGATTAATATAATTCCTACGTTCAGCATAAGGCACATCATCCATAACCTGCTCATTATCTACTATGCTTATTTCAAAATGCTTACATTAAAGAGAAAGGAGTGTCTGTACAATAAAATCAAACAGACTAAAAGTTAGAAATGGAAACAGAAACGAGACTGCTATATGTTCCTGATTATGTAATAACGCATATTATAGGCCTAAACAAAGAATTTCTTTAGCATTTTAATAATGCTTCTTATTAAAGAGAAAAGAGAAAGGTTATTTTGTTAGAGGGGAATATGATCTTGTTACAGGCCCTTTGTACCTTATGAAGGGTCTCCATTTTCTGCAAATAGGAAGCAGCAGTTTTCTGCTCCCTTCCCACCTCAGATACTAGTCTCATGATAGTTTCTCGGCTTGCTTTTGACTCCACATCATGGTTTCCGATTGTCTCCTCCAAATTGGTGATCTGACAATTTTTTCTGGTGTTTTCTTTGTACAGCTCTTCAACCTAAGAAGGGAACATATGAGAAGAAGCGCATACTCCTTTGTACCATACAAAGTCAGGAGACAATTCTCTTGGCAATGTCAGCAGCAGGCTTAAGCAATCAGATCAAGAGAGGAGATACAGTCAAGTTTCCAAAACTGTGCACGTTTCGGTCTGTGATAGTCAGAGTTATCTCCATATGTAACATCAAATAATTTTAGAATGGAGTTGATGAGGTCTTTGGCTGTATTCATCATTAGTATTAACATCATGCGCTGTTAAGGTCCCAAGATCTAAAGCTTCAAAATCCAGCAAACCCTTATTTTTTTCGAACTAGGTGAGCTTCAATGCTTAACAACAACAACATTACATTTGTAAAGCGCCTTTCATGTCGGGAGGACGTTCCAAAGGTGTTGGATAGTGTACAGCATTTCAGACCCGAGTTGGGGTCAGGGGGGGAGAAGTGAGGGGAGGGGAAGAGGGGTGGCTGATGGCATGGTCGAAGAGGAGGGTCTTGAGGTGGGACTTGAAGGAGGCTAAGGAGGGGGCGAGGCGGAGTGATTGGGGGGTGGAATTCCAGAGGTTGGGGGCAGAGTGGCTGAAGCCTCTCCCATCAATGGTGGGGTGGGTGGATCAGGGGACGTGAAGCAGGCCAGAGCCGGCTGAGCGGAGGGAACGAGCAGGTTGGTAGGGGTTTAGGAGGTCGCAGAGGTAGGGTGGGGCGAGGCCATGGAGGGCTAAGTGCAACAAAATAAAAAACAAAAGCTTTAGGGTTCACATAATATGCTGTGGATCAAGAAAAATTCAGCAAAATCTATTGGAAAGGTTTGTTCTATATCTACAGATTGGTAAACAATAGGGTGAAATTCTGAAATGAAAGCAACATTTCCGATCTTGAGGATATACATTTAAATCCCATTCTAAGCATAAGATGACAAGACATCTAAGTACGGACCAGTGGAATTTCATTCTCTATGTCTATTATAATTTGATATCAACATCTATATCATCTATATCTATATGCATTGCAATCTAAATATAATTTCCAAAAAAACAGTAAAAATAACAGAGCAAAGATACTTCCTAAGATAACTAAACCAAAGAATGATCTAAAATTGCTGCATGTGTTAATTTTATGTTGTAGACAGGCTGACGTATTGACAACAACAAAGGTATGATCAAGGGACCATTCAGAAGGCAGTGAAAGACTTCCGGAAGTAAACAGCACATGGAATTATTTATAAGAGATGGCTTTTGCTTGTTTTTGCTTTTGCTTAATTATTTATTAGGATCTAGAACTTGGTTTTGGTGGGCAGAATTCTGCTCATTGGAATTTAGTTAAGCGATATTTGAGGGACTAATATATCATGTTTAAACAGATATGTTTATATTAATAAATATATCATGAATGTCATTCTTTGTACGTCAATATCCAGATAACTCTTGTAACATATTTCTATTAGAGTCACCCTGGCTCAGATGATAGCACTTTCTCTGAGTCAAAAGTTTATGGGCTTAAGACCCATATCAGGACTTTGAGCTCACAGTCTAGGCTGACACTCCAATACAGTGCCGTATTCTTGAAGATGCCGAGCTTCAATAAGACATTAAACCTGCCTTTCACGTCCCCTTTTTACTGCACTGCAACTGTGCATTCACTTTACAGTACACTTTACTGTGAAACGCTTTGAGACGTCTAGAAGACTTGATAAGGTGCCATATCAAAATGCAAAAACTATTATTATTATTTATTCACTATTAAATAAGAATGTTCTCCAAATGTGGTTCAAACTGAGAGCAGGGCTGGATTCTATCAAGATGCGGGGAGGTCTTTGAGGCATTCGAAACAATCTCTTTTAAAATATTTTTGGCACCCTATTAACGATAGGATTGTGTATTCAAATATTGGAGATGTTTAAAGATGTTATAGAAATCGTTTTAGCTAACGAATTACTAATCCTGTCCCCACTCAAAGAAATTGTTTTTTGGGTGGATTAAAAGACACCTAATTGCTGATAAAACCTTTAGCTCATTTTTCTTGTTCCAAATTAATATCAAAATCTCTGAGTCCCAAGTGACTGAGACTGTTCCAAACGTTTGATCTCATGTTCCAAACTATAATGACATACTGCTGGGAAGTATTGTGATCGGAGGCTCAGGATACAATCAGTCTTCAGAAAGAATGCTTTAATAACCTGCCAAAGTGTAGATGTTAAGAGTTTTACTTTTGTCCTTGTTCTGTAGAAATGTCATTGTCTGCTTCTTTCTGGAACAGATACATTTGTGCAATCATGTCGCTATGATGCTTTATGATGCTAAAGAAAAGGTAAATGATGTCCTGCCAAAATAGTGAAAGATTATTCCACTGGTTGGGAAATCAGTAACAATGGGCATAATTTGGATTATCACTGGGAAAATTAAGGAGGGATATTAGAAAAATTGTTTTCATGCAGAACCTTATCTAGAAAATCGATCAATTTTGCCACAAATCACAATTGTACATATGTTCACTTACAAGGAATTGATAAAGTATTTGAAAAGGAACAATGTAGAAAGGTATTGAGATTGTTTAGACTAGATATCATATTTGATGGACTGAATGTTCTCCTGTGTTCTAATTTCTAAATTACCTGTACCACAAGGAAATCCAGAGGGTCATCTACTCCATTACAATCCACATTAATCCTGTTGGTGAGTTTCAGCAGAAAATCTTCATATTCTTTCCGTTTTCTGAAAGCTTCCTGTTTGGCTTCATCACACTCAGTTAAGTATTTCCTGACAGGTAAAATGTGAAGGTATCCATGATTATTGATTATTTTTCTTTATTCACAACATAATTTATACTTTTTTTAAAAATCTTATGTTTTACAATAGTTTAACTGTTTCCCTCAGATGCTAAGCTTTGAGCAGGAATGTCTGGCTAGATTGTGAGTTCAAAGTCCACACGTGGATATTTTGTTGAAGAAGCAAGAGCGCTACCAACTGAGCCAACCTGAACTTATAGTGACTGGATTTTCACACAGTTATAAAAGAGACAACAGATGTGAAGGGGTTAATTCCCCAATCATCCATGAATTTACCAACCTCAGCAATACGTTTGGTCTGTAAATCTACTGTCCTCAGTAGGGAAACTTCAATCCCATTATTAACGCACACTTCCAAAGCCAGGAAATTTGCCAACCTGTGGAGAACCCTCTCAGCTATATCCCTCTACTCACCTGGGATTTCGTAGTAGTATTACCTCAATTTAGTCTCTAATTCCATATTATTTTTCTGGAGTTCCCGTTTTTCTTTTTGTAAGGTTTGAACAGTTACTTCTGCGAGTGCCTTTGATGTGACAAGCTCTCCAGATTCATTCTCTCTTTCTTGGATCCTTTCCCTCAGGCAACTGATAAGAAAACCCTGCCTTGCATTGTTTTCCTTGTAGCTTTGAACTTCGGCCTTCAGCTCCTGGATATAGGTTTCGCTGGTTGCATGTCGGCTGCAGATATCTGTAAGCTGTGACAAGGCAATTACAGTGGTTATATTACTGTCAATTACTCTTTACTCAAATATGCTTCTAGAAAAGTAAAGCTATTAAGTTTGCAATTTTATCTGATCCAAAATAATACAATTCAAAACAATCACCATTCTGGAATTTATTGTATTCATAACTAATAAATCATGAAAATGTCCTAGATTTTAGAAATATATTGAGTACTGATGAAGCTCTCCTGAACAGAATTAGAAATATCTGTTAAGTGTGGTGCTGCCCAGTCAACTGAATCTACGAAGTAGAATGAAGTAGACTTGGAGTTACTTCAGAACAATACAATAATTTATGTAGCGCCTTTAATGTCGGAAGGATGGCTCATAGGACTTCACACAGCTGACTGAAGCCCAAGCAGAGTGGGCGGGGGGAAGCTGAGGAGGGGAAAGGTGACTGACAGATAGGTTTTAAGGGGAGAGAGCTGAAGGAGGAGAGGGAGGGACAGGTAGCGGGTCTGTCCCTGGAGTTTCAGGGTAGTTGAAAACCTGTAGAGCTTGGAGAGCCAGCAGCGAACACAAAGCAGGTCGATGCTTGCTGAGCAGAGGGATTGACCGTGGCAGTAGGATCACAAGAGGTCGCAGAGGTAAGGTGGTGGTGAGGCCGTTTGAATGTGTTTACATTCAAGTATTCTTAATTCAATACACTCTCAGATACATCAGCCAGCAGAGCCAAGCAAGGCTCATGGAAATTAGTGCAGGAGAGGACACGGACTGTAGAACTCTGGATGGTCTGTAATTTATAGGGAAGAAATGGGGAGTCTGGTGAGCGTGGCATTTGAATAATTGAGCCTGGAGGTGATGAAGATGTAGATGAGGGAGTCAGCAGTGGGGGAGTCAGGCTGGTTCAAAGTAGGTTAGTCTAACTCAAGCACATTTCAAAGTCGCAGTTAGTACCACTCTGTAATCAGCGAACAGAAGGTGGATAGAGTGACAGCTCTTAATATCTTTTAAAATGCGTAACTTTTTTTAAAAAACAAGACTTGAGTTCGGAATGCAAGTCTGAAAGTCAGAATAGTCTAGTTGGTTACTGTTGTATTCATATTTGTTATACTCTCCCACAAAATATACAGTCACTACACTTTACAGTATACTCTGTGAAGCGCTTTGAGACATCTCCAAGACATGATAAAGCGCTATATCAAATGCAAGAATTATTATTAGTAGTATTTAGTATTATTATTCATAGTCCCTTAATGCTGCCCCCTGACAGGAGCTCACTGGATTAGAGCAGAGAAAACCAGCCAGTGTTCCTACTCCTGAACTCTGTTACAGCACTTTCTACTGGTTCAGCAGATTGAATTTTACAGACCAGGAGTCAGGCCAGTGTGCATGTGTGGCAATCGGGTGGGGAGAGAAAAAGCTTGGCTCTGACACCTTCTACTGCACCTGCTGACACTCACTGCCAAGGCTCACACATGAATAATGCCTACTTGGTGGTGCACCAGAGAGCAGTCAGCAACTCTGGAACTGAACCTCAGGAAGAGAAGGCCGGACCAAGAGCAGAAAGGCAAATGCCAGGGGCGAAAAAATAAGAAATATAATTGGACACACAAAAACAAAGTTAAATATTTGTGGTGGGCCCCTGAATACCACCATAACTGAAAGGAGGAAAAAAATCCATAGAAATAATCATAATAATCCTTGCATTTAATACAGCGCCTTATCAAGTCGTTGACGCATCTCAAAGCGTTCCATAGAATACATCGTAAAATGGATTGACTGTGTATAAATATAGACTGTGCAGCACCGAAACATGACATTTGTTCCAACTGGTCCATGCCAGTGTTTATACTTCACATGACCCTCCACTCCTCATCCCCTCCCACCTTCCTGCCATACCCACTGTTATGGAGTCCTGTAGCTTAATAGTTAGAGCACTCGTATCGCAAGCGAGAGAACCTAGGTTTGATTACCGGCAGAGCGAAACGTTAGGCAAGTTTTGCTTATGCCATACGCCTGTTTACCTAGCAGTAAGTAGGAACCCGGTTGTTAGTTGATTGGCGGATTGCTTTTCCAGGGATAATAATCCCTTCAAAACAAAAATATTTTTTTTTAAATAAAAATAATTTGTCACTAAATCCACGACTATTTGTGGGACACTGCTGTGCGCAATCGGCTGCCTCGTTTCCCCCACAAGACATACAGTCAATTCACTTTACAGTATATTCTGTGAAGCGCTTTGAGACGTTTCAAAGACGTGATAAGACGCTATATTAAATGGAAGGATTATTTATTATTATGTATGTAAATTATGGTCATCGCCAAATTAAATACAAATTTTAGCCAAATAAAAACTGTTTGTTCTTGCATTTCATTATTCTAACCTTTAACAAAGTGCAATTTGTGTCAACTAATGCATTACTTTTGTCTAACCTGTCATGAGCAGAAACAGAGTAAATTAAGAGAAAGTGAAAATGTGTTTTTAATTTTGTTGGTGACATACAAACAGGATACAGTTTGAGCCAAATGCAAGAGGGACAGATGTCTGCCTCACAGTGTTGTGTTGCAATTGAATTAGCTGGATAGATTCATTTCCTGCCATCAGATTTCCAGTTTGTTCCTGTACTTTTTTTCAGACAAATATACTGCCTTAAAGATGACTCAGTGAGCATCACCACAGCTGATTCAGTGTTCCATGTAAGCACCACACCATGAGTTCTCTTTACCAACTCCATCAGGCGCCTCAGCATCTCTTGTCAATGCTGTACATAGTGATGCCATACTTCTTGCAGGTACCATAGTACCATACTAGGATCTCTCCTTTATGGAGCTACTTGGTATGCTCACTTACCTCAGTCTGGGCATTTTTATACTTGACCTGCATTGCAGCCAGTTCACCACGAGCATTTTCGGCTGCAGTACGATAATGGTTCAGCTGCTCACGTGGAACTGGAATTTCCGGCAGCGACTCATAAGTTCCCTAAAGGATGAATATAAATTAATTTTAAATGTGATGTACAAGATCGTCTTTGCAATAGTACCTACTTCTCAGAATTAGTACACAAATGTAATATGTTGAGGTACACTCTCTCCAAATACATTAATAATAATCCTTGCATTTGATGTAGTGCCTATGTCATGCCGCCTCAAAATGCTTCACAGGGAATGTTTATGCCCCTAATCTCTGGAACTCCCTCCCTCTATCCCTCTTTCTTGCCCCGCCTATATGTTTTTAATTCCTACAACTAAAACCTATCTCTTTAATAGTGCTTATAGTTGCCTACCCTTTGCCCTCTCTCCCTTATAAAGCCTCCTAAGACATTACCCCACGTGAAAGGCTCTATATAAATACAAGTTATTGTTCGTGTAAACTGTAGTAACTGTTTGTCTGTTTTAGGTAAACACAACAGTTTCAAACGCAAGGATTATTATTATTTATTATTATTATTGAGTCGTTCCTCATAGCTGATTCCTCCAACACTGGGGGATCAACTATGTTGCTCTCCACTACAGTGCCTCAAGGGCCTGAGCAGCAACCTTATGTGACACCAACTGGAGCCAATGCAATTCTACAGACATGGCTGAACCAAACACTGTACAACTTGAACATATTTTCTGGGCTTCTGATTTGAACTAATTCAGTAACAGAGCCTGGCACCTAGCTTGACTTATTTACCGCCTGCTGTCTCACGCTCTCTTGATTTGGTGAGGAACGAATTAACTATCACCTCTAGTTCTCTTCCAGCTTCCCTCTTGGCGAGTTCTACCTTGCTCATGAAGTACATATGTCTCCTATTTTTACATGCTATATGGAGCAAAATGTTTTGCATTATCTGTATTCAATTTCATTTGCCAGTGATCAGCCTTGATGTATACCCAGTGAAGCTGTTTAAGTAAAATCTTGGCTGCCTCCTCTGATTGCACAACAACCCTCCCCTCCCCCTAGCTTGGTCCCATCTGAAAATGTAATGCAAATCTAGGTCACGTATGTATATGAGGAACAGAAAGAATGCCAGCATTGGCTTCTAGGGCATCCACTCAAAGCACCCCCTCACTAACCAAGATCCTCTTGCAGCTGCTACCTGCTTTCCTCCCTCCAGTACTAATCCATGTGCAGCTTTCACCTTTAGTGCACACTGACCATAGTTTGTAACGGAGTCTCTCGTGTGGTGCTTTATCAAAGGTTGAGGTAGAGTCCATACTCACAATAGATGTACATGTCGCTGCCAAATCACCAACAATTCTCTGCCAAAGCGAAATATAATTGCAGCACAGAATAATTGTTTCTTAAATAGTTGAAAACTATGCAAATGTTGCTTTGTCGTGGTTACAATCAATAAACAAAGTACTGTACTGTATAGTGTTCACATGAAAATTCATGGCAAGGGTGTCACAGATTATTTATTCACCCTGAAAGGTTTGTGGTTTATGTAAATAATTGTATGTAATGTTTACCATTTACTTGGTTGCCACTTCAAATAACTTCTAGTAAGGATGGTCATGTTACTCAGCCTGATTCACAAAGGCTAAGCTTCAAACATAAGCCTGTCGCTAAGCATGAATATTAAGCCACAAGCTGAACCAATGGAAGTTTGTTCACATACAATACAGCTCAACAATGAGCCGCACTTGTGCCCTGAGGCAACACCAGCAGGTGGTAACACCCTTTTGGTTAAAACTACATGAAACTAATGAGTATCAAATGATACAATGGATGCAAAAAACATCTTTCTCTCTCCCTTCCCAGAATAATGAATGTGTAAGAACAGAATCCTAGCAAAACAAAAATGGGCATAGTGGCGTTGGATTATTATTTTGGTCAGCCATGTGTTTGACACATGCGGAATCCCATTACCATGCTTAAAAATATTCAAACCAAATTGAGAGCTCCATGCACTCACACATGGAAATTCCTGTGTATTGGAAGGGAATGCGCACTCTCTCCCTGGAAGGATGCATCCTGCTCACCTAATTCCATAATTCCATAGAGAATCGGGCACAGGCTGGTAAGAGCCAAGGCTTGAGGACCCCATAGTGTGGACTGGGGTACTGCTGGCATTTAACAAGCTAAAACCACAGAGCTTGTCATTGAAAGCACTGCCTGGCACAACATCCACTGCTTCACCTCTAGGATCAAACTACCCATTTGGAGTTTGGCTTGCAGGGTCAGGTTACTCAGTCGTGTTCACAAAGACTAAGTTTAGATATGGTTTTGGTTAACTCATTCAAAATAAAAATGGGATAATGTGGTTCTTGTACCGCTTTAGTGAGCAGACTGAATCTGTCAGTCAGTGTACTGACACTGAGCAGTAGCAGTAATTAAATAACAACAACAACTTAGATTTATATAGCGCCCTCCAAGCCGGACGGCGTCTCAGTGCACTTCACAGTAACGGATCCCGGGACCGAGTCAGGGGGAGGTACTTGAATACAAGGATGAGGATCTTGAAATCGATCCTCTCTGGGATAGGCAGCCAGTGCAGTCTGGCAAGGACTGGGGTGATCGGGGAGCGGAGTTTAGTGTGGGTGAGAATGCGGGTGGCAGATAAATAAAAAAAGTAAGGTGAATAACCATGATGATAGAATACAAGTCCCAGGAAATGATATAATCCTTGCATATAATATAACACCTTTCACGACAGTAAGACATCTCAGAGTGCTTCGCGGGATGACAATAAAGTTGTTCATTTCAAATAAATGGAAAGAGTTGATTAGTTCCAGATCTCTTCACTTCCTGGGAATTTTAGAAATATTATATAATTATTAACAACAGCAACAAGATGACATTTGTATAACGCCTTTCACGTCGGGAGGACGTCCCAAGGCCCTGGACAGTGTACAGCATTTCAGACCCGAGCTGGGGTCAGGGGGGGAGAAGGGAGGGGAGGGGAAGGGGGGTGGCTGATGGCCTGGTCGAAGAGGAGGGTCTTGAGGCGGGACTTGAAGGAGGCTAAGGAGGGGGCAAATTGAATTAAATTGTTAATGGAGATGCAAATTGCATTTCAAGATCATTCTTCCCCTTTATGTTTTTTTTAAAATGATGGGAGCATGAGAATACACCGCCTATTGAAGGCTGCCTTCAAGTGGTGAATTCACAAATTATACTAAAACCACAAAAGCAGGTGAGAGGTTGACTCAGATTAGTAAATTTCCTTCATTATCAATTACACTTGTGAAATCGAAAATTAGCTGCATTATTGCAATACAAATATCTAGCTGCAGTAGAAATGACGCTTTTATCCCCTGAAAAATCATTCAGGTGTCAGTCTGGCTCAGCTGGTAGCACTCTCACCACGAAATCAGAAAGTAGTAGGTTCAAGGCCCACGTCAGGACTTTGAACTCATATAGTCTAGACCGACACACCAATCCAGTCCTAATTGTCAGAGGAGCCATCCTTCAGATATTGTATTAAACTGAGGACCCGTCTACGTGTTCGAGTGGATGTTAAAGACTCCATGGCACTATTCAAAAAGGGAAGCGAGTTTCTCCCAGTGTCCTGGCCAACAATCCCCTAAATAAAATTGGTCATTCACCTCTTGCCTGTTTGTGGGGCATTGCTGTGCACAAATGGCTGTACGTTCGCCTACACAATACAGTCATTATACTTTGCAGTAAATCCTGTGAAGTTCTTTGAGACATCCTCCTGATGTGAAAGGCGCTACATCAAATGTAATAATAATAATAATAATCCTTGCATTTGATATAGCGCTTTTCACGTCGGGAGGACGTCCCAAAGCACTTCACAGAATATACTGTAAAGTGAGTTGACTGTATATTTGTGGGCGAACGCGGCAGCCATTTGCGCACAGCAATGTCCCACAAACAGTCATAGATTGAAAATGACCAATTTAATTATTGTTTTGGGTTTTGGAGGGATTATTATTAGGCTCTGTGTGGAGTAAGGAAACTTGCCCAAGGTTTCGCCCTCTGCCTGGAATTGAACTGAGGTCTCTCGCTTGCAAAGCGAGTGCTCTAACCACTGAGCTACAGGACTCCACTGTAAGGATTGTTATTATTCTAATATTAGCCACATAGTAAACTTTCAACCAATACTCACTTTATGCACTTCTAATCCAGTTCTTCTTCTACAATGAAGAAGAAACATTTATGTAAATATTACTTATTCTGTTGCTGTTGAAGGTGAAATATTACTTTGTAAGTTATTCTGACAGGCACAGACTTTTCATAGGTTAATATGTGCAAATTACAGACAATACACTGTTGTTACTCAGTATCTTTTGGATTCATAATCTCAAAACTAAAATTACCAGAAGAAATAGNTTTTTTTCGCTTTTTATCAGAAATTGTGTTTGAACTGTTGTTTATGTACTTAAAAGGAAATACAATTCTCGGGGAGCATGTTCTCTTCAAAGAAAACCACTTTTGATCTAATAATAGTTTGGGGATTTCAGTTATATTGGTCAATAACCAAAGTAACCCAGTCCCATCAATCCTTAAGTAAAGAGCCTTAAATTGCAACATGATGGTGCATGTAGCATTCAATACTACGCTACTTACTTGCCAGCAATCAGAGCTGCAACTATTTCTTCTTTCTCATCATTCTGTCTTTTCGTTTCATTAAGTTGCTCTTGAAGCTGAAAGATTAAGTGATACATAAAATAATAATAAAAATAATAATCCTTGCATTTTGATATAGTGCCTCATCATATCTTCGAGATGTTTCGAAACAGTTCACAGAATATATTTCTCCGACAAAACATGCAGTCAATTCACTTTACAGCGAAGGTGT